>NC_088644.1:43024372-43116872 GCF_964019385.1 Sycon ciliatum
TTCCCAGCCTGAGCACTTTTTTACTGCCGGAATGCAGTTACCGCCGCAGCAGCCGCGGCAGTAAAACCTTCCCACCGGTAACGTGCCAGTAACGTCACGTGATCAAATCACCTTGGAAACTTTCCCATTCCGTCACTTTTTATCGGTAGTCTGAACGTGCCCTTACGGGTCTACTGTCCCCCCCCCCCCCCCCCACTATTTTAACCTGGCTAGAACCCCGGTGTCATGCTCTGGAGTGGTGGCAAGTGTTGGACAGACGACTGTGACTTCAGTGTACGAGTGTGCATACTTTGGTTAGGTCGTTGTTACCGAGGTCTTTAACAATGCCTCAATCATCAATGCAATGGGGATTATGCAGGTATGGTCTCTGAACTTCTCCCAAAAAATGACCAATCAATGTTTTGGCGGAGTCTGCACACCATGAAAAGGATGATCAAAGTCAACGTGATCTTAGTAGCAGTGGTGAGGCTTCCTGCAGCTTCATTCATAGGAAAAAAAGGTTTCAGGGCAGACCATGGGAAGTGAGCGGGTCTGCTCTGAAACCTTTTTTCCAATGTGATCTTGACACTGTGGGCCCAATGTGGCCCTTGTGGGTGCACATGCATGTGGGTGTTTGTGTGGGTGTGTGTGTGGGGGGGGGCATGCATGTGTGTGTGTGGGGGGGGGGGGGAGGGGTTTCTGAACATTACCTGTGCTGAGAATCTATAGCCAGGAAGGTCATGAGCAACTTCATATCCACCCAGGATATCGCTGGTACCGACTGTTGCAATGTTCTTGATCTTGTTATACCTGTAGATAATGTGCAATAAAGGAGAAAACAATGTACACATATCGTGTGCTTTGCGTGGAACCCAGCGACCAAGTGAAGAGCAAGACAATACTGAACAAAGATTACTCTCTCCCTCCCTCCCTCCCTCCCTCCCTCCCTCCCTCCCTCCCTCCCTCCCTCCCTCCCTCCCTCCCTCCCTCCCTCCCTCCCTCCCTCCCTCCCTCCCTCCCTCCCTCCCTCCCTCCCTCCCTCCCTCCCTCCCTCCCTCCCTCCCTCCCTCCCTCCCTCTCTCTCTCTCTCTCTCTCTCTCTCTCTCTCTCTCTCTCTCTCTCTCTCTCTCTCTCTCTCTCTCTCTCTCTCTCTCTCTCTCTCTCTCTCTCGGTTCACTCATATTTTTGATGCTCTGATCTGAGACTGCGGTTGTACTGAGCAGCATGCTAGCCAAGGATACATTACCTCTTGCAAACCGAATGCCAGCTTCCACCCATCAATTGTGCACATAAATGCCCGTGAGCATGTGCATGCGACCAAATAATCCAAAATGAGCAAGAATAGCAAGCGACTACTAGTAACCCTAAAGTCCTGGCATGGATCACCAACACTGCAACACTGCAACACTGCAACACTGCAACACTGCAACACTGCATCACTGCATCACTGCAACACTGCAACACTGTAACACTGCAACACTGCAACACTGCAACACTGCATTTTTTAGCCCACGCGAATATTACACACCATGCCACACTACAGCGGCACATTCTTAACTACATGTATCGGCGGCAGATACCAAATATCTGTGCGTGTGTATTAAGTTAAGTCAGTAACTCAGCTGACTGCTGGGTGCCAACAGGTAGAATGCCAGTGTACAGCGTGGTGTACAGCTTACTGAAATTGTGTTCTGGATTTTTGACCGCCAGCAGCAGCTGCACCGATGGTGTCCAAGCCGTCCGTGGAACCGTACGGACTTCTTCCCGAGCCAGGGTCCAGGGAGCCTTGACGCGATAGGAATGGCTTGGACGCGATTTCAGCTTTCTCCTCCCCAAACAGTCTCACCTTACAGACCCAAGCACAGGCATACATATTATCAAGCACACATACAACCACACACCGTATTATGAATTAGGGTCTATAACTGCTGGGAGTGCATCATTGCGCCGGTGCAGCTCTGTATGTAGGCCGGTCTGCTATGGCACACTGCCCCATATTACACAGGCAGCTGTGCCATCACACCTGTCACCAGGCAATGCTGTTGTACTGCATGTGTGCTAAGCTCTGCCTTCACCAGTGACACCCCCCCCCCCCACACTCACACACTGGGTGAATCCTTCTGTAATATTTCACCAGCACTTTTACACCATGTCGTATCATTGACATGGTGCACATTGGCTTGGTCTAAGACCATGCCTGAGAAACGAGAGGTACCAGGTTGGAAGCGGGTGGATCTGTCCTAGTATGCTGCTACCCACAGTGAAAGGGAAGCTTAAAGTGACCTGCATGCCGGTACAAGGGTAACGTGCATGTGACAGGTGGGATTTCGGCCTTTGGCCTCTGGTCAGTGGATCTGATCTATTCTCGCCTATCGTTTAGGAGCTGCATCCGGCACCTGATCATGGACTGATGACATTCCCCGGAAGCGGAACGTTGTTTCTTGACCTGCCCAGTATGCAGATCAGTAATCATGCCGTTGAGAGTCAACTCAGGACTCTTTGCTACACTTCTTCATCATCATCATGATCAGGGAGTCGTATATGGTATATACCAGGGAGTCGTAAAATACCGGTATTTTACGACTCCCTGGTATATACGACTCCCTGGTCATGATCATTTCACTGAGCCCGCTCACGTCATCCGTCAGGTGAATAGTCCTGTGTGACGACAGCCAGCCGGTCTTGTGATGACGGACTACACACATACACATACTGGTACATGTACATGCAGGATAAAGTGTGCACAACCCTGGCTAGGAGTAGCGCCATACCGTAAACCGGAAAATTCCGATGGAGTTCTATTTCCGGGAAATCCAGGTACAGGCAATTTTGCCCTAAAATAAAACGCACCGAAAATGTACGTACATGCATGCCGCCTGCAATACAGAAACCTGGTTTATTCCTGTAGCTATGCAAAAGACGTTGCTTCAGTAACGTCTGGCGCTAGCCAGGGTCCACACAGCTTTATTTTGGGAAATACCGAAAATATTACAGCACCGAAAATTCCCGGTTTTTCAGTACTCCACTGTTCGTTGCACCATCTTCTGCATAGCCACGGGAATTCTTGTTCATTGCCACTGGAACGTACCTGGCCAGATTTGATGAAGTAGACAGTGGCGACTGGCTCGTGTTGTCGGAACACAGTCGTTTCCATGGGAACACTGACCTCCTTCATGTAGGACGCGAGTCTGACTTGCCCCATCCACTTCCATTGCTAGGCAACCAGGCCAGTCAGGAAAAGAAGAGCAGGAAGACAGACACTTCTCATTCGGCATCCAGTCAGGCTAACCAAGTGCTCAACCGGCATCCTTCTTAGCTAGGGTTATCGTTTGTCCTTACACCGGACCGGATGTGACCAATGTCATTCAAGTATCTCAGTGTGACATTGTCCCCCTGTCACGGCTAGATTGGTGTTCATGCATAATTCTGAGCACTAGCGCATGGTAATTCAGTCCCCCCCCCCCACACACACACCATTGACCATTGACCATTTGACGCCCATCGCCGGAGGCGATGATAGCGATGCTACAGCAGAAGCCATAACAGCTTTTGCTGGGACTGCACCATTCAACAGCTTGCAAGCCTGAAGAGAATTGACTGTCACTATTCAGCCTGGTCTACACCACACAGGTATGAAGTGGTTTTTTTCTGGCCAGTGAATCCCCACGCACACGCACACACACACACACACACACACACACACACACACACACACGCACACACACGCGCACACACGCGCACACACGCGCACACACACACACCCACACACCCACACACTTGTACTTGTTGCACACTGCCAAAACTGGTCACTTGGGTCTCCCCGGGAGAGGGGAGAGAGACTCAAAAGGAATCTTGGAAAGATGACTCAACTGGCTATTCAAAAAAAAAGAACCGCCCAACGGCCGACAACCCCTGAAATCCCCAAAAACTCTGGGTGGACTTGAAAATGATCCCGCTTATGGGCTCACCACACCTCAGTAAGTGGGTGAGGACAAGGTGCAGAAAAAGGATTGACGGCATCCGGGTATCCGTCCTGGGACCCAACTGCAGTTACCCCTGCCCCCAGTGAAGGTAATACTTGCTACTAGTGTGGGTGGCTAAATCAGAGTGGATCTGATCTAAGCGTCACTAGCACCATTGATTACACAAGAGTTAATCTAGCACACACACACACGCACACGCACACGCACACGCACACACACACACACACACACACACACACACACACACACACACACACACACACAAACAAACATACACACACACACACACACACACAAACAAACACATACACACACACACACAAACAAACACATACACACACACAAACGAACACATACAAACGCAATGTGCTCTCCAGCCGACCTTGTTCACCATAACTTACTAGACGCACAACTCACGGGCAACACGCAGTATTGCGGATACATATGTACAGTCGTCCCTCTCTAATCCGGCACCTTTTGCTACGGCGTTTTCTGCTGGATTAACGAGGGTGCTGGATTAAGAAATCCTGCCCTCTGACCCGGCCCTACCCAATTGCATGCATGTATCATACGTCAAAACGCAGGGTTTTTCCGTGTCAACCCAAGTATTTGGTGCACGGCTTTATATTCTCAACTGTTCTCCAGGAATATACACAGTGAGAAAGTAATAAAGTAAAACAGAGAACATGTTCACATGTACTCTTGCACACACACGCACACACACACCTGAAAATTGGCAGCACACTACTCCTTGCTAAAATAAGAAAGTATGGTTGACTGCTTAGCCGTTGTCTCCTGGACAACATTGACCTTCTTGAGAAGGCCACGCAAGCAGTCGACATCATGCAGGTCGAACGAACGATAGTTAGTTGTAGAACGTCAGTACCGTCGGTCAGTGTCGTGCAATGTTATCGCATGAGCTGATTGTTTCGTAACTGGTGGTGTTAGTGGACAGTATAGCGTAACTTGTAGTTCCTTGGTCTTTCTCTTTGTATAAATTGAGTTAGGGTTCAGAAAAGTCCTAACAACCAACCGAACAGAACTCTCCCGCGCTAGGTCGAGTACAGTTGTCAACTGAACTGAACTCTGAGTCTGAAGTGGCCCCGCGCGCCCGGCATGGCACTGACCAGACTGGCCTAGCCTGGCGCATGGCCTGGCAAGCAGTGCACTTTTACGACTGCCGGATTAGGAAATCAAACTACGTGCAGTTTGAGCGATTCGTTTCAAAAAGTCACTGCCGGAGGCGGAATTCAAGTGCCGGATTAAGATGTAGGAATTGAACGAAAAAAATCGGTTTTTGCCGGTTGGCAAGGGTTCCGGATAAACAAGTGCCGGATTAGAGAGGGACGACTGTACATGTATTGGCGCAAGCTCCTCCACACCGTGGCTGTGTCGATCATGCAGATCTCAATCTATCGCATGCCGTCCTAATTACTACTACATGTACAGTCAGACCTTGCCGCTTATCCGCTCCTCTTTTATCCGCATCCCTCGCCATCCGGAAGAAAATTGTTGGCTACCAATTTACAGCATATGTTATGCATACATACAGTATGTGTGTTCGAATATCCGGTTCCCTCGCCCACCCGGATGTTTTTGTGGAAAATGGATGTATGCGGTCAAGCGAGGTCTGACTGTACTTGCATTCAAGGATGTCCACCGCTAGTGTAGTCGTTGTTTCAGTGGCTTACCCACATGCCATGGTGCTGTCTCATGCTGCCGATACAATCATTACCAATGTTTTACCGTGAAATGCTCACCTGAAACACTGCGTTTGATTCCAGTATCTGAAGCTTCTCATCCAGGGCCTGCATGGGCAAAGAAAGAATAAATAGACCATGAAGTACGGCACAGGGGACATGCTCTTAGGGCACATGACTGACTTCTGCCATTGCAGTAGTAATCTCTACTGCGGCAGTGGCATGTACAATAGAGCCGCTACACCAACACATGCAGTATTGTATTTCCGTTCAGATTGTGCGTGGACTTGCTCGTCCTGCACGTCATGCGGCCTTTCCACAGGTCATTACTTCATGCACGTCTGTACCGGTATCAGTCGACTGGAACAGTGCATGGCCGGACGAGCAGAAGCACTTTTTGATTGATCTGGCCAGACCTTAGCCTTTCATACAGTTTGTGTATGATAAGGAGGGTAGTCACATGACTTTCATACAGTTTGTGTATGATAATTATAATGATGGCTACACAGTACCTAACCAGCAGTCAGTAACACACGTTGCTGGTCAAAACGTTGGTCCAGCCATGGCCAGACCAGTCGGATTGGTTGTGGCGGACCTGCATGGGTACAACCACTAAAATGGAGGTATGTGCAGGCATAGGCACCTGGCCTGCAGCACTGGATGGGTGGGTACTGTCACACATTCAAACGACTAGGATACCTTTCGAGATACTTGACTTGTGAAGCTCTTCATGTGCTCCAGGTCGATCACCAGCAGCTCAACCTGTTCACATAGAGACAGTGTTGACATACAGACAGCGATGACATACATACAGTGTTGACCTAGATACAGTGTTGCCATAGAGACAGTGTTGACATACATACAGTGTTGCCATAGAGGTAGTGTTGCCATAGAGATAGTGTTGCCATAACGGATACGTACTCTCCACGGGGCAGCTATAATCATTGATAATACCTCTAGCACCTTGAGTACTTAGTAGTAGTATTGTAGCTTGTTTACGTTTTTGTGTGTGTGTGTGTGTGTGTGTGTGTGTGTGTGTGCGTGTGTGTGTGTGTGTGTGTGTGTGTGTGTGTGTGTGTGTGTGTGTGCGTGTGTGTGTGTGTGTGTGTGTGTGTGTGTGTGTGTGTGTGTGTGTGTGTGTGTGCGTGTGTGTGTGTATCGACATGTCCATTGCCAAGTATGTGATCGGTACTTCTCTTGCCCATCAGATGAGAAGCGTCACAAATGCTTGGCAGAACGACAGAAACCAGTGTGCAATCAGGCTGGCGCTGGCCAATGTCGTCTCTGCCAACGTTGGTTCCGCAGCCCCGGTGGATTGGCTACCCATCGGTGCGATCACGGACCTGCTCCCAACATCGAGCACCCCGGTCACTCTGCAGTGCAGCACCTGCCACCGGAGTTTCAAGTCCAGCAGCGGCTTGGCCAGACACAAGTGCGACCGCACGAAACGAAGGACAGTGTCGGAAAGGGCCGACTTCCCGTTTGAGTGCCCTTGCCAAAGGAAGTTCCGACTACGTCACCATCTAGTGCGTCATCAGAAGTGCTGCTCCTCAGCCTCTTCCACCCCTCTCCCCTGACGGGGACCGTGTAACCTATCCAGGCAACGTGTATCAATGTCAAGGTCAAGGTGTGTGTATGTGTGTGTGTGTGTGTGTGTGTGTGTGTGTGTGTGTGTGTGTGTGTGTGTGTGTGTGTACATGTGTGTAAACCTGTGTCTTAGGTTTTCAGGTGCCACTGCGGCCGAGATTTTCACCGCCGCCAGGACCTCACTCGCCTCTCGCAGTTCTGTTCCCCGTGACTGAAACACTGTCGGTCTTTTCAGGACCTGTCATCATCTGTGGATGGGTATTATTGTATTGTACCGTGTACGTGTACATGTGTGTGTGTGTCTGTATGTGTATGTGTGTGTGTGTGTGTGTGTGTGTGTGTGTGTGTGTGTGTGTGTGTGTGTGTGTGTGTGTGTGTGTGTGTGTGTGTGTGTGTGTGTGTGCATTATACAAATGTGTGCGTGTTTGTGCGAGTGTGTGTGTGTGTGTGTGTATGTTTGTGTGTGTGTGTGTGTGTGTGTGTGTGTGTGTGTGTTGCTATGTCTAACATAGCTGTTTGCTATCATCGCTTCCGCGATGAGCAGGTCTGAGGTGTGTGTGTGTGTGTGTGTGTGTGTGTGTGTGTGTGTGTGTGTGTGTGTGTGTGTGTGTGTGTGTGTGTGAGCATTGGTGCGAGCGTGCAGCCCTGACGCAATCCATTCCGCACAGTTATTGGGTCAGTCAGCTTGCCATCCACCCGAACAGAAGCAGTTATGCCGTTGTGGAGTGACTGAATGATGCGGAGCATTGCCGGCGGAACACCAAGCTTCTGGAGAACCTACCACAGGGCTGCGCGCGGGATACTGTCATACGCCTTTCTCAGATCGACGAACAGGACATATGCATCTGAATCATGCTCCAACGTCTTCTCCATCAACTGCCGTGCGACGTACACCATATCGACGCAGCCACGTCCCTTTCTGAAGCCGCACTGAGAATCTGGCAAGACATCTTCAGCGATAGCTTTGAGGCGGTCCTGCAGAATACGGGCAAGCAGCTTGCCGACAACGTCCAACAGACTGATGCCGCGCCAGTTATCACAGTGGTGTAGATCTCCCTTCTTCGGGATGGGCACAACCACTGCATCACGCCAATCATCGACTACAGTGCCTTCGAACCAGGATTTACGCATGATGGTCAGGATGCTCTTCAACTTGTACTTCTCTGCCGTCGTTGCCAGTTGGCGGTCCAGTTGTCCGGACGCTGGCATATCCTTTCGATATAAAGTCGGGAGGAAGCTAGTTGGTGACCGAACGGCGAAGGGCAAGCTCCTGTCATCAACGGTCACAGAATCCCAGTTTGCTGACGACGCTGCACTCTACGCAACATCTCGGCCTGCCTTCGAAGCGATGACTTCCAGCTTCATCACATGTGCAAGCAGCTGGGGCCTAACGTCAGTGTGAGAAAGACCAAGGGTATGGCTGTGGGTGAGTCTGCTGATCGCCGTGACGTTGTTGTTGGAGCAGACACGATTGAGGCGGTGGACCAATTCACCTACCTTGGCAGTGTGCTCTCCTCGGATGGTCTTGCCTGTGCTGATGTCCGCTCTCGCCTTGCGAAAGCCTTAGCTGTGTTCGGAGCCCTCAAAGCTCCTGTCTTTGATAACAAGACCCTGTCGCTTCGCAGCAAGAGGCGTGTCTATGAGGCTGTCGTCCTCACGACCCTCTTGTATGGTGCGGAGACGTGGACCACCAAGGCAGGCCACCTCCAGAAGCTAAACACCTTTCACCATCAGTGTGTTCGGTCCATCGTGGGTATCAGCCGTCGTCAACAGTAGGATGATCGGATCTCAACGGCCACATTAGCGGCTACATTCGGTGTCGACCCTGACATCACCAGCATCATCCGTCGACACCGGCTTCGTTGGCTGGGTCACGTCGGCAGGATGGGCGACTTGCGCGCACCGAAGCAATTGCTGTTCGGCGAGCTGCCTGCCCCCCGTCCTCGTCACGGCCCGAAGAAGAGGTGGCGAGATGTGGTGTCGACTGACCTGGCGGACCTCGGCGTGACCACCTGGCTTGAGAGTTGCCAAGATCGTCCCGGCTGGAGACGAGTTGCGAGTAGCACCCCACCGCCACGGCCCGCTCCTGATCCTCTTCTATGTGTCTGTGGACGCCCGTTTCGTCGACCAAGAGACCTGAAACGACATGCCAAGTTCTGCGCTCGTGTTCTCACTTGAACTTTCCGACATTCGCTATCATTGCGTACGCAATGGGCAAGATCAAGGTCAAGGTCAAGGTGTGTGTGTGTGTGTGTGTGTGTGTGTGTGTGTGTGTGTGTGTGTGTGTGTGTGTGTGTGTGTGTGTGTACTATACTAGTGTGATAAACGAACAAAGAAGTGTCACTACACATGTACTGACACCCGCCTAGCACACACACCAGCCTAGCACACACACCCGCCTAGCACACACACCCGCCTAGCACACACACCCGCCTAGCACACACACCCGCCTAGCACACACACCCGCCTAGCACACACACCCGCCTAGCACACACACCCGCCTAGCACACACACCCGCCTAGCACACACACCAGCCTAGCACACACACACCCGCCTAGCACACACACCAGCCTAGCACACACACCCGCCTAGCACACACACCCGCCTAGCACACACACCCGCCTAGCACACACACCCGCCTAGCACACACACCCGCCTAGCACACACACCCGCCTAGCACACACACCCGCCTAGCACACACACCCGCCTAGCACACACACCAGCCTAGCACACACACCCGCCTAGCACACACACCAACCTGGCACACACTCACATCAGACTGTGCTACGGCCGTGAACGAGCGCGGTCTGTCAGGACGCAGCAGAGCCATCTCGCCAAACGAATTCCCTTCCACCATCAGGTCTAGCTGAAACCCATGCCCTACCTGGATGCACAGCACATAGGATAGTGATGTGACACATAGGAACGGACTTGTGATGTCTCTTGCCCCATTGCACACACCCGACCAGTGTCGCTACACAACAACTTACAAAAAGAACATCTAACAATATGGCATGACTACACACGACATTTGAACAAAATACTAGTAGTAGAAAAAAGGATTTTCCAATTTTTGTAATTTTCTGTGATGTCTTTGCGTCTTTGACAAATTTCTTGATTCAAAGCGGCCTCTCCTTGTGTCATATCTCAAAGCATACCTCTTCATTTGCTGCATCCTCAAAAACCGAGTCGCCATCCTGCTGCTCAAGGTCAGTGACGGTAATTTGATGGCCATCAACTTTGCGCTTCCTTCTCCTCTCCTCCTTAGCGGCACAGTCTGAATCTCCAGCGAGGACAATGGGCGGTAGGTGTCGACGAGAAACATCAGGAGAAGCACCACCCATCAGACTGAATTTCCACACACACACACACACATACATACACACACACACACACACACACACACACACACACACACACACACACACACACACACACACACACATACACACATATGCACGCGTGCGCGCACACACATACACGCACATACACACACACCCCCCCCCCCCCCACACACACACACACACATACACACATGCACGTGCACACACACACACACACACACACACACAGATAGTATGAAACGAAACGCCACTTTAACTTCTAGTTGTACCTGGTTTAAATCTGGTTTGAATCTGGCATTGGAAATTTTATTTTTCATTGCTATCAGATTCGGCCTCATTTTATCTGTGCTGCGCTGATGAGTCCACGAAGGACGAAACAGTTCTGTCCGCAGATTGACTAACTTTTAGTTACCACGGCCACGGAGCAAGGAAGCGGAAGACCTAAAAGTTGGCATTGTGGTCCCTGGGGATTCGTGGGTTATCAGGCAATAGAGTGCTTCGCAGTACGACATTGAGGTACACATTTTTTTACTAGCAAACACAGCCCTACTACGAAGTAATAAGCAGGGGAAGAGGACAACTGAAATGACACTGGACAACAAGACAAAGGGGAGTAGGGGCGATGTGCTGATGTGGTTGGCTCATCCGACCGGATGTCTCGGAATGCCTAGTCCTTATTTATAATTGTTCGGATATGCGGCTGGTCTACTTCGACGTACTTGTCTAGTGGGGTGGTCTAAGGCCACGATTAAGAAAACAGAGGGTACCAGGTTCAAGTCCTGCTTGGAAGCGGAAGGATTTTCCAGCCGTGCTGCAACCCACAGTTTATTGAGAATTCGTGGCCTGGCATGAGGGAACCATGGCTGCAGCGAATGAGATTTCGGTCTTTGACCACTTTGTGGTGAGCTGATCTACTCACCTCCCACCGCTTTAGGAGCTGCATCTGCACCTTGATCCATAGAGGGTGGCGGCATTCCTATGCATGTAGAAAACTCGGCTTCCAGCCGAGTCTCGCACGCATCGTGATTTTTTTACTTGTAGAAGACTAATTAACAAATACCTGGAAGAGGTAACTTCAATGGCTATGTAACTGCCTGGAAAGTGCTTCAGTGTTTTTTTGATATCCCTATCCACTCAGTATCCAGTTTTCCTGAGACAGTGAAATCAGTATACCTGTTCATGACATTGACTGATAGCTCGTCGGTAGCAGGCCGTTTCTTGGCATGATGTGAAGTGGATGTTAGAGTTGAACTGCTGCTGCTGCCGCTGCTTGGAATGCGTGATGACACGGAGAGGTCATGATGGGCCATGCCCACTGACATGAAGATATGCACATATACACACACACACACACACACACACACACACACACACACGCACACACACGCACACACACATATGCACGTAGGGTTAATGCACCTCCAGAGCAACACAACTAAAACAGCCAGCAGACAACCAGACCGCACAACAGCAGCAGGGGTACACAACAACATGATGCTATTGTCCTAGTCTACAGTCATGTACTTACAGTAGTCATCGGCCTCTGCTTGACTGTGTACATCACGGGAGTGTAATGACACTGTCCCATCCAGCACGATGTAAGCACTGCAAGACACAATGAACAACATTATAACATGGATGCACCAGTTTTGCCGAGGTGACATCTGACCTGAAGTACATGTATAGCACTGTATGCTAGCCCTGATTACATCCTGATTACATTGGAATCCGTTCAGTTCTTTGTCCATTGTTGTCCTCACAATTTCCTGATTGTAATAAAAGAACATTGTGTCGAGTGTGTGGCGCCCTCCACTTGCACGGGCCCTGACGCCCCGGAAGTGGTATGGACGGTGCTGGACATACACATGTGCAAGATACGATGATGTACTTGTAGAAAGTATGCAATGGCAACTGGTCCAGGGTGCCGGCTTTCCACTTTGGGTCGGATATACCCTAGCCTTAGTGCTAATGTGCATGGAGGCTAGTAGAAGTAGAGATGCAGGAACCATGTCACATGACCTGGCGAACAAACACCATAATCACAGGTAACCTGTCTGCAGTGAGGCGGTTTTCTCAGTCCACACATGCCCGATGATGTTTTCACGTGATATTCACACCAGTCATCAGTGTACAAACGTACCCGGAAGGACCGTGAATACGAGTACTGCCAGCGGTTTTCTATACATCCTAGGCCAGAGTGATAGCTAGACAAGACACTGAGACCGACTGCAGTCCTGTCAAACTGGTAGTTTTAGCGGCGGGATCGGCTTTAGTAATTCACAAGCCAGCGCGATTTTGTGATGAAAAATGTCAGCAATCAGAGTGTCAAGACAAACATCAGTAAAGAGAATCACTGGCGCTTTCGGTAGTCATTGGTAAGCTCTTGGCATGCCCCTAATCACTTTATACAATTATACAAACTGACATGGCTGTTTTGGTCCGGCGGCAGGCAATGACTCCATAAGCTAGGCTTTGAGAGTACAGTCAGACCTCGTTTATCCGGTCCTTGTTTATCCGGATCCCTCGCCATCCGGAAGAAAATCGCTGGTTACCGATGTGCAGCATATGTTGTGCATACAACATAACCGGACCTCGCGATCCGCATACCGGTGCATGATTTTGTGTACAAACTGGTTAAAATGTGTACAAAATGCTTCGTCGTATCCGGTTGCATGTGGCTGGCTAGCGCCTGCAGAAGCTAGTATCAACGAGTTGTACAAGCAAATGAGGTCCTTGACCTGCTGGGTGTGTGCGGACAGCACTCAGTTGCATGCACTTGTCATTTTTCTCGCTTGTTTTACATACTGGGCACGCTAGGCGTACTGCATAGGACCTGTCTACATGTATGTATGATGTCACTACTTTTGACATGCCACATGCATATACAGTATGTGTGTTCAGTTATCCGGTTACCTCGCCTATCCGGATGTTTTTGTGGAAAAAAGATGTGTGCGGTTAAGCGAGGTCTGACTGTAGCAGGTGTGCATTTGTGTGCGGTGGTCAGGTTGCCCCAAACCTGTACTGTGGGCAGGCGGTGTCACAGGGCAGTGGGGAGTGGTGCGGCGATATCACAGGGCAGTGGGCAGTGGTACGGCGGTGTCACAGGGCAGTGGGGAGTGGTACGGCAGTGTCACAGGGCAGTGGGAAGTGGTATGGCGGTGTCACAGGGCAGTGGAGAGTGGTACGGCGGTGTCACAGGGCAGTGGGGAGTGGGTAGGCGGTGTCACAGGGCAGTGGGGAGTGGTACGGCCGGTGTCCAGGGGTGCCCACCGCGGGAAAAATCGGATTTTTCGGCCAACAGGGCACGTTTTAACGCTCTTTTATTGTTTTGTTTTTGGATGAATTGGAAGGATCATCCTGGACGATAAGTGGTACCACCATTGTCATACTGGTCGTGCCATATGTGACACCCCCCCCCTCCCCCCCCCCCCCCCCCCCTGGTGGGCATTACGTCCAACCAGCAGTACAGCGGTGCCATACAATACGTACCAGCACTGTAAACTAAAATTGAGGACTGTGATTGGTTGGTCAAGTCGGCAGTTTATTGGGGTGCGAGACTATAAATCATGGAAAATCATGGAAACTGGCTCAGGTTACGGCATGCGCAATGAGCTTCTGTCATACCCAGGATATCGGTATTTCCAATCATAACGGCAGAGTGTGGAATACTGGAGGAATGTCGCCCCCCCCTCCCCCCCCCCAACGCACACCCTACCATGAACCCAAGTAGGGTAAGTTGTAATCTGACTACAGCACAGAGAGACAAGGTGAGACGAGGAGGATATGGGGAAATGCGAAACACAACCAATACTTACGCCGAGGGACCAGCGTCGTCTTGTTGGTATAACACCTTTCCTTCGGGGTATGCTTCAAGTGACGCTTCCTTGAGCAAGTTTAAAGCTTCCTCTGGTCCTGTTCATGATAAAATCAAAGGAACGAACTAATGAACGCTGGCTTTAAATTTAAACAGCAGAATAGGCAATGTGCAGAATAAACCATTGACATCATCACCTGTTTTGGACATACGACCGTCATGCCAGCATGTGGATGCAATACAAGTCTGTGGCCATGGATACATAGCCTGCAGAACGGACTCTGCCAACACATGCAGTACGTACCCAAGCAGAAATGTTCCAGTAACAGACACGTACGATGACGTCGCATCCACTCCACTAGTAAGCTGTACAAATACACACACGTGAACACACACACATACACACATGCGCACGCACACACACACACACCGGCACACACACACACATACACCGGCACACACACGCACATACACGCCCCCCCCCCCCCCCACACACACACACACGCCCAGACAAACATACACGACCGACATCATGTGACCCATAGAATGCAGGGGTTGAGTGGAGTTGTAACCAACAATATACATGGCCGTCCAATGTGGTGATGTGATGGATGTGCATCAGCTCTGTTCAACAGCGCTGCTCAGTGAAATCCGACCGTGCGAGTCAAGTTTGCACTCTGCACCAGTTCACGTCCCAGTATTCGCAGGTCTAGGGCTGCATAGTGCCCTGCACCAGTTCACATCCCAGTCTCGGTGCAGGTCTAGGGCTGCACAGCGCCCGGCCGGCCTTGGCATTAACTCGCTTGAAAGGATTTCATTGAACAGTACTGACACTACCGTACATGTTTTCATCAACCACCACACCGTCACTGCCGTGTCTCTCCAGCTGACCTCGACACGACTTTGCTACACCACACCGTCACTGCCGAGTCTCTCCAGCTGACCTCAACACGACTTTGCCACACCACACCGTCACTGCCGAGTCTCTCCAGCTGACCTCAACACGACTTTGCCACACCACACCGTCACTGCCGAGTCTCTCCAGCTGACCTCAACACGACTTTGCCACACCACACCGTCACTGCCGAGTCTCTCCAGCTGACCTCAACACGACTTTGCCACACCACACCGTCACTGCCGTGTCTCTCCAGCCGACCTCGACACGACTTTGCTACACCACACCGTCACTGCCGAGTCTCTCCAGCTGACCTCAACACGACTTTGCCACACCACACCGTCACTGCCGAGTCTCTCCAGCTGACCTCAACACGACTTTGCCACACCACACCGTCACTGCCGAGTCTCTCCAGCTGACCTCAACACGACTTTGCCACACCACACCGTCACTGCCGTGTCTCTCCAGCCGACCTCGACACGACTTTGCTACACCACACCGTCACTGCCGAGTCTCTCCAGCTGACCTCGACACGACTTTGCCACACCACACCGTCACTGCCGAGTCTCTCCAGCCGACCTCGACACGACTTTGCTACACCACACCGTCACTGCCGTGTCTCTCCAGCTGACCTCGACACGACTTTGCCACACCACACCGTCACTGCCGTGTCTCTCCAGCTGACCTCGACACGACTTTGCCACACCACACCGTCACTGCCGTGTCTCTCCAGCTGACCTCGACACGACTTTGCTACACCACACCGTCACTGCCGAGTCTCTCCAGCCGACCTCGACACGACTTTGCCACACCACACCGTCACTGCCGAGTCTCTCCAGCCGACCTCGACACGGCTTTGCCACAGCACACCACCAGCAAAGCGACGTATCCGTTGGCACTTAATTCCGTCCCCTTTATCTAGCACTTCACATTTCGTGATAATAATGTATAAGGTGTTGCCACAGGGTGTGTGTGTGTACAATTCCAGTAATTGTTATACAATGTAGTGTGCCTTTACATGACAGTGTCCAACACATGCTATAGCCTTGTGTGCTAGATGCTGTCCAAAGGAGAAATACAGGTTCTGGTTGGTGAAAACAAACGTATCGTACGAAAACACCTGGCCCTGAGGGTCGTGGGAGCCACAGGGCTACTACGGGTGCATTTGATTGGTCCGACCTGGAATAGGATCGTTTAGAGCAGGGCTGAGTGTGTGATTGGTATGCACTGGTTCTAGGGATGAGGCTGAGACCAGGTATTGTTCCGAACAATCCCCCCCCTGCTGGAGTAGCCATGCAAGGTAAGATGCAAAACCCATTGAAAGTCGAAGAAAAATTAATAGATCACTGAACTACCAGGCCCACTGGAACCGGTCCGGTTGGTCAGGTTATCACTGGACCAACATTTTGGCCGCTGACATGTGTTTCCTACTGCAGAGGGCATGTGCACCCGCTAGATCATACACATAGCACGAAAGGCAATGAAATTACCGGACCAATCAAAAAACTCCTTCCGGCGGTCCTAGCCGCGCAAGTATTTCTGGAAAATATATTCATTGTTCTGTTCCATGAACTCAGCTCATCACTATCCTGACTGCTCCATTGAATATGATGCAAATCAAGTTGACCAATCAAACCCACACTAACATCCTCAGACGGACTATCACCATGGATTACTGGTGAGTACACAGTGCCGTTGCAAGCCGCTACATGCCGATATTGTAAAACCGTACTACAACGTGAAGGTGACTTCTGGTTCGTAGATTGGATTTTGTTCCAGCCAGGAGCACTGTTGAAGCGATACCTGCAGCCTATCCAGGACTACCGGTAGGTGAGGCTCCTGTTGACACCCTGCTGGGGACTACCGGTAGGTGAGGCTCCTGTTGACACCCTGCTGGGGACTACCGGTAGGTGAGGCTCCTGTTGACACCCTGCTGCTGGGGACTACTACATGTAATGTAGTCCATATAAGTAACGAGGAAACCTTGTGCATCTACCGTCGTCAAGAAAAGAAGTGCAGTGAAACGCCCCTAATCCGGATGTCCCTAATCCCGGCGCGTCCCTAATCCCGGCGCGTCCCTAATCCCGGCGCGTCCCTAATCCCGGCGCGTCCCTAATCCCGGCGCGTCCGTCTAGTGGGCATCTTTCTAACCCATCTACATTGTAGAGGCACGGAAATTGGCTTTTCACCGAAAACGGCGCCAAAAACTTATGATTTGAATAGAAAATATTTACTTGCATGCATGCTCTGAGTACTTTACGGTACGGTCTACAAGGTTCTAGCCAAAGGATGGTAGCAGGGGGGGGGGGGGGGGCACAGCACCCTTCTCCTCTGATTGAGCACTCCCCCCTCCCCTGTAAGAAGGTGCCCCGCCCCCTACTTATTTGTTGATTTTTGTGTTTTTCATGCCATTCAACGAAAATGCAGTCGATAATCACTACTAGAGGGTTCATAAAGGAACATTTGCCTGGAGTGAAGTCGGGGGGGGGGGGGGGGGGGGGGGGAGAGCCCTGCGTTGAATTTTGCATGGCAAGGCAATTAATTATTTTGGAGTACACTCATACCTCGTTTATCCGGACCCCGAAGTTACGGGCACTTCGGTCTACCGGGCACTATTTGGGCGAGTTTCAGGGGAAATATTACTACTCTTTTGTCACTTTTCGTAAAAATATTGACGTCATATGCCATATCGATGGCCTTTTCCCCATCAAGATGTATATGATTCGGAGTTACGGACATTTCAAAGTTACGGGCAGTGCAAGGTCCCGGACTGCCCGGATAAACGAGGTATGAGTGTATACAAAGATGGGTTATGGGGTAACTGTTCCCTACGGGGCCCCCCCCCCTCCCTCCCTCCCCCACTATTTTGACCTGGCTAGAACCATGGGCCGGCAGTGCGGTCGGTAGTACTCGATCCCGACCTGCCCAGATTTGGAGAGTTTTACTGCAATGTAGCCCATGCAAGCAACAGGGCAACCACGCAGATCTACGGATCGGACCCATCGTCATGAAAAGAAGTACAAATAATTCAATGCAAATCTACTCACGCAAACCCTCGAGCGGGTCGTGAGCCGGGAAGGTGTCTGGCTGCGTTTAGATGCATCTCCTTCTCAGCCGCTGTCCTGCCAGCAGAGGCCTCTCTCGCGTGCTTTTGGCGTGCGCTGGAGCCGGGTCTGGAGCTGGACGATGGGGGTCTGGCCTCCGCCATCACTCAGGCCGGTTACGTGCCGTAGATCTACGGCAGCCAATCCCACCTCCTTCTTATCAGAATTACTTGGAATCACGCTATCGGTATGGAGCGCTGCAGTTGACCTGTCCGGCCGGCCCTGGAGAGCCCGAGTCGACTAATTATTTACTTGAACCGTCGTCGTCAGCGATGTGTGGTCTGCCCCTGAAGCAAGTGGACGATAAAATAATATGAAGCGACGCTCATAAATAGCCATTCATGATCACTCCTAGATCCTTGGTCAAAGCCGAAGGCTGTCGGGAATAACGACCTGACTAGGGCATCTGGTAGGCCTCTAGTGGCTCTACTCTATAACTAGAGAGAAATGAGGGGTAAAAACTGGAACGCACGACCCCATTAATTTAGCCTGTTCACAAAATAGATAGGAGACGTCAAGCGAAATGGCTGGGCAGCATGAATTTTGAACTGGCATGGCTCGCTGGAGTAGAAGAAGTGCCTCGGGACACACACCATGCACACGGTCATAATAGATCTACGCTTCGACATGCGGCAGTCGACACCATGTAGAGTACCCGTCATGCATGCGACCGCCGAAGTCCGGGAGGTGTCGAACACCGAACCATGAACACGGATCGCGGAACAGGCACGGCAAGCTACCATGGCTACGTAGAGACGGAGAGTGCAGCGCTAGCGGTCATAGACCATGTAGACTACCGTAGAATCCCGCGGATAAGCCCATGGGCCATGGGCTCATATTCTGTTTCACAAGGACATTTCGGTGGGCTTATACTAGTGAACATGGGCTTATAGTTATACGCGGGCATGGGCTTATAGTTATACGCGGGCATGGGCTTATACAGTCGTCCCTCTCTAATCCGGCACTTGTTTATCCGGAACCCTTGCCAACCGGCGCACTTTCTGACGAAACCGATTTTTTTCGTTCAATTCCTACATCTTAATCCGGCACTTGAATTCCGCCTCCGGCAGTGACTTTTTGAAACGAATCGCTCAAACTGCACGTAGTTTGATTTCATAATCCGGCAGTCGTAAATCTAAATCGCGTACCGTACAGGTGCACTCCTTGCCAGGCCAGGCTAGGCTTGTCCAGGCCAGGAGACAACGGCAGTCAACTATACTTTCTTATTTTTATTTAGCAAGGAGTAGTGTCCTGCCAATTTTCAGGTGTGTGTGTGTGTGTGCGTGTGTGTGCAAGAGTACATGTGAACATGTTCTCTGTTTTACTTTATCACTGTGTATATTCCCGGAGGACAATTGAGAATATAAAGCCGTGCACCAAATACTTGGGTCGACACGGAAAAACCCTGCGTTTTGACATACATATGATACATGGTAGGGCCGGGTCAGAGGGCAGGATTTCTTAATCCAGCACCCTCGTTAATCCAGCAGAAAATGCCGTAGCAAAAGGTGCCGGATTAGAGAGGGACGACTGTACCATGTATACGCTGACACCAACATTGTGCTATTGAAAAGTATCAAGGAAGTGTGAAGTACATTGCTGAAAACCACTGTCTGTGCAAACAAAAACAACCGATGATTGTGCTGAAATTATGTACGAAAAAAACTATAATGTGCATGACTACGTACATGTGTAGTATCCCTGCTTTACAGTTTACACATGACTAGTACTAGTAGTACATGTATTTTGCATGACTCTTATTGTTTAGAAGCATACAGTACTTCCTACATTTACGATTGTTCTTCCATGATCCTTGCATGGCGCCACTACACACTGGAGAGTAGCTAGACCAACACTAATTATCAGTAGTCTTCATTGTTTCCAAAATACAATACTTGTGCCGCTATGTTTCATTTGCAAGAGGTCCTTGTGCAGTTGTATGGACTTATCTGCACTGTGATATCAGTCTCATGCTCCAATGCTTCCTTTGTAGCACTGATGCGCGCTGCGAGTAAACAATGGCATTTCCAGATTGCTTGCTACACTTTCACATACATTCTTTAGCTGTTTTGCTGCCTGCTGCTGGTTTCCCGCAATAGACCCCAGCTGAAGCTTCCTAGCTGGCCCCCTTGCCAACGGCCTTGTTAGATTCTATAATTATAAGTTCTCTAGTTTTGCATCTCATGGGAGAGAGATCAGAGAGATAGGAGAGAGTCGTGGTTGAGAGAGAGCAAGTTCACTTTCACTTTGATATAAGATAACCTCCAGGCCGTGCCGGAGTAAGTTCAGATACGTTGGTTGACTGACTGTGGGTAGTAGCCTCCTAGCCTTAGATCACGCACGTTACATTGGTGGCAGCGGTGGGATAGAAATTATTTGTTGTCAACTTCTGGATTCGTCCTGCGTGGCCTTCGACACGCACGTTACATTGGCGGCAGCGGTGGTTCAATTTTATAATTGCTAGATTCGAACCCACCTAGTAT
This sequence comes from Sycon ciliatum, assembly GCF_964019385.1. Lineage (NCBI taxonomy): Eukaryota > Metazoa > Porifera > Calcarea > Leucosolenida > Sycettidae > Sycon > Sycon ciliatum. The sequence goes on from NC_088644.1 coordinate 43,045,262, forward strand.
CTGTATTGCATTGATGGCAGCGGCGCTACAGAATTGATGGCAGCGGTAAATTGTTTATTGGTATAACCGGTACCAGCATGGCCCAACCTGATGCGTCAGTCGCCGCTACTCCTTCGCCCGCCACGTCTCCCCCTAACCCGAAATGATGACGGACAGCGTCTCTACCGATCAAGCTCCATGTCCAACGTAAGCTAATTCCCGATATGGCATTCTCTTTCCTGTCTTCCTTCAGTCTTTCTGTTCTCTTCAGTCTTCCTTTATGCGAGTGAGCGAATCCAGTTTAGTCCGGTAGGCGTCCGATCATGGTGAGCCACGGTCTACCTAGCTAACCTGGGACAATGTGTGTGAGAATGCCCTTGTGTACTCAGTTCGCCTTGGTACTGCGATTTGGCTGGCAGGTTGTGCCAGGGTTGTGCAGCAAGTCAACTGTGGTTTTTTCTAAGGACCTACATGTATTTGGAGGACAATATTCCCTTTTTGACCCCGTGAGATGGTGAGAACCTGGTGTGCTTCTATTTTTGATTTGTTATCAGTTCAGTTCTTCTGTCTACTCTAAAAACGTTATCATTTCCGATATTATTTTGCCATATCCCGGTTGACGCTCTACAAGTAATACGCTATCTACTATGACGTTCACACCGCCTCCTATGATCTGCTGCTGAGCTAGAGCTACTACTACTACTACTACTACTAGTACTAGTGTCAGTTGTCACCCTTTCGTCCCAATATCAAGCACTCTGTTCAAGATTCAAGAATACATGTACGTGAATGCAAGTTAGTTGTCCAGTCCACCTACTGACGGTGCCTTCTAGTGAGTACTGTTCATCATACATCATCGAACTCGCTGTCAAATCACGAGGGCGTGATTTAGTGTAGGAAGGGAGGGTGTAGTATCCCTGCTTTACAGTTTACACATGACTAGTACTAGTAGTACATGTATTTTGCATGACTCTTATTGTTTAGAAGCATACAGTACTTCCTACATTTACGATTGTTCTTCCATGATCCTTGCATGGCGCCACTACACACTGGAGAGTAGCTAGACCAACACTAATTATCAGTAGTCTTCATTGTTTCCAAAATACAATACTTGTGCCGCTATGTTTCATTTGCAAGAGGTCCTTGTGCAGTTGTATGGACTTATCTGCACTGTGATATCAGTCTCATGCTCCAATGCTTCCTTTGTAGCACTGATGCGCGCTGCGAGTAAACAATGGCATTTCCAGATTGCTTGCTACACTTTCACATACATTCTTTAGCTGTTTTGCTGCCTGCTGCTGGTTTCCCGCAATAGACCCCAGCTGAAGCTTCCTAGCTGGCCCCCTTGCCAACGGCCTTGTTAGATTCTATATAAGTTCTCTAGTTTTGCATCTCATGGGAGAGAGATCAGAGAGATAGGAGAGAGTCGTGGTTGAGAGAGAGCAAGTTCACTTTCACTTTGATATAAGATAACCTCCAGGCCGTGCCGGAGTAAGTTCAGATACGTTGGTTGACTGACTGTGGGTAGTAGCCTCCTAGCCTTAGATCACGCACGTTACATTGGTGGCAGCGGTGGGATAGAAATTATTTGTTGTCAACTTCTGGATTCGTCCTGCGTGGCCTTCGACACGCACGTTACACATGTACATGTACATGTACATGGTATGGCCAATAGTCTATATTAAATTTATGGACTCCCGGTATGACCTAGGCCCGGGCCCATGGGCTTGTACGATGAAGCTGTGTGATGTTCGAGCTTATCCGCGGGTACGGGTGGGCTTATCCGCGGGATTCTACGGTAGTACACATGGTTGATCTACTACAGTACAGGCTAGGCCGAGTTGTGAGTAGTGACGCGATCTCTGTCTCTGTCTTTCTGACCCTCTCTGTCAGTCTCTCTGTCTCTCTCTCTCTGTGCCTCTCTGTTTGTCTCTCTGTCTCCCTCTCTGTCTTTCTGTCTGTCTCTGTTGGTTGGTTGGTTGGTTTATTTGAATTCGCACAATAAACGGGAACTAGGCCCAGTTAAGTGATATAAAGGCAAATGGATAAGCCACATTTAGAAAAGAGAGGACAGGAATTAGAAAATTATGAAAGAAGAAGTATCTGACAGAGGAGTCAAGCGAGTATCAGGGGTGACAGGGTGGTCGAGGAGAGCTAGTGGGCGGGCTAGTCTGAGCAACAATATGGTAGGCAACTAACATGTTACTTATGCTAAACTTTTTCTGTCTTGCTATGGTCCGAACATCATCTGATCCACTTGATACGAGTTGACACCGGAGGTAAGACGTAACTCAAGTTCGTTTTTTCTTTAAATTTGTGAGGGTATGCACGTAACTAACAAAACTGCATGATCAAATTGAGGCACTTGTAGTTGTTTAGGTTTGCAGATGAAATTCAAGTTTTTTAAGCTGTTCAAGTTTACGTGACAACATCAACAACATACGAGTTAGTTCCCAGCGGTACTGATGAAGGTAACCAACGTGTAGCCAAATTGAAGCAGTTGCTCAGGTTTGTAGATGAAATTCAAGTTTTCTTGACCAGTACTAGTTTACGTGACAACATCAACAACAAACAAGTTAACTAGGGGAGGTAACCAACGTGTATCCGGGGTGTTCCGACGTGGTGAAGGCCTACCCAATGGCCACGTCGGGACATCACCAACCCCGTCGATAGAGAGCACCTTCTCGCGACAGTGTCATGGTGGTGGCAGTAACTGTTGACAGCTGACGAGCTGAGAGAAGGACGCCATGGGCAGAAGTTGGAAGAAAAGAAGTTGAGGTTTAAGGAGCCATATGACTACCAGGACGGCATCCAGGAGCGATCAAAGAATACACGACGGACGTATGGAGTAGTCTCCAACCCCCCTAGCATAATGAGGGTCAGAACCGGGTTCAACACCCATATGGTTCAAATGGTCCGCAGGGACCGGGGCTCTGCCAACCGCGGAAGGTTGTAGTAAGGTCACTGTTTCCGAACACAGTGTCCTCCACCTTGTTTCATGCTGTCAATCTAACAATATGCGTGAACTATAACAAGGTTTATCTAATAGTAGTTTTGAACTAGTATTGGGACAGTATTGGATTATAATACATCATACATGTACATGTAAGTCTGTACAGTAGCATAACGACTTTGCCAGCTTACGTAGTCAATGACCATGATGACAGTGAACAGCTCACTGCCATGCCAGTCAATCTGAATCAGCATATCTGTTGTCTATTTCACAGTACACTGCACTGCGATCCAGTGACCATGGCCACCGTACCGAATACCATACCATGCCTGGACTGCTGGAGCCCTGGACTAGGCATGGGCGGGATTGGAACAGTAGTCAGTATCCAACAGAGCAGTAGCCTTTTGCTGCCAATCAGTCTTTCAGGCGATTACGTCTAACTGATCCTTCTTCCCAGAATTTTTTTCATGCTGGCTTTTAATCGTGTGCAGTGCAGCGTTGTTTGCAATCAAGTCTGCCCACAATGTGGTGTCCGTCCATTCATTGCATGTACCGGTACCGGTGTGATGTGTCTGTCTTGCATGATGAACCAGTGCATGCAGTGGACCATGGTGGACAGGCCAGGGAATATCCTATGTAGGTCTACAATGACAGTATCATCAGTGTAGGTCTACAATGACAACTGACTGAGTGCATTTATACAGTACTGTAGCATCTAGAAAATTAATGCCAATCGCCCGGCATATGCACACTAGTACTAGCACTGGCGGCCATGTCTCAGGACAAGCCACCTACAACAAATCAAGACTCACACGACAAGAGTCCACAAGTAAAATATTACAAGGACAGGTCCAGGACTCGGGCAGGAGTCTGATTGATTGCCTGTAAGTGTAAGTGTAACTGGTCACTTCCAAACGTCATTGTATTTTAAAAGTGTGTTGTCCACCGGCACCAAGTCCACAGACAGTCATGTAGAGGGGACGGCTCGATACTGGGACGCTTTGACAGCCAAATTTGTATAGACCCAAATCGATCATCAGCGTTGATTTTTCACTCGAAATATGTTTGTGGAAGGAAACTGGCATGTTGAAGTTTGCTCTGGGGCCAGAGTCAATCGAACTGAACCACTCCTTTGTGTTGACCCATTGCCTCCAAGTTGCCCAATTTTTCGCTTCAAAAAAGTTCAAATCAGAGGTGGCTCCAAACCGGACACGTTTTAGAGTGCACGTCAAATTCACTCTGGGTCTGAAATTAGGTAATTGCTATCGCTCCACGACGGCCAGTACAGAGTAACAATAAGCCTTGTGTGTGCTTCCATTAGTTTTGATTGGTATGCGGTGCTTTATTGGCGAGAGGCGAGCCGCTGTTTACCTGCGACAAGAAGTTGATTTTTCGAAAGTCGTAAAACTCAAGGCGCAGTGCGCCGGAAGCAACACATCAAAAACTCACCTGCTTGATATGGCGCTTCTGGTCATCGCAGAGCCATGAAATTTTGGCTCAGAGTATAACACATCGTAGTCACACAGACTCACTGTGACATTATGTTTTCTAATTTCCCATTTCACAAGCAATGGAAAATTGTGTAGTGAAGTGGGAATTGTATAAGGAGTTGGAGGTGAGATATAACTATGTCTAGCCCTCGCGATTTACGCGATTTCATGCTCGAACACAGCATTTTTTTAAAGTTCAATATTCTAATGAAGCTGTACTTGATGCAGCTCATCCAAGGCCCTTCAGGCCTATTTTCATGGAGAACAAACCCAAACAGGGTGGGTGGGTGGGACATAGTTATATCTCACCTCCAGCTCCTTATACAATTCCCACTTCACTACACAATTTTCCATTGCTTGTGAAATGGGAAATTGCATGTCGGAGTTTCCGGTGAGATATAACTATGTCTTGTTTAAAGTCGGTTCCGCACCCTGAGCGGAAACAAGAAACTATCACACTGTCCACACAAGGACTTAGTGAAAGTTCTAGTAAGGTGCGTGGCATGATAAACAAGCATAATCAGCCCACACTATGCCAGGCACAGACCACCGAATGACCATCACTGAGTACAGATGGAATTATCATAAAACTTACGCACGGAATGGCGAGTGGAGTAGATCATACCAAAATGGAATGCAACGTAGCATTGTCAACTATGCAGAATTAACGGACAATGCAAACTCCAGAGTGGGAACACCTGGGAAAACTGGTGCACCAGGTATATACAGGACCTTTGGAAAGGAAAAGGTCTGAGAAAACCCCAAATGTGTAGGAGAAAAGAACACGGCGGACTGAAGCCGTGGACCCTATCGGCCGCAATCATGAGCGGCGGAATAACAGACTGTCAGCCAAGGACAGTCGCACCGAAGGTGGTGCCATCAGAAAAACGATGGTGTCCACACCAGCATCCGACATGGAAGTGAGGAGCCACCTCAGCGGCAACGGTGCGCGGTGAGACCGGCTTGTGAGGACGTCGGAGCGACAGCAGCAGAGGGTTGGCAGACGCGGCGGCAGCGGGCGGGAAACTCTCTCTCTCTCTCTGTGCGAGCAGAATACTGCCTTAGAGCATCCACACACAACGGAGGGTGCTGAGGGCAAGCAGGGAAGACAAACTACTTGGCTGGATCACCGACGCGCTGATTCTGGGTAAAAGTGGGGATCCCAAATGAAGCAGCGTTGACAATAATGTCCATAAAACGAACATCGAGCTTCTGCAGCTCAGAGCAACGCCGGGCACCCGTCAGAGCCAGCAGCATAGTCAACCTGAGAGTCAGTTCTTTGAGAGACTCATGTGTGAAGGACATGTTCCGGAACCAATCCAGGACTGCCTGTACATTCCACATGCTGCCATAGCACGGCTGAGAAGGACGGGATTGATATGCACCGGGGAGCATATGAGACACCAGAGGATGCGGGCCAACCACAACGCCATCGATGGGAGGAAGCGTCATTGACATGACTGACCGGTACAACCCTAGCGTATGATACAGTCGAGCCAGACGGAACTGAGAGGTCAGAAAATCGAGGACCTCGGAGAGAACACCCAGGGAATCAATTTGCCGTGTAGCACACCAATCACACCATGTGTTCCATGCCGACTGATACACACGGTCGGTGAGGGAACGCCATGACGCCAAGAGTAGGGTGGCAGTGTCGCCCGAAACTCCGCTGCGGCTGTTGCTAGCCCGGAGAGTTTCCATGCGACCAGGGTGAAGTGAGCTGACTATACTGACGGGTGAACTTTGTGATCTGGTCCAGCAAACAAGACCGGAGAGGCTGACAGCACACGCGGAATGTCCACCACTAGTGCCAAGAGAGCTGGAAACCAAGCCTGGCCGGGCCAAAGCGGAGTGACCATGACTATGGATGAGATTTCCTGTAGAACAACCCTGGCCGGGCATTTGCCAATCAGATAGATTGGAGGGAAGGCATAGACTTGCAGGCAGGACCAGTCGAGACGGAAGGCATGCGGGCTGTGTGCATATGGGCGCCAACTGACATACATGTGCAGTCGAAATTTAGTGCGAGATGCAAACAGGTCGCAGGCACTCGGTCACATGATCTGGTGAACCTGGAAAACTGACCGGTTGAGCATCCAGGCGCTGGTATCCGTGTGATGGCGAGAGTGATAATCAGCAACTGTATTCACTGCACCAGGTAGATATTGGGAATCAAAGTGATATCTCTGAGCAGACTGACACCACTCCCACAGCGTGGCAGCTATCCTGTCTAATGTCGGTGATGAACGGCTGCCAGTGCGGGGCAAACAGGGAACAGCCACACGGTAGTCGAGCTGCAGGAGAATACTGCCCTGGTATAGAGAAGGCGCTAGCGACTGGACAGCATACTGGGCTGTGAGCGGTTCCGGGACATTCATGTGAAGCTGCTTCTCGGCAGATGTCCATCAGCCGCCTGTGGTGACATTGGCACAATATGCACCGGGCCCCACCCCGAATGACCTGCATGGGATGCATCGGACTGGATGGTGAGGCCCGGTTCGGAAAGGCGTACAGGTCGCCCACTCCACAGCTGGAGATGCCGAATCCACTAATGAATCTCGGCATGGCACTCATGACTGAGAGTAAGCCGGTAAGTGTAAAAGGGACCCTGCCGTAGGAACGTGGTCTTCAAACACTGCAAGCGACGATAGTTAAGTGATGCAGGAACCACGGCAACCATGGTGGACACCATCATGCCCACAATTGACGCAATACCCCGAAGACATACGGTGTGAGCAGCCAGCAGACGCGCACATTGTTGTTGAAGCATGGATGCTTTCGAGTCTGGCAATGAGAACTCCATGGTGACGGAGTTGACCTGAATACCCAGGTATTGTATCTGCCTGGTGGGAATCAGATACGACTGCATCCAGTTGATGTCGAACCCAAGACCAATCAGCAGACGAAGAATGGTAGTAACAGGGAGAAACAGGTCGGACGTTGTCCGTGCCATGATAAATATGTCGGCGAGGTAAATCACCAGGTGTAGGCCGAGCGAACGTACCACCTTCACCACAGGGTGCAGAGCTAGTCTTGGTGAAGACTCTGGCCTCTGGGACCACTGCGCAAGCCAAACGGTAGACAGTTAAACTGGGAAATCTGTTGATACCACTGAAAACTGGAGAAACTGACGATCGAGCCGCTGGACTGGAGAAATAAGCATCTCTTAAGTCTATCCCGATCAGCACATCCCCTAGCTGCAGGTGATCCGGCACTGTCTTCAATGACTCCAGCGCGAAGTGGTGATACTACAGATAGTTGTTCAGCGCTCGGAGGTTGATAATTGTGGGGGCCGGGGTTTGCCATTATTAAAATTATTTCTTTTCTTTTTGTTTCGTCTTCTCACATTCGTCACTCTGTGAAATGTCACGAATGATAGCAAATTGCCGTGTACCACAAAGAGCCATTGGCAAAACAAACCAATGCATGGCTCGTAATTATTATCGCCTTACTCAGGACCGCCGGATGCAGCGTGTGAGTGGTCCGGTAGTATCATGGCCGTTATACTTTGTGTAGGGTATGACGGGTACACCTGCCCTCCACAGCAGGAAACACGTGTTCGTGGCTGAAAAGTTGGTCCGGTAATAACCTGACCAGCTCCGGCGGCCTGTTATTAATCGCACATCACGGCAGTATGCTACAAGCACAATTGACAAACATGTCACCCGGCAACTGCACACGGGTGCGCGTTACAGGATTGGCCTGGCAACTTCAAACAGGCGCAATTGACAAACATGGTGCTCCGCTGGGCAACGTCAGCGGGAATGCACCAAAACAAACACAGCCCCGGCATCAGCAAACGGGAACGCCGTTACAAATATGGTGCCCCGGTAAACTCAACGGGAGCGCACTAATACAAGCTGGCCTGGTAGCTTCAAACAGGCACAACTGACAAACGTGGTGCTCCGCTCGGCAACTTCAGCGTGAGTGCACCAATACAAACACGGCCCCGGCAACAGCGAACGGGAAAGCCGTTATAAACATGGTGCCCGGAGAACTCAACGGGAACGCACCAACGCAAGCTGGTCTGGCAACTGTAAAGCGGCACAACTGACAAATGTGGTGCCCCGCTGGGCAACTTCAACGGGAATGCACCAATACAAACACGGCCCCGGCAACAGCAGACGGGAACGCCGTTTCAAACATGGTGCCCCGGCAAACTCAACGGGAACGCACCAATACAAGCTGGCCTGGCAACTTCAAACAGGCACAACTGACAAACGTGGTTCCCGGCTGGGCAACTTCAACGGGAATGCACCAATCATGTGACAAACACGGCCACGGCAACAGCAAACAGAATCGCCGTTACAAATATGGTGCCCCGGCAAACTCCACGGAAACGCACCAAGCTGGCCTAGCAAATGGGTACACTGTTACAACATCAGACCATCACATCAAGATGCCGCTGCGGCAACAATGCATATGTAGCAGCAATACAGCAGACATGTGAGGTGGATGTGATTGGGACCGTTTGGCCCGCGTGCTACGCCCGAGGTGGTGGCAAGTAACACTGTCCTGATGTGAGGACTCCGAGTCGGCACTAGCATCTGAGCTCTGAGTCTGACTAGAACTAGACTAGTCTAGAGACTTAGAGTAGTGCTCACCCTCATCTGAGTCGGAGTATGCCGGTCTTTGACTGAGAACAGTCAGACTCACACTCGGAGGCACTGGCAACAGTGTCCGCCGGACTCGTAGGCACTTAGGCCAAGCAGGTCGTGAGACCGTTCAGGCCGTTTAGGCCGTTAGTGCTCGTCACATTTAAGGACGCACTATGGTGCCGACAAGGTGCCGGGCTGGAGCTACCAGCCACTCGTGTCCTGGCTTCGCCAGAAACATCACACGACCCAAAGTCACGGCGTGACTCGCGTGGACGCAAAACACTCGGCCCATCTTGGGGTGTCATCACACGCCCGCATCCACGGCTCAGGGGGTTTCGACCGCATCGGCCGGCACGTGGGCAAGGCGGCGAGCCGCCTGATCATCGTCACGCAAAGACTCTAAAAGCTTCTCCATCGCCAAGAGTCTAAGACGGTGAGAGGAAAATATCCAAGGCACTTCTTGTTCGAGCATGAAAAAAGGCCTGAAGGGCCTTGGATGAGCTGCATCAAGTACAGCTTCATTAGAATATTGAACTTTAAAAAAATGCTGTGTTCGAGCATGAAATCGCGTAAATCGCGAGGGCTAGACATAGTTATATCTCACCGGAAACTCCGACATGCAATCAAAATACCAATAGAGAAAGTGAATACACTCAAACGCCTCTTATCCGGACGCCTCAGATACGGGCACGTCTCTCTACCGGGCACCTTCAGCTTGAGGGCCTATAGCACAAATGAGTCGAATTTGGGGTTTTTGAACTTTTTTCCGTGTGTGGAAGTGCTTATGTTTCACTGCCAACCTATGTAATCCACACATTTTTATCAATGGGTTCCTTTTGTATCCTCAACGTACATGTGCAATACGTGCCAAATAAACTTCTTCAAAAAATGATATCATACATGGTAGGTGAGTTATCCTGAGACACGGGCAAATCTGAGATACGGGCAGTGCCCGGTCCCAAGGTGCCCGGATAAGAGACGTTCGAGTGTATTGAGTCCGTTCCGGTTTGCAACCTATGTGACGTATGTCCTATTTGAAACCGTCCCCTCTACACACAGTAGCCATCAACGTCTTTATCTGGCTAATACTATTGTATGTCAAAACTGCACCCAGCAGCTAGCATGTATATAGCAGGACCACAGCACGGCCGGCCGTGCTAGCGATCAAAATAATAATTTCTTGATTATTATTACGACCTGATATGATAAGTGATTAGTGATTAGTGTTTTGACTTTTCAATCAGGAAGTATTAGTTACTTCAGATGACTATTCTAGTGCTGAGTGGTGGTGGAAGCAGCGAGGGCACTCGAATTATCAAAAATGTGTTGGCTCGTGGAGAGCTGACCTTGCATTGAATGCTTTCAAGTAAGTTTCATGCATGCCTGGTACTCATTGCTCAGCTAACGGTAAGAGCTTTCCATGAAGGCCAACCCGACATTTCTTGATCACGAGCCGATGATGATCGGGTGGAAAAAGACGGTTATGGTGTCGGAGTTCCCCGAAGCTGCGTGAAGTGATCCTTCAAAGTTCAAGCCTGTGTGATCTTGTGCGCAGGTACGTCGGGTCCCTGTGCATGTGTCTTAGCTGGCCAGAAAAAGCCACTTCATAGCTGTGTGCTGTAGACCAGGCTGAATAGTGGCGGTCAATTCTTCAGCCTTGCAAGCTGTTGAATGGTGCAATCCCAGCACAAGCTGCTATGTCTTCTGCTGTAGCATCGCTATCATCGCCTCCGGCGATGGGCGTCCAATGGTCCAATGGTCTTAGCTTACACGTACGACAAAATAACTAAAGACTTAGTATAAACATTGCAGACAGTTACGGAGACACACCGAGTGCCTGTACGAAACTCGTACTGCCTGTACTGGCTGTAGACCGAAGATCGTGTAGCATCACAGCAGAGACGTCTGTATGGTGATAAGTTATAACAAAGAGTTCATAACCCCAAGAGTGTGCAACTGGGGTCTGGCTGCTGTAGGCCCACTGCGCTGCGGGATTCCAACATTACGTCATGCCGCTGAGGCACAGCTGTGCAAAACTCCGCATTCCGGGGTGCTTGGGACCAGGGAGCAGTACACGTGCAACGAACGTGTACGTCATTTTTGACGTAATGTTGGAATTCCACCGCGCAGATCCCCATGACACAGTTGCACACTCCTGGGGTTATGGACTCTTGTTATAACTTATAACAACAGTGGTATGGCCATGCATACCATACACGTGTGCTTATCTCAACATATAAACTAAGAGTATTGTTAGAAGAAATGAGTGCTGCTAGGATGCCTGTGGATTGAGAAGAACCTAGTAAATACATACCATGGGCAGCGGCAGATCCAGCAATCTCCACAGGGTTCCAGTGTAGTCAAAACTGAATAACTGATACATGTACATGCACCCGCATATGGTTGCCAGTAGTACATTACATTTTATGAAATTTAGGGGGTTCCACGGAACACCTGGAACCCCTCCTGGATCCGCCCCTGATGGGCGTTAGCAGGGTGCGACTCCGAGTGCGTCTCGAGATGCATTCTGAGAATGCATCTCGAGACGCACTCTGTACGAGCATACATGTCACTGACTTGCTTTCTTGTTGGGCCTATCTGCTACCGGAGAATCCCCACCCAAAGACTGCCTGCGCCCAAACGGCCTCCCGCGGTGGATGTTTTTTACAAGTAGAACCTTTCACGATACTATATGAGACTAAAGTGTCAGAATTTTAATTGAAGCTCAGGAGCACTCGCAATTCGGTGTCAAGACTGTCTGCAACATGAGCAAAAGCCAAGATAATTCGTACGGAAGTCGAAATGGCACAGCTCATTGCATGCGTATTGAATGTCAAGTGATTGCCTACACCGAAGTAAGGACTGTTAGCTACAGTAGCGTGGCTGATAAGCTCTAGACCAAGACCTGCATTTACACAAACCCACACCCAGGTGACAACAGAGTCGACACCAGGCACCGCAATGCAAGTAACTATAAACGTTGGTCAATGTCTGCTATCGGGAGTTTATTATATGAGCACACGCGCTGGGAAAGTGCTTCATTATGTGGAAGTGGAGTTTGGAGACAGATCCAAATAAAGCCTGCCCACCTGGAGATACTCACTGGGAGAGGACGATGAAGCAAGCGGTTGTTTTTGCGCTTTGCGGCCTGGTCACTCACACGCAGGCAGGTGCTCACGTCACACCCCCCCCCCCCCTCTCTTTGCCTTGATCGTGGATCCGTCAGTTTGGTCAGCATGTTTTGCAAGGACGAGAGTGCCTTTGGCGTTGTACATGCGTCCAAACACAAAATCTCCCATTGCAGGGCCTCACGGGGAAAGCTCCTACCTTGGACTTGACCGCAGACCAATGCTGCAATGTCAGTGTGATTGTTAGCCCCTAGTATTAAAGTGGTCTGTCTATGTGCAGATAGATCAAGTTGATGGATGTAGCCATGTGGAAGTTGTCTTGTCCAACTTGAATGCTTCGGAAAGAAGGGCTACATGATCGTTGAGTTGTGTGTTTGTGGACTTCATGTTTCCTGTCACTGAGCAATAATTCAATATGAAGCGTGCATGGCGGGGTTAGTAAGGCTATAACAGAACAAAATGTGTTGCTCTCCACATGACGCTGAGTTTTGCTTACCACTCCTTCCGCTCATGCTCAGATAACAATGTGTTGTGCTGTAGAAGGCGCAGCATGGTGCATGTGTGTGTGTGTGTGGGGGGGGGGGGGGGGGAGCTCAACTGTAGCGACTGGAGAAGAATCACTCTAGCATCCCTGTCCCAGAGTCTCCAGGGTCTAGACCAGTGTCGGCACACTGTATCAGAGATTCTGACTTTCTTATCAATCCCTGATTGTGCCGGCCTCTGTACTGCTGTGCCGGATTGTTTGTGTTTTACGTGTTTGAATCATAGAGAGCCTTGCATATCCACCAATGGCAATGCAGGCTCGCTGGCATTCACCTCCGGTACGAACGGACACAACGTTCAGCTTTCAACATGGCAAGGGCCACGGCCATGGGTGCACCATCTTGGACTTCTTCCATCCTGCCCGCATTGGCTGAACACGGACAAGAGAAGCCTGCAAGCCGGCGCGGATAAGCAGGTTCTAACACTGGCCACCGGAAGTGAGCACTTAGTTGATGTTTGTACAACTAATGATAATGCACATAATGCACACGGATCATTCATTCAGTATACAGCTTATATACAGTGTTGTAGTCACTCAATTGTTAAGATGTACTTGTACCTGTTGTTACCTCAAAACTAGTATTTGACCACTTAACTATGCATGGAGCTGGAGACAGCATCCAAGTGTATCTTGATTGTGGAATTCTATGATTTTTATAGTCATAACAAAGTGGATGAACAAATGACTATATTCTTATGAAGAGATGATGCAGGGCGTATTTCTGGCTGTACACGGTGTGTGCAGTAAACTCATTGTCCTGTGTTCTTTCACAATACCTTTCTCCTTTGTCCTGTGTTCTTTCACAATACCTTTCTCCTTTGCGCAGGGGTGTTTTTGGTGACGACCAACAAGGTTTATGACATCTATACCCGTAAAAATGGCGTCCGCCCCAGCTACTCTACTGCCAGAGAGTCCACTTCAGGTGAGTTGATAGTGATATTGTTGATTGTGATACTGTTGATGTTGATACTGCTGATGCTTGCTCCTGTAATTTTAGCTGCATGATTTGACATGTATTTGTAAAAAAGGCAGCCTGTGGCGGGGGGGGGGGGGGGGGGGGGGGCAAGCCCCCCCCCCCCCCCCCCCACACACACACGGACCCACACTCACACACTTAATATACGAAAGGCATAGCACGTCAACCTTGGGGGGGGGGGGGGGCACGGTCGAAAGAATCATGGAGCAGGTCAAGTAGACTAATAAAACAGAAGATTAAGCTGGTGAATAAATTCATCCAATTCCAATGAAAGAGATCGACCGGTCTGTCCAGGCGAAAATGTTGTCCATTTACCTACTGGTAACCTCTACAAAATGACTTTAATCCGGCATTTACTCTAGTACAAAGGTTCCTCGGACGAAGAAGACAAAATTAAATTCTCTACGAATAATTCTGTGTTGACATGATAGCGTCTTACTTGTAGTTCATTGGTCCTCATTTCTTCGTATAATATTAGGTTTGTACTTCAGGGTTCTAGCTGTGGTGTTTGTAACCACAGACATTGTGAATCACCTGAGGGCCAGACTATTGTTGGTAATGCTAGACCTTATGGAAGTGTCGAATGACCGCACTTGGCATTCATCCATTCATGCATGCTAGCTATCTCGTGTGTTTGGACTACCTCCATTATCTTCCTTTTTATATTGCTCTACTCTGTAATATTCAACCAGTTGCGTACTGGACAAGTGAACTACGGTTGTGCTTTGTTTTGGGTGTTGTGAGTCACGGACTAAAACACTACAGTGGCGACGAAGATTTTGTTTTTCTAGTGTGCTCCGAGCATTACTAGTATTAGCTCCGGCTATGGCGACTCTTGGACACATTGAGTTGTTTGATGTCACTGGCGGAAACTGGTCGACGTACGAACTACGCTTGACGCAGTATTTGGCAGCCAACAGCATCGATGATAATGACCTGAAGCGAGCAACGATGCTCACGGTCATCGGAGGTCCAGCATTTGAACTGCTGCAAGATTTGCTGGCCCCGAACGCCCCAACTGACAAGACGTTTGCGGAACTCTGCGCGGCTCTAAAAGGACATCTCGCACCGAAACCACTTGTCATTGGAGAACGATACCGATTCTACCAGAGGGACCAACGTCCAGGAGAATCGATCGCCGCCTACGTGGCTGAACTTCGCCGTTTGGCAAGGACCTGCGAGTTCAATGCCCATCTTGCAGAAGCTCTGCGAGCCTGATCGCTTCGTCTGCGGACTGAGGAGTGCAGGTACGCGGAGGAAACTCCTGGCCACGGACGCACTGACTTTCGACAACGCCGTCAAGGACGCGCTGGCTGATGAGCTGGCCACCAGGGACGCTCTGGAAGTCTCCGCGACGGATACGAAGAACGCTAGCGGTGGTGTCCACAAACTTCGCAACCCATCGAGAAAGCCTGTGCCTGGTGCACGATCTACGTGTTTTCGCTGTGGTGGCGTTGGACACAAGGCGCCTGACTGCCGCTACAAGGACGAAGTTTGCAATGCGTGTGGTAAGAAAGGCCACTTGCAGCGGGTTTGCCGAAGCAAGCCAGCTGAGCAGCCAGGAGCGCGACCAACTCCGCGACCCAGATCATTCAAGCGCAAAGGCTCAGCGATGACCATGATGACAGGTCACAACTATTTGTTTGCGAGCGACGAGGACGACCAGTCCAGCATTCGCTATGTGCGTGTCTCCAAGATCCAGTCGAGCGGAAAGCCACCAGTACCACTCACGATAACCGCACAGATCGCGGGACAGGAGTTATCTATGGAAGTAGACACGGGCGCTGGTGTCTCTGTTTTACCAGCCGCAACATACGTGCACTTGTTCTCCGAACACCCGCTTCGCCCAGCAAAACTGGTGCTGCAAGCCTACAACGGTGAATCGCTTCGATCGCAAGGCGTGCTGCGCTTGCCTGTCACCATCAACGGTCAGCAAGCGGAGGCTGAGCTGTACATGGTCGACTGCGAGGGCCCAGCATTGCTAGGACGCACATGGCTCCAGCAATTTCGCCTCAACTGGACAGAGTTGGCGGCTATCAGGAATGTGAAATCCTCACTCCAGGAGTTACAACGTGAATTTGCAGCGGTATTCAATGATGAACGAGGATTGTTCAAGGGGGCGAAAGCCAAGCTCACGCTGAAGTCTGATGCGACTCCAAAGTTTGTCAAGGCACGATCGGTGCCAATGGCGCTGAAACCCAAGGTTGAAGCAGAGATACGTCGCATGGAGGCTGCTGGAATCCTCACTCCGGTGGAGTGGAGCGAATGGGCAACACCTGTGGTACCTGTTCTGAAGCCAAACGGCCAGGTCAGGCTATGTGGAGACTTCAAGGTGACGGTGAATCCCCAGCTCCACATCGACCAACACCCGTTGCCGCTCATCGAGGAGATCTTTGCCTCACTCTCCGGAGGGCAAGAGTTTACAAAACTCGATCTGAAGGCAGCGTACATGCAGATGGAGGTGGACGACGAGTCGAGGCCCCTGCTTACGCTCAACACCCATCTGGGTCTGTTTCGACTCAACCGTCTCCCATACGGGATTGCGTCTGCTCCCGCGCTATGGCAATAAGCCATGGATTCTCTGCTACGAGACCTGCCAGGCGTTAAGTGCATGATCGATGACATCATCGTCACTGGCCGCACACCCGAGGAACACCTCAACACGCTGATGAAGGTGCTCCAACGTCTCGGTGATGCGGGCCTCAAGCTCAACCTGGCCAAATGCCACTTCTTTCAGCCGAAAGTGGAATATTGCGGCCACGCCATCAGCGCACAGGGCCTGCACACGATGCCGAGCAAGGTTGATGCAATTTGTGATGCTCCACCGCCGGAGAATGTGCCGCAAGTACGCAGTTTTCTGGGGCTCATCACCTACTATCAACGCTTCATTCCGAAGATGTCAACTATCCTGAGTCCACTAACAGCGCTGCTGCAAAAAGGAGCGGCGTTCGAATGGACAGATGAGTGCCGACAAGCCTTCCAAGAGGTCAAGCAGGTGCTGTCAACCCAACAGGTGCTCACACACTATGACCCGACACTGCCCGTTCGTCTCGCAAGTGATGCGTCACCATACGGGGTTGGAGCGGTCTTGTCGCACATTCTGCCATCTGGAGAAGAGCGACCGATCGCATATGTCTCTCGAAAGCGGAACAGGCATACTCACAGATCGACCGTGAAGCGCTCGCAATAGTGTGGAGTGTGAAACGCTTCCACAACTACCTGTACGGCCGGCATTTTGAGCTGCTCACGGACCACCAGCCGTTGGTATCAATCTTCCACCCGAGGAAAGGCCTGCCTGCTATGACCGTAGCACGTCTTCAACGCTATGCGATGCTCCTGGCCGGACATGACTACACGATCATGTACCGCCAAACAGACAAGCATTGCAACACCGACGGATTGTCACGCCTGCCGGTAGGAAATCCTCCAGTACCAGATACGGCAGAGGAAGCGGTCAACATGTTCTACATGGACCAATGCGAACCACTCCCAGTGACAGCATAGCAGATCAAGGAGGCAAGAGCCAGCGACCCGCTATTGCGTGAGGTCCATCGCTATGTGCAACAAGGTTGGCCGAAGTCGTGCCCAAGAGCAGAGCTACAGCAGTACTTCCAACGCCGCAACGAGCTCAGCGTTAGCAACGAGTGCTTGCTATGGGGCAATCACGTCATCATTCCGCCGGACCACCGGAAAGCTGTCCTGACAGAGCTTCATGAAGGCCATCCAGTAATGGTACGAATGAAGGCATTGGCGAGAAGCATCCTCTGGTGGCCGGGCTTGGATGGCGACATAGCAGACGCAGTCAAAGCATGCCTCGGATGCCAAAGTGTCCAGAGCGAACCTGCTGCAGCACCAGTGCACCGATGGAGCATGCCAGACCGCGCGTGGCAGCGCGTCCACGTAGATTACCTTGGTCCATTGCGGCAAACGATGTGGCTCGTCATTGTCGATGCCCATTCAAAATGGCCCGAAGTCATTCCGATGCCTTCCACAACGTCTTTGGCTACCATCGCGAGTCTCAGGACAGTATTCGCCAGATATGGTTGCCCAGACCTCATCGTCAGCGACAATGGTCCACAATTTGCATCTGCAGAGTTTGCAGAGTTCCTCGCCTCGAACGGCATCGCTCACAGACGCTCAGCGCCGTATCAACCAGCGACGAACGGCCAAGCTGAAAGGTTCGTCCAGACCTTTAAACGGGCAATCCAGGCAGTACCACAGTCAACACCTGCACAGATTGCTGCTGTCCGGTTCTTGATGAGCTACCGCCGAGGAGTCCATCCGGCTACAAACGCAACGCCTGCGAAGCTGTTCCTAGGCCATCAGCTACGATCACGTCTGGATTTGTTGCGACCGTCAACGGCACAACAGAACGCCAAGACGCCCACCGAAGAGCCTGCTGGCAAGGCACGATCCTTCGAGGTTGGAGGCGCCGTTCTGGCACGTGATTACCGGAACGCCAACCATCCCGGATGGATCCCAGCGACCATACTCGAGAAGCTTGGGTCTCGTACGTACATGATTGTCACCAGCCAAGGCGCACAGTGGAAGCGACACCTGGATCAGCTACGTGCGGGACACCCGTCCTTCCTAGTGGATGAGCCGACACAATCTGTGGCTGCACCATGTCTCCCTCCAGCGCAGCACCCGACCGCAGCAGAAGCACCCGAGCCTGAGCCGGCTGCAGTGCCACAACAGCACGAGGCTGACGCAACCGACGCCTCACCGACTCCGACTCTACGCCGATCGCTGCGGACACACAAGCAAGTGTCTCGCTTGGGCCTGTAGAAAGTAGAAACAGTCCCGGTCATGTTGATCATGTCGGAACTACACATCACTGTATGCTCATGTTTCTCTTTCTCGATCTTCATCTTGACGTTTACGATCTTTACTCTAGTCCTAGAAGTATGTTCCATTTTAGAAGGGAGGACTGTGGTGTTTGTAACCACAGACATTGTGAATCACCTGAGGGCCAGACTATTGTTGGTAATGCTAGACCTTGTGGAAGTGTCGAATGACCGCACTTGGCATTCATCCATTCATGCATGCTAGCTATCTCGTGTGTTTGGACTACCTCCATTATCTTCCTTTTTATATTGCTCTACTCTGTAATATTCAACCAGTTGCGTACTGGACAAGTGAACTACGGTTGTGCTTTGTTTTGGGTGTTGTGAGTCACGGACTAAAACACTACACTAGCCAAAGGGGGTAGGCAGGGGCGAGCGGGGGTGGGGCACCCAAATCCATTGCTCCAGGTGCTCTGAGCTGTACACCCGCACGTAACGTCGTTGCATTCTTTTATGACAAGGCAAAGGTGTAACATGGAGAAACATGGATGATTTGTTTGTTTCCCCTACCCACCTCTACAGTTTCTCCTGGCTAGACATGGCCCTGTAATTAAAACTGAACTGTACAGGTATTCACTACTATGCAGCCGTACTGCCACAGATAGCCAGTACATGTAGTAGTAGCGAAAGGGGACTTTGCACACTGGTGCTTGGATCTTGCTGTGAACTGCGGTCCCAAGAAGGCTCTTTGACCCAAACATTCACAAGCTGAAGGGCAGTCAGAAGATTTATTTTTGGAGGGGGGGGGGGGGGGTAGCTTCTGTCCAGCGCGCAACATGCCTGTGTTGAAAACAGTGTTCCTCCACCGCCTTGTATCATGCTGTCAACCAATCAGCAGGTTATTCAACCAAACAAGGCGTATGAGAGTAGACATCCAGTCAATCTGGACAGAACTCAACAAGGTCCAAGAACATTGTTTGTGCACTGCCCGTCAATGTTCCGCTCTCTTTGTTGATTCTTCGTGCAGGACTCACCTTTGACAAGCTGTCACCTACGGACTTCGAGCAGAACTGCGATATGGACTGGAACAACTACAGCGAGGGTTGTCGTTGGGAAAACTGCCTGTCGCCATCATCCGTCTCGTCCACTCCAGAACATACACATGCAGATGACTATCATCATCTGGGTGAGGTAGATCCAGCTTGTCTCTGCGTTACTCATGGCAACGGGAATTTGACTACCGCGAGGTTTAGGCTTTTTCCTACAATGTTGTCTTGACAACGCTGTGTTTTCTCTGTTTTCAATTAATAATTTGATTGTGTATACCGTGTGGTGGGTGTACGTTACCAATAGATAGTAGTGTGGTGGCTGGTGGGTAGATGATGTCATCTTTACTTTAGATATTTGTAGCTTGGTATGAATTGTTTATTTGTGCACTTGAGTGTGTTATCCTCTTCTGGCCTGTGAAAATGTGGTGGTATTCACAACCCCTCTTAGCCTCAACCAGCTAACTTAGTAGGGCAACTGTTAGCTCTTGTTTCTTTATTTTCACATTGTTTGATGCTAGGCCGGAGTTGATTGAAGCACTAAATCAGTAAATGTTTGTAGTTCAGATTTTGACAGCTGACTAGACGGTTGCCTTCCAAGTACCGTATGTGAGGTGTGGTATGTACAGTAGCTCAATGCAGGACTGTGTAGTGTAGTGTGTGTTCAGTAGCAGCTTCAGGCAAAACGCTGCTGTGGATTATATTGTAGCAAGCGCCCGTATGCACAGCCCCTGGAATCAGCATGCACCTCCCCAACGCCTGTCCGGCCTCATGAATAATGGCTAAACAACACATGCCCATCCCCTGATACATGTCCGGCCTAATGCATAATGGCTGTGGCGTTCATTGGCCAATCCAAAACACTGTTTAAACTGCTAAACACGACAGGCCAAAGAGAAGTTAAATTCATGAGTTCAGGTTTCACATGGTATGGCTTCATGTATCCAATGGACACTGGAAACGCGCATTCTCTAACATCCTGAACAGCACCTAACACTACCAATACGCAGGAATAAGTGAATTGAATTCATGATGAGTATTGTCAACGGGTCACAATTCAGGTAGGTGCAGGACAGGTCTAAATCAAATAATACACAGACCAGTGTAGCAAGACTTCTAACAGTTACTTGTATTTATTAAAGATACATGTATTGCTGCTGCTATCACTAAAGAGCTCAAGCTGGCTAGTGACTGTGTGTGTGTGCGTGTTTTTTGGGGGGGGGGGCTACGTAGGTGCAGAAAAATACAAAGAAATGGTTTACCAGTCAGAATTAGTCACATATCTAATCCTGTGCTGGAAGACTGTAAGACGGATAGAATGGAAGACTAGGCTAAACAATAACGTACCGGTGCTGTAAGCCTACAGATTTTCAGCGCATCAGACTTAGTTTCAGCCTCCGATGTACAAAATCCGTGTTGGTCACGTTTTCCAAACTTCAGCATACACAGCTGAGCTCCTGCTTGCAGATACTGTCAAGTTGTATCATGCAAACAAAATTTCAGCACCAGCTGCATGGTTCTAGGCAATAAGTTGAGGGTGGAGCGGAAAATAGATAAAATGATGTCAAGTGTTCAGTGGTGTACAGTATACGTTAACATTAATAATTTATAGCATTGGTCTCTCCAGCCTGTGCTAGTGTACACAATACTGAATTGTGATATACAGTAACATTGGGAGTCACAGAACACAGGTTCCCAGTCACGGCTGGCTGGTAATGTCCTTGTTTCTGAAACTGCAGCCTCCTCGTCCGTGTTCTCCGCTATCTCGTCCGTGTTCTCCGCTATCTCGTCCGTGTTCTCCGCTATTCTAGTATTTACACTCAACTACTATACTACTGTACACAGTCATCGGTACACGGTCTGAATGGCAAGACGGCCAGTAAGCCAGTTTGTTATGTACAATGTCACATGCACCAGTCACATGCACCAGTCACATGCACCCGAGTCACATGTATTAGGCACATCATGTATAGTAGACACATGCGCCAGTCATAGATACTCTGGTACACTACTCACTAGTCTGTAGACTCAAGTGTAGACATAGGAGAATCGCACGATGACCAGGATCATGCTACCAACCATCCTCGATTCTGCAGCTCAATTTGCACAGACAACGAGGATCGGTATGACTCTCGACTCAGCAAGCGCGGCCATATATTGCGATCACGGCAGGAATCCAGCACAGACTCATACGGTGTGGACTCCGGTTCAAAACTCCGAGCATTCAAAGAGTGAAGATGCAGCGGTTGTTGGTGGAAACCTTAGTCTGGTGCGGAGAGCACGAGTGACTGCAGTGAAGCATGCGCGTTGACGGCGTGCAGGAATGCTGAAGCATCCTCCTCAGTTAGAATCTCAGGAACACCTTCAAACTCACCGTGGATGTGTATCTGCTTCATCTCCAACCAGGCAGTGCACAGGTTTTCCGCCAAGATTCCAACACAAGCAGGCAGTACTTTGCCAGAAAGCCATAAGACCGACAGATGGGACGAGCCACTCAGTGCACGGCAGATCAACTTCATCTCCTCGCAGTGAAGATCGGAATATTTTTCCTTCATCTTGAATTCTTGCAGACAAGGTAGATTGGAAAGGGCCTCTGGCAGGAGCTTACCACTGACGGTATTGTGCTCAAATATCCACACAAACCTAGAGAAGTCTTCATCACCTTCACCCAAAGTAATCTTTGTAATGTGCAGGCGGGAGGCATTAATACACAATACCATATTCTTCCAAACCTCTTCGAACCGCTGAAAATTGGAGATTCGGGAAACAACAAGCTCGGTGACATTGGTGCACTTCAGTACTGATTCTAACATATCCCACTTTGAACCAAAAAACTCAATGCGAGTCGGCATGAACCGCAGAGTGCGCACACTGGTAGAGTGAACAGCCAGAGCGACATCATAGGCACGGACGATTGCCGGAGCTTTGCGGAGAAATGGAACGTCAAAACATTGAAGTGCCGCAGCTACACTGGACATAGCGTCAAGAACGTTGTTGTGATGACAATGTTCAGCGAAGCAGAGCACGCCAAGATCCAAGTCACATAGGTATTCGTCCTCGAAGTCCTTGTCCAAAGGAGTAAAGTCTGGATGAGCAGCAGCAGCAGTTGTGACAGCGATGCGCTCAAGAGACTCAGCGAGGCTCTGTTTCCCCATTCCACGGAGAGCAGTTGTCAGCATGATGGGTCCTGCGTCTGGACAGCGTTCTACCCAGGCGAGCAGCATCGTTCTCAGGAATTCTTCTCCGCTTGCAGATCGACCGTACTTGCAGCGGTTTTCCACATATCGCTCACCGCTTTGTCCTCGGACTTGCTCTGATAGCAGCTCTTCAGCGAGGCGATGTATTTCGTAGTCATCCAGTCCGCTACTGAGTGGCTCAAGCATGTCCAATGGAAAGACATTTTCTGATACTTCATCCAGTGCTTCATCAATGTCACCATCCAGATCATCCCAGACGTGCTGTAGGTGCTGTAGGAACTCTGCTAACGATGTGCGTGCTAGCAGACGGCTGAGCAAGCAATTCACTTTCTCCTTATCCAGCTGGGCCGTCAGCAGCATCCAGAAAGTTCGTAAATGGCTACTTCGTGGACCTAGCACGTCTGCAAGGCGAACTACACGTGCCAGTGTTGTTGCCCTTTTCACAGCCACATAGCGAGCAGCCAGCGACTCTTGCAATGTGAGGTGGCTGAACATCCACAGCCTGTCCTCATCTCTGTTCGTACTGTCAGCCAGTATGAGTAGGCCTAGTGATTTGGCTTCCCTGGTGATGGAGTACTTCTCCAATTCGGCATTGGTGAAGATCAGC
Organism: Sycon ciliatum; assembly: GCF_964019385.1. NCBI lineage: Eukaryota > Metazoa > Porifera > Calcarea > Leucosolenida > Sycettidae > Sycon > Sycon ciliatum. The sequence goes on from NC_088644.1 coordinate 43,068,567, forward strand.
TGCTTCCTGCAAAGCATGGTGAATGCCAATTTTCCGAGTTCAAGGATCAGTGCTTGTACATCAGCAGGAATCTCACTCCATTTCTTGTAGGACTCATCCATGCGCCGTTCTGCTACTTGGACGATCATCATCTCGAAGATATCTGAAAGGCAACGGGGTAGCGTGCGATTGCGACAGTGGAACATCTTGCAAGTCTGCATGGCCAAGAATGGCGTGGCCATCATGCTGGCAAGGTTCTGGTCATCGTGCACGGCTGTTATCAAGGCAGATGCTTCTTCTGCTGATCTCAGCACCTTCCTGATGTACACATCAATATCCTCCTTCCGGAAACCAATAACTTCGACACGACAATCGAAATGTTTCCTGTCACATAGCCTCAGTAGCTCTGTGGATGGCCGTGATGTCACAACCAGACGGAGTCCTTTCACTGATGAGCCGTTCATGATGTCGCGAACAAAACCACTGCAGTCACTCAGGCGTATCTCATCAAGACCATCAAATACAAGACAGACTCGATGCGCTTGTCGGCGCACAAAATCGTCGATACTCTTGCGCTCATCACTCGTAAACTCTCCCAGCTCTTCCACGCCCAGTAGAGCACAGATGCTTTTCGCTTTCCGAACTTCTTCGTCACGTAGCTGCCTCGCCACAACTAGGTCGAACTCATTCCAGATCTCATTCCGAGCCCATTTCAACGGACCGACTTTCGTGAAAACAAAGGTCTTACCGCACCCAGCACTGGCGACTGCTAAGATGCGGTAAGTCCGACCACCACTCGTGAACTCCAGCTTCTCTTCATCACTCAGGTTGAAAAGACTTTCCAACGAGATGTTCTCCAAGCTATCGGCTGCTTTGGTGAAAACGTGTTCCACACGCCACATGTCACCTGCGGTATCGAAGCTGGTATTCCTGAACTCCTGCAGAAGCTCTGGCCTAGACAAAATGATCAGTTGAACTTGTACATCTGAAACACTCGGCTCACTTAGTCCTTCGTCCACCATACCTTCTCCCATGTCAACGGTAGCGCTGACATACCGATCAATCAACAAACCTCGAAATCTGCGTACTGCCTCGGGTATGTTGTTTTCTGGTGCGTCTTCGGCTGTTCGAGCAGTGGATTCTTGGCATGACGTATCTGTACCGACTGACTCACTGGCTCTGTGGCAGCGTTCCTCACCATCGTCATCGTCATCCGGAGTGTGTAAATCTACCGTCTGGGAACGCTCTGGCAGTGGGAAACAATCGCTGGTGTTCTCCTTGCACGCCATATCGGCCATGGGCCGCTTCACCACGGGTCGGCTGTATCTGTACCCACTAGCACTGCACACATGCGGATACGGGATGCACTGCACACATGCGGATACGGGATAGCTCAACCATGCACTAGCTATTCAGATAATGACTTACATGTATTGTGTTTCTATGGCTAGGTTCCAGGTCTACGAGATCAGGACGTCGACGGACTGTTCTTCAACTGGACCATTCTATTGTTTCTGAACGAATACTCCGGCGAGGCCAGAGAGCGACGAGAATGGCAACAGCAGAACGGTGATTGGATGATGTGGATGACAAGTCGGAGCAAGGACACGATCGCCTTCTTAGCTTCGTATACCAGGTATACGAGGAGCCTACTGTCACACATGGTAAAACAGAACGAGCAGCGGTAAAAAAATCTGCGCCGTTTCTTCGATATCGGTGCATCGCCATCGGATCCCGGATCGGAGCAGCAGATTTGCTTGCTTGGGTCGGTTGCTTGTACTTGTAAACTTGTAGTAGAAGCGGTTGGCCTGTCACCTGGTCACCATGGTAACAGGTTGAGCTAGCCTCGCCAGGCAGTCTGTCTGCAGCCTGTGCAGGCGATTGAGTACTGACAAAAGTAAAGAGCAGGGAGTCGTATAAAAAAAGAGAGTGACTTGCTTGATGGTTTTATTTTTTGAATCATTTTTCATTCAGAGACCGGGCTGGCCCGTTCGAGCTGAGGTTGTATCCATGATCTACATGACATTGTAGTGTAGTGTAGATCTACGTCTACATAGTACTGTAGGTAGAGTATAGTAGTGACAACGGAAAGTAACCTCGTTGTTGGTGGCTCAGCAATATCTTTGCCTTCATTTACTTCGGTCTTTACTGTCCGCAGTGTTATTGATAGGGTCACTGGTCCATGGTATTACTAGCAGCTCGATCCATCAAGTAATTAGTTGATGTTCGTCGCTACCGACCGGCCACCTACTCTCGTCTCACAGCAGAGTCAGCAGTCAAATCACAGACAGTCTAGTGGCTGTCCACAGCTAGCACTAAGCAGTCAGTGCAGTGCAGTGCAGGGCATACACACAGTCACAGGCGCTGAGGTGAAGAGTGATAGAGGAAATCATGGACACAACCTTGCCTTTCCAGTCCTCCGTGCAAGCGACAACGCAGGGGGAAATCTGGGATCACACGGACACGAAAAAGTTCGAGCAGTTCGGCTGGCGGACTACGAAGAACGATGAGCGGTATCGCACTGGAGCTGGCGGTGCTCTGATGGGCAATTGGGTGGAGGATAGACAAGATGTGAGAGTCAGAGCGCGGGAACCTACACTACCTGCTCAGGTGAGTTTCTATGGCATCTGCCAATAGCAATGCAATGATTATGTACTTTATTTATTAATAGAAGTTAACATTATGCATACAAGTTAATTAGTTCACCATACATATGTATCATGTACAGGCCCGTCGCAAGAGAAGCACGCACATCTGTAAATGCACTGGGCACACACATACACACGCATACACATACACACATGCACGCACACACACACACACACACACACCGTGGACCATAGTGCGATGATATCATGCGAGCTGAGCAATAGGTGGAGTGACGATTCAAGTCACCCGACCAGCAAAATGTTAGTCCACACCTGCTTTGAAAACTCTTCGCTGACTCTGGAGGAGGAGGAGGAGGACGACGATGACGAAGCACCTTCCTCCATTGACACTCTGCCCAGCCTTGGCGATCTGCCCTGTCTTGTGCCAGCTGCACACCCTACTCCCCCCCCCCCACTGGCTACAAGTAGAACCCTGGGCAATACGTGGATCCCGGTAATGGTGGTCATGGTTACGGCAGAGAGAACAAGTCAAGCTACTACTATAATGTTATGTTCTTTATTAGCTAGTGAGGAGGGGGTCGGCTCGTTGTTCCCGCCGTGGGTACGGAGTTGTAGAGTACCACACTAGCCAGATCACTGTGTCACCCGTTGTGTTCACGGATTGCGGCACCGGGCTGAGGTAGCAACAACATGTATGCTATGTTTGCATCATCATCACCTGTTTTTATGCTTGAGTGTTGCGGTGACAGAAGTAAGAAATTAGTTGCATGCCTGAACAGCACCAGTGGTAGTAGTGTATGGTCGCAGTGCCAGTGTCTGCTCCAGAGCCGGGTCAGCCCGGTTAGCGACCCGGTTGGGGGGAGCTTGTACCCGCTTGGAAAAAGAACTCCGGGTCACTTGTGACCCGGTTGGGACTCAATCAGGGAGTCCTAAGACTCCCTGTTGTACAATAGCAACACTTGAATGTACCCGGGACTGACCCGGTTGCGAGAGTTGTGCCGGGTACACGTGTACCCGGTTGGTTTGAAATCCTAGAGCAGCGGACACTGAGTACAGGTGAGAGTCGATTCATTTCTCTCTCATCCTTTGAGTAAGTTCTCATACGACTGCAAAGCCAAATGAGCAGTAGGCACCACTTCTGTCCTGATTGTGCTTACATACACGTATCTACATACATGTACTTCGGTACATGTACTTGGGAAGCCAGGACACATGACGTAGTCCCACTTATAGGTACATAGTGTGTGTGTGTGTGTGTGTGTCCGGTCACATAGTGGATACTGTGATGCAGATCTGGCAACTGTGCACTGTGTATACATGTAGCTGGTTCAAGTGCAATGCGGCTGTGCAGACTTGTCCTTTCTTCCCTTCAACATTACCCAGTGTACAGCCCATCATACAGAGAGAGGGGGCGGGGGCATCATGGTATGTCCTTACTTATTATACTGTAAATATACAAAATTTCGGCGCTGCAAAATTTCGGCACCTCACAATTTGTGACATTTCGGCGGCGATTTATTTTCGGCGTGGGGTAGAGGGCATGGTATACATGTAGTGCAACAGATGCTGTGAAAAATTTCATCGGCGTTTTAATTTAGGCGTTTTGGGTCGGTGCCGAATATAGCCGAAATTAAATAGCTGCCGAAAATTTGTATATTTACAGTACCGCATTTTGCCCGTGAAGGTGTGTGTGTTGGGGGGGGGGGGGGGCAACAAGTAGCCCTGCTAGCTCCATTGTTGTACGTTTCTCAGTGACATGCACTCCATGACACACCCTGACACTGGGCCACGGCAGAAACATTTGGTGATTCTGATGTGACGTTTGCAGCAGAGAGACCATAATTGTGCCGGCTAGTGTTTCAAGGGACCAGGGAGTTGTATTATAAACCCTCAAGTTCACACCTCCAAGGGAGTTGTCACAAACCCGCGTTCACATGTACATAACTCCCTGTGATTTTAGACTGAGCCTTGAAATACTGTGTAAATGGCTGGAATTGAGTTTGCGAACCCTTGAGAGGTTATGTACATGTACAGTACTGGTCAAAGAAATCCAACACCTCATGAATATAATAGCGTTGCCGGGCGCTACGCAGCTCTAGCACTACACACACACTGGTGTGTACACTACGCAGCCCTAGCACTACACACACACACACACATACTGGTGTGTGCACTCGGACGCTGTGCAACTTTATATTCATGAGGTTGGATTCCTCTCGCCAGAACTGTACCCGTACAGACAAGTTCAGCCGTGTTCACTGCTCTGTCAGTGTGTGTGTGTTCCTGTTGTGTGCTAGTGCACGGGTCGTCATCCGATCAATCACGTCGTCATCATTATGTCCACAATGGTTATGTCCGCAATGACTGGTTATGTCCATAATGATTATCGGACACCGCCAGGAACACAAGTGACATGGTCTCAGTATGCACTAGAATCTCACGTTCTGTCTGTATCCGTGTCACCGTGTGTAAGGGATATACACATATACAGGACAGGTACGGGATAGCGCCAGGCATGCCGACGACACAAATAAACAAACACGGAATTAAAGCTGTGCGGACCCTGGCTGGCGCCAGACGTTACTGAAGTAACGTCTTTTGCATAGCTACGGGAATAAATAAATTATCGTGTCCGTTCCCGAAGGGAACTCACGACGGCCGCTATACATTCAGGCCTCGCTTAACCGCACACATCCGTTTTCCACAAAAAATATCCAGATAGGCGAGGGAACCGGATAATCGAAAACACATGCTGTATGTGTGCATGCCATATGCTGTAAATCAGTAACCAACGATTCTCTTCCGGATGGCGAGGGATCCGGATAAAAGAGGACCGGACCGTCCGGCAAACGAGGTCTGACTGTACTACAGTACATGTATCGGCTAAACTGGGATACACAAGTGTGATTTCAATTTTGTAAGAATGAAGTGAGACATATGCATCAAGTGGGTACTAACAAAGTGCTAATCCAGCACAGTACAGTTTGGCTGTACCCACTTGACGGGTACCATAGGGTCTCGGCTTCATTGCAACCCAAGCGCTCCACAAAAACAAAAGAGTACAGAAAATACGCAGAGGGGGGGGGGGGGGGGGTAGATAACTGGGGATTACGGGGAAAAGTATGCACGATAAAAGTTATCAGAGAGTCAACGAAGTGAATGGAGGAGGGAACAAAGTTAGAGCTTTTTTCATCTTTTTTCTTTGATTCATAGCCTGTCCGTTGCCCACTCCCAGCGGGTAAGGCGCAGGTGGGCGTTGACCTTTTCTTTGAACGTCTGCAGTCCTACATGTATAACTAATTACTTATTGCTTATACATGTATGTACCTAATATTGACTGGGTACGAGGTCAATATAGGAAATAAAAGCCGAGGTCTTTTACTCGGCTTTTATTTCCTTTACTGTACGAAGTCAATATTCGATTTATCACGACAAACGGTCCGTATTTCAAATTCCAGAACGACAACCTCATGAATTGTTTATGATTGCACAACCGTTGCACCACCTACTCGTGCAGTGACCGTGCTGCACTAGGCACCGACGACACGTTCAACTGCACAACCCATAATTAAGCAGTCAAATAGGCAGTAGCCGCCTAAAAAGAGTGAAATTATGCAGGAATATTTTGACTGACTAAGGCCTAGCGAAAATCAATGGGAGTCAATACTAAGAGAGTGATAAAGTACATGACTGTACATGTATAACTATAAGCAACAAACCGTTCAGGATCTAGGAAGAGACATTGCCCTTCTGCTGTGGGATCATACGCGTGTATCCGGATCCCTCGCCTTGCAGCAAGAGTACAATCATGTACATACCTGTACATGTAACCATGATAACCCCACGTAGATACTCTTGCTTGCAGCTTGGCCTTGACGGCTTGAGGCTTGACATCTATTATGTCTACAGTAGCCTATTATTATTTTTACTACACGACAGTTTTCGCCAGCCACTGTCACCATGGTCACTGAGCTGAGCAAGGCCATGGCGCCAGGCCAGGGCAGGGGCGTGCACGTGGTGTTGCCTACGATCATTCATGTATTGATGTTTCGAAATAACTCGATCTGTCATGATGCCTTTTGGGGTGGGTTTCGCCACAAGGCGCAACACTCAACAGAAAGAACGAAGTAGATCTACGGAGAACGACACGGTACGGTCGTACCAGGTATGATCACGCTTAGCTTTAGTTCTCCCTCTTGACTCGTCATGATCTATCATGCAGTGAGTTGTCAGAGACATGAATGAACCGAACTCAGCCCAAACATGCACTTCGCTCTGCTGCGGAGAAAAGAGTCTGCTGTCTGGTGCAAAGCGTTGATCTGTGCACGATTGTGTAAGTGATCATGATGACACTTTGCTAGCAGCTTGTGTCGTAAACAAGGGACGCGAACTCAGCTGTTCGTCGCAGGCATATCAGCAGATAGATCAGACCACGGGGCACGACTGAAGACAGGTCGACTGTGAGCTGTGTGTGTTCTACATCATGGTAGATCTACAAGAGTACAGCCAGGCTACAGCCTGAGGAGATGATTGATGCATGTACGCTATGACTCACTATGACTAGTATGAGTGTATGATTGTACCCTAGTATCTACAGACTCAGTGTAGATCATTATTCTACATCTTCGACGGAAAAAATCTGGATCTTCGCTGTGGAGTGAGACTGAGAGCTTGCTTTTTTCAGCCTGCTATCGTTGAAGGAAAAGAGAGAGAGAGTGCTAGCCTAGAGGTAGTGCTACAAATAATTGTAGAACGGTCACTCGCCGTTTAGTGTCAGCGCTCCCCAGCGTGGCATTGGAGTGGAGAGAGACACCCCACGTGTCGAGGCGTGAACCCGCGTGCAAAGGACTGAGTTGAGTCTGTGCCAGCACGCGCAGAAAAAACGGGGTATTGGACACCCAACCGACCAGTGGCTCCGAAGAGGTTTTTCTGATCGGTGAGGAAGCATGTCATCTCCAAGCAATGCTGAATTGAAGGCTGGCCACCCGCCGGCAGTGAAGGCTGGCGGAATGAGAGTGGCCACAAAACGGCCTCCGCCATCAGACACTGGTGCAGCAGCTGCTGAAGCAGCGGACGATTTACCTCCAGCTGAGGAAGTTGATCCAGCTGTAGCACCCGAGGATGGAGGTAAACTCATTATCAGCGGTGTTGTTGCCAAAGGGAACAAAGATTTCCCAACCGAGGCAGTCAAGGCTTTCCACGAGAAGCCACAGCCTGCAGTTGAGAATCGGCCCCCGAATACACGTGGAGCTGCCGGAAATAGGAACATCAAACAACCAGGCAGACGAGAGTAGACTGCGCGGATAACGGAAAGTATGGAAATTCAGAAGACCCCAACAAGAAACATTTCAAAATTTGCGAATGGCAAGAAAGTCCGGGAACGGAGTGGAGCACAGTTTTGCTGCTGGTAAATTGCAGGTGATGAACTGTAATGAGGCAACAACTTGCATAGCGGAATCTTATGCATGATACTATGCTGAACGCGTCGTGTTCTATCCGTAACCAGCTGCTGTATATCTTGTCATATTTCCATTCGTCTGGTGTACGTCAACGTCAAAGTGTCCGGGTATAAGCCGTGACACACACACACACACACGTCTGTGCGTGTGTGCATGTGTGTGTGTGGTGCGCATATGTGTGCGTGTGTATGTGTGTGTGCGTGCATGTGTGTGTGTGTGTGTGTGTGTGTGTGTGCATTTGTGTGTGCGTGCATGTGTGTGTGTGTGTGTGCGTGTGCGTGCAGCCCTCTAGCACTGGCTATGCTGATACAATATTGGTGTCTTTTTATGATAAGACATGTTTGCGTTGTTCCGAATGCACTTGCCGCCCTCCAGCATCCATATTCCCTGCCAGATTCTGGCCGCTGATCCATTTGACACCTCCAAATAGTTATTCCATTAATTCAACCAATTTTTGAATTACCAGTAAGTGTATCGTACTTGGACCTGTGTAGTTTGACGGACTGTGGAAGCTCGCAGGAAGAGGTGTGTGTGTGTGTGTGTGTTTGTGTGTATGTGTGTGTGTGTGTGTGTGTGTGTGTGTGTGTGTGTGTGTGTGTGTGTGTGTGTGTATGCATCACCTGGATCGTCACAGGGCTGTGTGCTCCTCCTCTCTCTCAGCTGCCCCTCCGGGGCCCACGTAACCTTTATGGCAGTGGCTCAACAGGACAGGACAGGTGTATGAGTGTGTTTGTGTGTGTGCACTGTGGGGCATGTGGTCGGTGCTGCCGCTCTACTCGTGGCTTCCAAATCCATAGCTGCCAGAGATGGCTCTCTCTTCGTGCAAATTGAACATGGTACCTGACCTCTCGGCAGACTGCCGACTTTCTGCCGTAGCTCGTCGTTCCATGTTGTCGGCCCCGCAAGGGGACACGTGACCGTAATGGCAGTGTTAACCAGGACCAGGTGTGTGCGTGGATGCGTGCGTGTGTGCATGTACATATGTGTGAGCATGGTGGGTGGGTGTGTGTGTGGGGGGGGGGGGGGTATGTGTGAGCATGGTGTGTGTCAACGACATGCCCATCTACTGGCGCGTAGCAGCGCTGTTGGAGGTGGTTCGGCCGGAAGGGGGTGCGGGAGATGTCCCCGTGGGAAAACAATTGAAACTAGGGTGCAAAATCCTGCATTATGGGCACTTTTGGCATTTAATATGTTAAAAAAAATGTGGTCCGGCCGGAGCGTCTGCTACGCCCCTGATCTACAGTCCATTTCAAAACTATAGACGCGTACCTAGGCAAAAACCGTTATGCCAGCATCTATACCACATAAAATCTGTGATCACTTTGTGCATAAATTTTTCCAAATTGGGCGTCTGTTATCCAATCCTTTAGAAACTATATGAGAGTAATTGTGGAGCGATCCTGAGCAATATTCCGAAAACTATTCTCAAAAAGTTCCAGCCAAATTTGAAATATTTCAAAAACCCTACGCGTCTATAGTTTTGAAATGCACTGTAGTCATGGTTTACCATACTGAAATATGATGTACATCTTCGACCACTCTCTACTTTTCCTAGTCTTCTTTTACAGGGTTCTAACCAGGTCACAATAGTAGGGGGCGGGCATGGGACTTGAAACAGTTACCCAGTACCCTATTTTTTCTATTTTCCAAACTTGTCCTGCCATGCAACATGGAACGTTCGGGGCGAACCACCAACTTCACCCCAGACAAGTGTGCCTTTATGAACCTTCTAGTAGTGACTGCTGACAGCATTTCATTGAATGGCATGAAAAAACACAAAAACGAAAAGAGTGACTAGTGGGGAGGGAGAGAGGCGCTCAAGTTTTTGTTTTATTTTGTTCGATAGGATGGTGCTGCCCCCCCCCCCCCCCCCCCCGCACCCTCCTTTGGCTGGAGCCCTGGTCTAGCACAGTCCTCACAAAAGGTGGCTACAGCCGATGCCAAATTCCTCTTCCCCTTGAACTAATACTTGAATCCTCAAACCTGGGCCATTCATGGCCCGGAATGTTATCACCGGCCGGGAGTCCAAGTCCGAAGAAATGCATTGACTGCTCTGGGTGATGTTGTGATACTGATGTGGTATGGGTTCAAGAGATGCTGCACCTGATCATTAGGAAGGTTTCCTCATTGGTGTGGCCATTGTGATTTCTTGTTCAGCCATGTTGGTTGAAATGAACATTTTCTTTGTAATACGGGGAAGGAAGCAATGTTTACTATTCCTTTTTTTCTAAAGTGTAATACTGGCAGGCTCACCTCAATAGAATTCTAATGATGTCGTCATTCGTCAGTGATTTAATCACTGATGACATCATTAGAAGCTGAAAGATTAGAATCCTACATAGCAAGACTTTTCTTCAAAATCGTACTTCAAAGTATTTGCGTAATGAACCATCAGTACATAGTGTATGATTATGTTACTAACTCACTGCTCTAATTCTCTTTTCTCGTGCAGACATCGCACTACTTCCAGTCGACGTATGACAAGTCCTTCGGCAAACGTGATCAGCCAGCACCGGATTGTCTGAAGGCGGAACCAGCAAGTAAGTAGACTCGACATTCTCCAGGACCGCCGGAAGCGGTTTTTGATTGGTCTGGTAATATAGTGGCCTTTCATACTGTCACTTTGTGTATTGATACACATGACAGGCTCTCCAGTACTCAGCACGTGTTGATGGCTCAACAAATTGGTCCGGAGTTAACCTGACCGACCGGACCAGGTCCCGCGGGCCTGTTCTCTCAACCGTGCATATTAGGCGGCAAAGTTGTTGTTGTTGTTGTTGCTGCTGCTACTGGGAATGAATGCACACGGCAACATTTGAATTCGAAGCTTTTATATGCTCTTTTTCATTCCAAAAATCTCGAAACGTAGCAGGAAAAATGACGCAAAGCACAATTGATGATTTTTGATAATGATGGATGGCCTATCACTTAGTACTGTCTTGTCTGGAACACAAGCAATGGCTTGGGAGAACAACCTACGGTAAAACTCCCCTACTTTGAACCCGGGCAAGTTCAGGGGAATGAGCACTGCCCGTAACTAGGAATTGCCCGTAACTCAGGCCATACACCCTTAGTGAACGAAGATGTTGCGACTTCGGCGGTAATTGGTGAGGAAAGTGTCATCTCCGAACTTCGGAGCTCGCGTTTCCTGCCGACTGACTTGACACTTGACTCCAGACGCAGTTGTGAATCAATCAAGTGTCAAGTCAGTTGGCAGGAAGCGCGAGCTCTGACTTTCGATGCAGACACTTTCTTTATACACACTTTTAAAACTTATGCATGCAAGTAAATGTAGAAAGGAAAAGGACATATGGATAGGAGTTAAGAGTAACTCTCCATCACTGTAACTGGATACTATATACAGTCAGAAAGTGCAATAACTAGGCACAAAACTGACAAGAGTACTGAGACATTCGACGTCCTGACACCTAGCTTCAACACATCTCCGTAGCGCTAACCGACAGCCTTCCAACTTGGAAGGTTCAAGGTTATGAAAAGACCAAAGAGGGGAAGGCAAGCGCAACGAAAACGAGCAAAAGCTACAGTTACAGTGATGGAGAGTTACTCTTAACTCGTATCCATAATTATGTCCTTTTCCTTTCTACATTTATTTATGGCTCAACATCCGAGTTTCAAACATGCAAGTAAACATTAATTTTTTTTATCACATGTAACGTGAGTGTTTCCTAGGATTGGGCCAATCACTGACTGATCTGTATGAGCGGGCAATAAATCAGTCCAACGCCCGCGTCTAAAGCCCGTCCTTTGTAAATCCATTATTGCCCTCCCAACCATGCCATACTATAAACGGCCGTTTTGGGGCCGTTGAAAAGCCATTTTTGTGAGGCTAGAGGGGTCAGAAAGGTGCCCGGTAGGCAGACGTGCCCGGATTAGGGCGACCGTCTTACGGAATTTTTTACTGTACTTCCAAGTAGGATGTTGAGACTTCGGCGGTTATATTTATATTTAAAGATGGTGGCAGCTTGAGCTTCCTGGCAACTGATTGACATTTGACTCACTCGCGATTGTGTTGTCAAAAAAGTTTAACGTATTACACATGAGTCCTGCATTTCCATGCTTAATGATTCACTTGCAAAGCACGCAGGGTTGCGTTGCTTAAAATTGCAACCCGTTGCCCAACAAAGCCTTGAAAGGCCCTGACTACAATGTACACTGATTTTAGGAGGGGGCTGCATGAGCACTAAGGTTATTAGCAAGAGTCCATAAACAAGAGTATGCAACGGATCTCTTTTCTATGGGCCAGATGCGCGGAGCGCTGCCTTCATTACATCATTCAGCTGCAGTCCGCGCACTGCGGAAAATCAAACACCGCACTTTCCCTCTGGTTTGAAATGAACTTTCGTACGGAACTGGAGTTCACGCGCCAGAATTCAGAGATCGCGTAGGTACTGGAACGAATCGAGCAAAAACGGATGGGTTCGTAGGAGAAATTGTGAGTTTGAATGCATGCTTTCAGAGCGTGATGAAAGCAAGTTACGTAATGAAGGCAGCGCGCCGCGCACTGGGCCATAACCACAGTTGCATACTCTTGTTTATGCACTCTTGTTATTAGCTATGTCATGGCTACGCATGTATGACATCATGACTACACATGTATGACATCATGACTGCACATGGATGATGTCATGACTACACATGGATGGCATCATGACTACACATACATGATGTGATGACTACACTTGCAAGATATGCTCATGTCTCCTGGACTAGTGATGGGGTTAACAAGTAACAACATTGTTCTCCATCTGCTTATCGTGTTTGACAGAACGCGAAGTCCGTGCATTTCCCTGCCATCAGCCGGAGCTTGATCCGCCGTTCGTCCAGGCCAATAACAACTCCTACAAGACGTCCAATCAAGCGTACGGTTCTCACAAGGCGTAATTGACCACACTGCCGACTCTGACTGTACATGCAGTGTAGTGCCCGGCTGGCTGGGCTTCGTCATGACAACACATCGGACAAGGCAAGCTACAACATGTAGGGGCTGGAAACCGGGGTGCCAACACCATGTGGGCCACTGCACACACCTGATTACCATAGGCCCAGTGAACTCCAATATCAGCTTTTACCAGTATGTTCTGAGCGAAACTCTTGATATGATTGGTTGCATGATGTTGCCATGGTTTCAACTTTCAAACAATGTTTGGTCACCTTATTTTCTCACTGTATACCGGTACTTGCAAGTACTTTCTACTTTTGGTGCAGCTGCCGAACACTGATCAGGGTATAAATGTTTTTAGTTTCGGTGGGAATGCAACTTTTCTTTCACTCTAAATCCTATATACCGTATTTCCGCAAATAAAAGGCCGTCCTCGTATACAAGGCCGGGGCAGGGGGCGATTGAAAAAATAAAAGACCGTCTCCGATGAGAAGACCGGGCCTACTAAATGAGTCTTTGTTCTTGTGTTAAAAATAGAAGACCGTGCTCAAACTGTGGGAAACAATTAGTGGTGAAACGAATATATCGAATGTTCGAATATTCGTTCGGTTTGACACATTCGAACGAATATTTCTCATAGCGAATATTCGTTAACCCGGTATGCAGAATCAACCGGGCGACTTCAAACTTTCGTAACTTCGTGAATACTTGACCGAATCGCTTCATTGAAAGACTATCGGCATTAGCAAACTCTCAGCTGTTATTTAGAAGCCACCCGAACGCAATCCAAGGTCCTGGAGGGGAGGTATGGCGCTCAAACGAAAATCACGTCTCAAGCTCAAGCTGTTTTTTGAGCCTGTGAAAGGCACTTCAGCTGTGGATTTTTGTGAAAAATGACCTAGAAATGATGGAGAAATATATGCCTTCGTTCGTCATGCCTAATAATAGTGACAATATCCAATAAAATGACTGAGAGGAAGGCATGTGATGTCATCCGTGTTAACGAAAGAATATTCGTTTGTCCGTTCGTTAAGCCGAAGAATATTCGGCTACTGGGTTATGATATTCGTTTCACCACTAGAAAAAATAGAAGACCGTGCTCAAACTGTGTAGAAGAAAATGGAAGAACGGGGGTAAAACTGTGTGGCGAGAAATAGAAGACCGGGCCAACTGGGTTGAAAGAATAAAAGACCGTCCTCGAATACAAGACCGTCCTCGATTATAAGGCCGGGTTAGGACGAGGTTGAAAAAATAGTAGACCGGCCTACTATTTGTGGAAATACGGTATGAGCTTTGGATGTTTGCACTTGAAACATAGTATTCCTGGATTTGCTGCAGCCATTTTAAAACAGTTTCGAGTGCAAGTCGATGTGCAACTGATGATGTACATCGCAGTATGCGTAATTTGCATATTAGCAGATTGCACCGGTGGCTCAAACTCCGAAGTGCAAACTTTGCCAGAGTGATTGTGTGTGTGTGGGGGGGGGGGGGGGGGAGGTGGTGGTTGTGTGTGTGTGTGTGTGTCTGAATAGTGGTGGTCAATTCTTCAGCCTTGCAAGCTGTTGAATGGTGCAATCCCAGCACAAGCTGCTATGGCTTCTGCCGTAGCATCGCTATCATCGCCTCCGGCGATGGGCGTCCAATGGTCCAATGGTGTGTGTGTGTGTGTGTGTGTGTGTGTGTCGGGTACACATGACCTGTGCAGTGGGTGCATGCCTATGTTTTGTTCGATTGGAAGCCCAGGATGGAGTAAATTGACTGCACTGTAGGCTGCCGATCAAGTCCAAAGTCGGTCCGATGTCAAAATAGATATTGGAGTTACGGCACTGGCAAGTTGATTTACGTCTAGAAAGCACTGCTGCTCCTGCAACAAAGTTTCACTCCCGCGTGTATGCGTAGTGTCATTCAAGATATTTCCGCTTCTCATGTCAGTGCATTGCAATCCAGGCTGGCATCATCGGTACAGCCATTTCATTTTGGCCGGAAATACCTCACGTTCAGAATCAAATTGACATGACCGTGCCAGGACCCCCCCCCCCCTGCCAGGACCCCCCCCCCCCTGCCAGGACCCCCCCCCCCCCTCCGACGGTCCACTTTTAAAAATACCATGGCCATGGTCACCATCTTTCAATGCTATAATCTATACATCAGTCTACACTCTACAGTAACCGATATCGAAAAGAGTCTTCGAACTTTGCCGCGGTGTAAGGCTCCTGGGCCGGACGGACCACCTCCGATCGATCCTGTTTTTAAAACTAGCTACTTGGAACTGTCATGAAGTTCTAGCAGGCTCACTGTGCACATGCGCTCTATAGTTCTATTCAAAGCATCCTTATAGGAAAGCAAGTAATTAGTTCTTCAAGGGGACTACCTGGTAACAGAGATCACGTTTTGAAGGTCCCCTTTCGGAGCGGTCGTCTTAGACAGGTTTCTGTAGTGTACGCAGCCGGTGACTCTGCTTGCAGGAAGTCATGGAACGCACGCACTGCGACGCAGTCTGCTCGCTCTCTGCATCTGGGTTCTTGACGAGCTTTGTTGTCTCAAGTACATAATTATAATATAATAATTGTAGCTCGGAGCGCTGCAAAATTGAACAGCCGCAAAATATCCGCAATCGCTAAATTTGCTAAACTTGGCTTGAGTTCAAAGTTCACTAAATCTGGCTTGGGTTCAAAGTTCAGAAAGCGGTTTTTGATTCTCAACGCCACTTCAACTGAGAACGCGAATCTACATTTTGTAGTAGAACTAGAAGCCCAATGATTTTGCAATGCATTGTAGCCGGATGCTGAACACCCAACCAGCCAGTGGCTCCGAAGAGGCTTCTTCTGGCCAGTGAGGTCTCAGGAAGCATGTCATCTCCAAGTAATGTTGAATTGAAGGCTGGCCATCCGCCGGCAGTGAAGGCTGGTGGGATGAGAGTGGCCACAAAACGGCCTCCGCCAGCGGACTCTGCAGCAGCTGCTGAAACAGTGGCCGATTTACCTCCAGCTGAGGAAGTCGATCCAGCCGTGGCACCCGAGGATGGAGCCGGTAAACTCATTACCAATGACGTTGTTTCCAAAGGGAGCAAGGATTTCTCGCCAACGGAGGCAGTCAAGGTTTTCCACGAGAAGCCACAGCCTGCAGTTGAGAATCGGCCCCCAAACACACGTGGAGCTGCCGGAAATAGGAACATCCAACAACCAGGCAGACGAGAGTAGACTGCGTGGATAAAGGACACGCACTCCGGCGTTCGCGTTTGTGTGTGTGTGTGTGTTTTTGTGTTTGTGTGTTACGCGGCGTGGCTGTATGGATACATCAACCCATATGGCCATGTTTGCTGGCGTACTACGCGCGCATAATGTGTGTGTGTGTGTGTGTGTGTGTGTGTGTGTGTGTGTGTGTGTGTGAGAGAGAGAGAGAGAGAGAGAGTATGCGTGTGTATGTGTGTGTGGGTGTGGGTGTGGGTGTGGGTGTGTGTGTGTGTGCGTGTGTTCGGCCCACTGGCTACAAGTACCTTGCTTTGTGTCGTTTGTGATCGAGACATCTCCAGCTTTGTTCCAAGCAACTAGTTGCACTTACCTCTCTGCATTAATATTCCTTGCCATATTCTGGATAATTATTCATTTGAAACTAGTTACTTCGCACTGCAGATCTGTGGGTGTAACAGGCTGTGGAAACTTACAAGACTAGATGACATTGTGTGCTTGTGCATGTGTGTGCATGTGCGTGTGTGTCACTATGTGTGTGTGTGTGTGTGTGTGTGTGTGTGTGTGTGTGTGTGTGTGTGTGTGTAGATTAGACAGTTATCTGGCGCTTGTCTTGATCTGTTTCAATCAGAATCAGATCCGCTATCGTTGCTATAAAGAGAAAATCTGTGGGTGCACATCCAGTGCATTTGCAGATTTGCGTGCTTCTCTTGCGACGGGTGTATACATGGTACATGGTACATGTGTGTGTGTGTGTGTGTGTGTGCCAGCTAGTTTGGTTGTTGGGTACACTTATAGCAGATAGTGTTGGGTCTGTTGCCAATAGACTCGGCTGCTTGAAGGTGTAATGTTTTACTGAAGTACTTGCCACCTTTGTTGGTTTCAGGGTTCGTATACTTTCTATTTGAAGTACTGTAAAAGCCATTATTCTAACGAGGCGCATATATAACGATTTCCCAAAATTGACTAGTTTACGTGTACCAAAGGTAACGATTTTCACTCATTCTCAACGCTCAATAGGACAGTATATGTATCGATTTCTGTATAACGATTTCTATTTTAACGACAGATGTCTCCTCGTTAACTCGTTAGAGTTAGCACTTCGTTATATATATGGCTTTTACAAAATACTGCTTCTTGTGTAACCAATGGTGCCAGTGAAGTTTATATCAGATCCGCTCTGATTTGGCCACCCACACTAGTATCATTTCCAAGTCCACCCAGAGTTTGGTGATTCAGGGGGTGTCAGTCGTTGGGCAGTTCAATAGCCATCTTTCCAAGATTCCTTTTGGTGTGGCAAAGTCAATGCAATATCGTTTCTCGGGAGAAAAGGGCGGTAAATATCTGTCAAATGTCCTGTTTTCAATCAAGTGCTGCATGCGTCGACAGCAAATCCATGTGGGATGAGTTAAATCACAGCTGGCTAGATTATCAGCACGCCTAATCCACCTCCGGCTTTGCATCTGCACAAAGATAGAAAGCTAGCACTTGTTCAGCATGTGGGTCTGTAAGGTTTTGTTAGATGTAGTAGCGGTTGATGGTCATCGCAGCTTACGAACACGATCTAACCACACAATGTCAACTTCTAGGATCGTGTTACCACTGTCAGTCTCATCATATCCAGTGAAAAAAAGTTTATTTGTATAGCTTGTGTTGCTGGATTTACCGGTATGCATTCAGAGTCAAGTCAATACGCTACCAGCTCGATCCGATTTCAATTTTGGCCCTCGGACCAGCAGCATACCACCACTTGTCGTATATGATTCATTGAGTGTGCAAGTTGTAACAATGTGAGCACACAGGGTGCAAGGAACACAGCAAGTGTGGAACAAATTCAGGTGGGCTTCTTCGCCAGCTGCACACAGGCATTCCACAGGCGCAGCGACGAGTCACGTGTGTCTGGCAGTTTTAAACTGTTGAAACCCACCCGATGCCGGCCGACTGGCAATTTTAGAGTGCCCATATCTTTGCCAGTAAGGGATTGGACCTGTTTGTTGATGAGCGTGTTCGCTTGCTCCAACAACTTGCAGTAGAAACCCAGCCGCCGTTGCTTGCTGACTGCTTCGCTTGCGATGTTGGCAAACGTCAAGGCAAAGACAAGCTTCCTCCACATTGCCGGGCCAAAGAGCTTGAGGAGAATGCGAAGTACCTCGACCGTCTCTCCCAGGTGGGCGGTAAGACTTGGCAAAGGCACGCACACAATCACACTGTGAAACGGGCACTGCGCCAGCAAATCGTTGACGGTACGGCTGGTTAGCAGCGGTGCGTCCACCAGAGTTCCTTGACTGGCGGCCACCGCATTGCATTCCAGCGTACTCGCCAGACACGACTTGCCACTGCCCGGTCCACCGATGACAAGTACGCGGACTAGCCCGGCGTCGTTGCTATAGCAACACAGATGCGAGCTGTGATGCGTTGGCATGGGCGACGGCTCTGGGAACGGCGGCACGGGACAACCGGGTATGAGGCCAGTGAAACCGGGCATCTCATTGCCGCTCACAACAGCACTGGCAGCAGCAGTTTCACAGAGTCTATGGTACCTCCTGGCTTGGTCCCGCACCACCTTCCACACCGTCCAGCGCCAGTCCTGTATGCCAGGCAGTGCGGCTGACATTCTGCCACCGGCCGCTGCAAAGGGAAGCGCGTGCACGGTAGCCGGACTCACGTGAACACGATCGACGAGTATTTCCCGCAGCTTACGAATGTACTCGTCAAATCCCTGCTGGAAGCTCGACCAGGGGCCCGACGGTTGGATGTAGCCATTCGCATCTTCGCAGACCGAGACCAGGCGATTGGCCATGGTCAACACGATGACACACTGCTGCCATACACCCATCCCGAATGCCTCGTTGACCAGCTGCAGAGTCACTATGGTATCCTTGGAGATACGCGATGACATCATAGACACGCAGACCAGAACGCCGTGGACACGACGGGGACCGACCCGGGACAGGAGCTGTGCGTACACGGTCGTCTCGGACTGCGCGCCATCGCGGCAACCCTGCGTGTCCCAGAGTGTCACGTGAACTCCGCCAAACGTTCCCATCACGGGATGGATACCCTTAGTGCAGCCAGCGAAACTAGACTTGTCCACATTGGCCACGGTTTTCCCCACCAGACTGTTGATCAGCGTGGATTTCCCTTCTCCAGTTTTACCCACCACGATGATATTTATAGGTTGCTCCGTCTCCAAATCTTTCCACAACGACGTCAACTCACGGTGGTTGCGAGCCGAGGGGAACGCGTACTCGTTTTCGGTCATGATTTCTCTTCCTGTCCGCACCTAGCCCTATGGTGTCGGTCGGAGCCACAACGAGCTCCTTCCGAGTCTGTTTGTTTTCTGAAGAAAACCCACACTGCTGATCGGAATGTAGCCGTTACTGCACAAACAGAACCAGCAGCTGAGCTCACATAACCGAAATGCGAATTGTCACCCAGCCTCAACTGCGTAAAGCTGTAAAGTAACTACTTTGTTCACGCAGCACCTCCGGACCGTAGTAGTGCGGTGGTACTATTCTACTGCTCGTCAGATACACAACATTGGCCAGCGCTGGAAATATTTTATGTTGCAGCTATTAGTGCATGACCAAACCAGGGTGTAGTTCCGCTACCTGGATTTCCTCGCCGCCCTGGTATGGTCCCTCCTCGATCACCACAGACACAGTGCTTCGATATTCAAAATATCAGAAGCGCATGCCAGCAGCAGTGACACCACAGTTCTACTTCTAGCTAAATTTTTTTTTTTTTTTTACTATTGACACAGCCCTACTGGAAAACAGGTGGAGAACAAAAAGAAACGAGGAAAAGTACAAAACATAGGGGATGTAGGGACGACGTGCTGATGTGCTGGGAGCAACTCAACCGACCAGAGGTCTCGGCGTCAGCGTTGCAACTAGGCATCGAAAAATGTGTGTGTGTGTGGGGGGGGGGGGGGGGGGGTTGCACAAGAACAACGGCAAAACAAACAGAAGCTAGATCTATAGAGAATACCACAAAATAATAACTTGGTGCGAAATAATGAGAAGAAAATAATGACGCCCAAAAGCGCTAAATACGAAATTAAGAAAAAGGAAAATAATAAACCACATAGCGCTAAAGCTGCACCAAATAACTACTGGACTGGAGCTAATTCACTGCTTCAAGGCGACCAACTAACTACTTACAATAATTGTAGTCTTTCAACGCTTGCAACTCCCGGCCGGCTGGACATGACACGAAGTCCGAATGATAGCGATCGATTTCGCGCGCCCTGCGTTCCGCGCAACCCGTCGTAGGTGCTAGGTCTACGCGTAGTCCTTCCGCTAGTTCCGGTAGATGATACACCAGGTAGACCTTGGCTAGACATGACTTTGTGGATCCGCATGTTGTGGACATAACCAAAACGACTGCCGGGCCGTCATGATCACGATGATCGTAGATCTGTAGATTTGTCGACGTCGGTCCGTTCCGGACCTCTATGCGTGTGCTAGCTTGCCGGTACGGACGTGTGGTGTAATATTTGTGCTAATCATTCCTGCAAACCCATTGCATTCCATTGCGTTTCAAGGCGCAGAAGCATCCCCTCATCCTCATGTCATGATCGTGGTGAGATGTGACGAACTGTATCCATACTTCTCTAGCTTACCGCCCCGACGCAGCGATAAAGGTTTCAGCCACAAAGCTGGGCCTTCTTGTCACTTCCGTAGAGTCACACCCATCCATCAAATGACTATGAATGATTGTGGTGAAGTCGCCTCACCTGCTCACTTTTCCGCAGCGCTCCGTACCGTCCGGTACAGATCGTCGTGCGCGTATGTGTCCGACGAGGAGACGACCCAGTACTGGAGTGCAGCAGGAGGGGAGTCATGGCTACGTTTCATGGCGTTGTGCGTCAGGTCTTGCAGGAGTTTGAGGAGAGGCAGAAGGCGCTCAACGCCCGGGCACTGCCGCTCCCACCACCATCGCCACCAGCAGCAACCTTCGCCAGCAGCGGCGGCGGCGAAGAAGAAGAAGGCCGACCGTGGCAGCCTGAGCCACCTTACGAGAACGACGCGGTTGCTGCGGAACACGAACTACAACAGCAGCAGCCGCAGCAGCGTGTGGACCAGGCGCAGTGCAGTATGGATCAGCAACCGGTTACGGTTATGGGACAGCAGACGCTCATGGAGCAACATGCCCTTATGGACGCTGGAGCGAACACGGATCAGCAGGGGCTCAGTATGGACCTGCAAACATGCATGCCTACACTTGACCAGCAACGAACAGGTCTAGAGGAGCAGATGGTAATGAATCCGCAACCGTTTATGGATGAACATGCGTGTATTGGCACTATGGAGTTTCAGAACCCAACCAGGTCCGTACCGCCGCCTCACCCTATCGACGTAGACCATCAACAACTACAGGTACACGGTGAGCAGGTTGGTGGGAGCGGTGTGGTCCATGCTTCTGGCAGCAGTGCTAATACTGGTGCAGCGTATCATCAGAATTCACAATTCCCCCAGTGGTGCAGCACGCCCGAAGCGGAACGTAAGCCTCCGCGGCCACCGCCACCTCTACCTCCGCGTGATTACAAACGGGACATGGTGCATGGCTGTTTTGCTGCTGGCCTGAACACCCTACGGCACGCGCCGCTAATGACGGTACAGGTGCCACTACAGGATATCAGTGTGGAGAGTGTGGAGGCTTGCGAAGAGTCGAAACTGTGGGAGCATCTGCCGTGCCTGGGAGAGGAGAGAGGCAAGTTTCTGCTGCGCGTGATACGCCTGAATCGTCAGCGTGGCCGTGACTACGTGCTGCGTATACTGGTGGTGGGCAAGACGGGAGAAGGCAAGTCCACGCTGATCAACACGCTACTCGGCCGAAACGTAGCCACAGTCCGAGAGGACTGCATCGACCCAGTGCAGCACAGTGTTGAGCCGATTGAAACCGAGTTCAACTCCATCAAAGTCAAAGTCTGGGACACACAGGGCGCTCAGGACGGCAACGACCTAGAGGAGGAAACGTTCGCCCGAGTCAAGGAGAGCATAGACCGGCACAAGCAGCCCGGAGAGACTCTCGGCATTGACGTTGTTCTAGTCTGTATGTCGCTGATCAATACCCGCTTCACGTACGACACCAAAGAAACGCTGCGTATCATAACCAATGCCCTCGGCGAGGAGGTGTGGAAGTTTGCGATTCTCACCCTCACCATGGCCAACATACTTGCCATGTCTCCCCTGCAAGAGCGACACATCCAACTGTCTTACCACGAGTACATCCGCGAATTCAGTCGCATGGTACTGGAGTCCATCATGGAGCTGGGAGTGCCCAGGGACGTTGTAGGCGACATCAAGGTTGTGGCGGTCGGTCGGTTTGATGCGGCTCGACCGCAGAGCCGATGCCTGCCTGGCTGCAATGACTGGCCGTCGTACTTCTGGTGCGCGTGTGCAGATCGTGTGCAGTCGCCGGAAGGCCGCGGTGCCCTGGCTATTGCCAATGAAGAGCGCCTGTACTTTGGCACCGCTGTGTCAGGGAGCCAAACCAACATCAATAGTACTACTGGCGGTGCACCACCGATCCACGTGCAGCAAACGACGGAAGGCAACAGCTTTCTCCTAGCGCTGATCACTGATGTCATGCCGCTGCTAAAGGTACTTGCTCAGTCGCCGGATACGGTGGAGCAACAGGAGGCGCTGCAAGATGGCCGTCGCAAGGCATCCAATCTGCTCGCCTGCTTGCGCCACGTAATGGGCGCGTTGGACGCTTTCGCCCCGCAGACTATGTCCGTTCCGCCGCATCAACCCATGTCCTTCCACACTAACACTCGTATGACTTGTTGAGTCGTGCGGAAATCAACTTTATTCTTTCCAAAGCGCCCTGCTCTCTTGATGGAGATTTCTGCTATCTTCTTTCTTTTTAAATTCCAATTTTCAAAAAAGAGCGGAAACTTATAATTTTATTTGAGTCGGTTACACAGGATCTGCACAGGATCTGCATGTTTTGAAAGCAGTTCTATTGGTCGGTTTGAGTTTCTATTTCGGCGAATGACGCACACCGTGCTGTTGCTTTTGGAAATACCCGTGCCCGCAGTGGTCCAGTGTGACTGTGCCAATACAAGCAGGATGGTTGAAGGTATTTCAAGGTGGTACGGTCAGCCACCTGAAGTACAATCTACCTCTGGGGTTGGGGTGGCTCCTGTGTTGGAAAATGTTAGAAATTTAGAGCCCCGATCAGCGCATGTAATAGATTCACAGGGTACCCAGGACAAAGAGTGATGCGGCCAATACCGTAGTGACCGTAGCGTGTCCGACGCTCCTATAATAGGTGTTGCTGGTGCTATTTGTGTTTGCGCACAAGCAGCTCCAGAAAATACAAGTTCCCGCTCGCAACCGTTCCATTATAAGTTACTCTGGGAGTCCGTGCACCCCCGGCAGTTTCATGAAGACACCACCACCAAACACACACACACACACACACACACACACACACACACACACACACACACACACACACACACACACACACACACACACCGTTAGTGTTGCTACAAATGACTACTGCAATACTAGTACTAGTATGTCTTCCTCATAATTATTTGTATGACTGTACTAGTATTAGTGCTGAAACGATTACGTTTTTTCCTTAGTGGCTTAGCTGATACCATAACGATCGGCTTATCGGCTAAACGATTATTATTGTAACTACATCAGTACAATCATGTACATTCTGTGAATTTCAAAATTTTACGAGTCCAACATCGCCAACGACGGAAAGCGGGTGCATAGATCCGATGTTCCCGCAACAAGTCTGTCAGCTGTTCGGACTGACCAGACGAATACAGACAAGACAGAGGCAACTCACTGGTTGCAACCCAAGCGCTGATGGCGCCCTTCGCCTGTGACTTCGCTGACTCCGACGATGAAGTCAGAGAAGCCGGCCAGGGGTGCAGATCGGTGGATTTCGACGGATGAGCTGACGCGCGGCGCACCAACAAGTAACTAGTTGCTTTTCCTGTCTATGCTCAAAATAGGCCCAGACGCCAGGCCTAGCTCGTCGTCGAGCAAACTGGTTCTGGAACCATCGACAGAACGGAAAACATGAAACTGAAGACCACAATACTGTCTTTAGCTCAAGACTACTTGCACGTGGAGGGAACTTCAGCCCCTGCAGCTGGTGTAGACACATACTGAGCCTGCCCGTCCTGCATGCTGTATGTAATGGGGCTGTTAAGTGTGACGTCACGGCCCCTTCGATACGCATAGCAACGGAGAGCACTGGGGACAAACAAAAGTCGCGTCCTCTGGATGGAGCCAGTTGTGAAGGGCAACAGCATCTACATGACTGGAGAGAGAGCAGTTTTTCTTTGCTTTTTCTTCAAGCGATTGTTGTCGCTCTGTACTCCTTGTTCTTTACTCTACAAATCTCCTGTAGTCGTCGAGGGCCTTCATAATGGCTGTGAAATTGGCTGCCCACTGTAAAACTCTGTGTTTGAGAGTGCTTTGAAGATTCTTCGCCTCCTGATGGATCAAAGTACGAGCGCTCCCTGTGGATTCGATTATATGTAGGTGAGTTGTTCAAGATATCAGTGTCTTCTTTCTGTCTCTGCCCTCACGCTGGCACAATATCAGCCTTTATATCCATGACAGCCCGCACCTCCCATAGACTGCATGACTTAGCTGTATTCTCGCCCTCCGTGGTGATTGAAGACCCATGGAAGAAATTGTTCAGAATGATGTCCTGAGAATATAAAATAAATTAATTCCAGGGAATTGTTACAGGGTATTTTGGAAGGATGGAGAGAGGGAGAGCACTGTTTGAAGTGTTTGTCTCACTGTAATTACTCCAAATTATTGATGGAGAGAGGGAGAGCACTGTTTGAAGTGTTCGTCTCACTGTAATTACTCCAAATTATTGAATGGTGTATGATCTACTCGATATTTTCCGCAATGGTTTTTCCTGATTTGCGGGGTCTCTTCTTTTGCTGTTTGCGTGTTTACAGGAAGTGACTGTCTGGTGTATCTGCACCAGATCCTGGGGAAATGAAGTCAGATGCAGAGGCAGGGTCGTCCAGTGATGCAACACTGCCGTTCTATGTGCAACGTCACCGCTAATTCCCCCGGCGAAAACACAAACACGTGAAGAGACTACAGTATTGACCGTTCTGGCAATGAATCGTGACTGCTCGGACAGTCGATAATCGAAACACAGAGCACCAGCATGATGTTTTCATATTGGGAACCACACACCAGCTCAATTCTCAAGCCCAAAAATTGATGAATACAAAACACAGAGCGACGCAACAAGAGATCATCCGGCAACCAAACCAACCTGGGTCTGATGCACTGAATAGTCCTGAAATACGCAGGCCACACAAAGCAGTGCAAGCACAGACTGTTACAAGGTACATGCATTGCAGAACAAAGTGTAACCAAAGATACACAGGGTTATAGCTGCACACTCGTGCATGTGCTCGCTCAGCCCAAGAACACGCAGGATGATAGAAATAATCCGGGGGAAACACGCTAATGTCATGACCGGGGAGTGGGTCAGACATACTCTCAGGATTCTACAATTCCAGGTTCTTTACGGAAATATACCAGGAATCCAGATACCCATTCCTCACCCTCACCACACAAGAAGATCAAAGCTTCACTCCGGGACCAAGCTCAAACAACAGAGAAGCAACAACAACAACAACAACCAGCGATCGATGCAAAGCATCGAGCTATATACTACAAGACCTAGTAGCGTGCACGGCGCGGAGCGAGCGAGTAGCCAGCAAAGCATGAATAGTGATAGGTTTCACAACACTATTGATCGACAAGACACATCGCCGCCACGGCAAACACTTCATAAAGACACATGTATAAGCAGACGGAATACAATACAGATAATGACATTGTAGCAACACACGGACACGACACTAGCACCGAAGTAAGCATCAAGACGTAAATAGTGCACCTCTCAAAAAGTAAAAACTACATTGACATGTACATTGGTGTGCCGAGTAGTATCATCCTTGATTACCCATCCAACCAAGACGTTATCAGGTCCCAGACGCCGAGATCCCACGCCGAATGTGAAGTGCATCTAGCCTTGAACCTGTTGCACAAGGCACACACATATGACAAAAAAATGACATCCACTCCGATTATTTCCAGAGGCCAATCATAACAGAACACAGAAATGAACCACGGGCTCAACAAAGTAAACGCAAAGGAAATTTGTTAAAATAATCCATGAAGTGCTATTTTAATTCCAGCGCTAACTGCAGTGTGGCGTCATGGCCCGATACCCGCTGAGTATAGACACAAACTCCATTTGACAGGGGCACGACATACTATTTTGGAATAAAGTCACAGGGGCATAGCACCCGCTACGACTGGTACGACCATGGCCGCACCACTTTTCGAAAAGTGTGGTCCGTCTGGAATGTGCAAAACCGTAATAAAAAAATCAGGATCCATCGATATTTGCACATGCGCATCAGACCTTTTTCTAGACTCGTACTCGTAGATCTGTTATGCATCTGCAGTCGTACTGAGTACTGTACTCGACTTGACTGCACACTGCACCAGAAGTGTGCCAGAAGTTCCCAGAACGCAGGATTTTGTGTCTTTTTTACCCAATTTTTTGGGGGGGGGGGACCGGACCCCCTCCAACACGGCCTTCCGCCGCACCGACCTTCGGTCGTACCACTTCCAAAACCCCTCCTACGCCCCTGAGTCATAAAGTACAGCACTCCAATGACATGACGGACACCTCGTGCAAATGCGTGGTCTGTTCATCCGGCCAACTCGGCCACGCATGAGAGTGTGTGCATGTACGCGCACGCAAGCGCGCGTGTGCACACACACCATGTATTTGGTGCGTATGGCGTACCTGTTGCGGAGATATGAAGATGGAATCATTATCATGATGTTACAGGTACATGTACAGTGTATGTTCGAGTGTAAAGTAAATTTTATTTTATCACACATTTCTTCGACACAACTTACTCCACATCTTCGCATTTCTCATAATCCATCCACCTTCACTCCGTCTCAGTTGAGGAAAAACTCTCCCAGGTATACACTAGTCACCACAGCCATGTGATGACATTGGGATGGGTCCCAAGCACGATTGCACTCTCCAGTTACAATATAATTTATTTGTCCAGATTATCTGTGAAGACAAAATGCAATGCTTAGCGGCAATCGATGGATGAAGAGAGAGTTTGTAAATACACATATCTTTCCACTTGTTCAGGAGCTTACCTTTTGGAGTTCACATCGTTTACACGATCTCTTATGCTGTCTTGCACGTTGGCTTTGTTGACCATGGATACGCCATCCCAGAAGACATTCTACAGGAGCTACTAATGCAGAGCGTTTTTCACGCTCGATCTCGGCGATCTACCTCGTCACGCCAATAAAATCCTCCGTGACACTGGCTACAGTCACAAGAGACGTCTCAGTAAGGTAATGAGCACGACAACGCCGTCGAGATCAAGGACAAAGAGAAAACAAAACACTCACTGAAAACAGCAAAGAAGAAACGAAGAAATGTACACGATTCCTATATGTTGCCACTGACAACTGGTTCGGTGGAGACGACGCTACTTTTGTTTGTCCCCAGTGGGATCGTTGCTATGCGTATCGAAGGAACTGTGACGTCATCACTTAACAGCCCCATACTAATAGACCAATCCCGAAAAGATCGTCTGGGTTCGAAAGGGGGCATGTCACCTGAGAGTACACTGTATACATGGCACTACCCGATCAGCACAGGATGTGTTTGATAGTTTGCGTGTGAATGCGGGGGTAAGTACACGGTTTTCTCGTTAGTTGCATGCAAGAGAGACGATCCGACAGAAAGCAAATATTTGTGTGGGTTTCTCCCTCGCACTGATAATGTTCTGCTGTTGGAGTTGAAATGCTAAGCCATAATCCTTGTTTCGCTCTTCTGTGTAGTGTGAAGAGGTCAACGAACATGTAGAGCTCACTTTGATGAAGTAGGCAAGGCTGTGAGCGCTGTGGCTCAAAGCGATAGGCCCTAAATCGTACGAGATATTTCGAGCGCCATTGTTTGTTGCGAGCGCTTCGTCTTCGATGAGTCTTGCCTCTTTCCTGTCAGGTTTTCTCCAACAGGACCAAGCACGAAGTAACTGTACTCATCTGCAGCCGATCAATGTTCTACTGCGCAAGAAGATTGCGTTTTCGCCAAGCCAGTGCCCCGCCAAAGACCATCGCCATGTCACAACGTCGGAACGAGTTCATGATGAAAATCATCATTCGCGCGAGCTTGATGAAGAACTATTTCGAAAGACAACATAGTCTCTACCTCCGGGACGACAACTATGCGCCGGTCCTGGAAGGGGAGAATGTCTCCAGCGATAAGAACGAAGACGACGGCGATAATAGTTGAACTTTGTTAAACAGCAGATCGAGAAGTTAGTTGAAATCGTAGCTGTTGCAGTATGTCGGCGCTATGTAGCTTGTATTTTTTTACGGAGAGTCGATCGCCACGCGAATGTTTCTCTCCTCACCGAGAGCTAGCTGGCCTCCAAACTCCGTCAGGGTCTGCCTAAGGTACCGAAGGTCCTTTGACTAGCTGCTGGCAGGATTTCATCAAATCCTTTAGCTTCAGCTCGGCAAGCAAAAGTCTCTCTCTCCTCCAGCAATCTTTTCGGGATTGGTAAGAAAAGTAGTCAGCTCAAAAGACGGCGACGGTGATCACGTCGATGTTTCTCAGATCGCGCTTGTACTTTACACGTACATCGATGTTGCAAGTGTACAGTCATGTACATATTCGTGTCGTACTCGCAACACTTTCGATGCATGCACGCTTTGTGCGACCCCAAAAGGGGGGAAATCCCGCACTGAGCGTAAGTACATGTACCATTCTACTCGTTTAGCCGATAAAATCGAAATAACCGTTCGATCTATTTCTTATCGAGTAAGTAATAAGGGCCTGGTCAGACTGCGGCAAAATCGAAATAATCCTAGGATTATAATCCGAATCTCCATAGTAACTTGCCGCCAGAGCGGCAAAAGCGAGAGTTGACGCTCCAAAAAAAAAGCAAGAACGGGCCACGCTTTTCCGCTCCAAACAGGATTTGACGCTGATACGCCATTGACGCTGATAATCACTGATTTTTTCATCTCGATATCGAGGAGCTAATTGGCCACGGACAACAACAAAACTCATAAGGATGGTTTCAAGGATTGCACTGAAGGTGTTGGCGATCCCAAGGTGAAGGAATTTGACGTCGTTCGTGGAGATTACCACTTGACGCTCGAAATGAAGTTTGAATTTTCATTCTCCCCACATGTGTAGTGTGATCGCGATTCAAATTCTGGACGCTGTTCTTTTTTCGTCAGGCAACCAAAAGTTGCCGCATTCTGACCAGGCCCTAACGAGTAATCGATATAATCGTTTCAGCACTAGTCTAGTATGATGCAATAGTTTCCCTGTCCTAGGCTACATGATTATATAATTTATTATGGTATAATTATGGTCTATGGATGATAAAATACAATACAGTCATAATAATATGATGCCGTTTAATTTTTATCATACTAATATGGTAAAAATTAAAAGGCATCCATAGACGCATACCATTGGCATTACCTGATGTATTGTTGACACATTGTGACTATGATTGATTGAGACTCAGTACAGTGACAGAGCTGACCATCCACTTTCGCCGTTTCGGTCGGTGGTGCAGCTGCAGTTACAGAGTGTAGTTCACTGTTCAGTGCGTGCCGCACCCGCACCTACGCAGTTGTCCGCGGATATGATGTTTCAAACAGTTTTGAAATGAAATGAATGAAAATACAGCCTCCTGCCTGATGCAGTTGTACTACTTCTTGTAGCGTGCGTCTGAATTTATACGACCGCTGTCACTGACCGTGGGGGCGCTAAGCGATGGCCGAGAGTGGCAGTGGAGCGTCGTCCGCTTCTGGAATAGGTCAGTATGAGTGACTCGTCCTATAGCCGGACACCCAGAATGAGGGAGAGAATGTTTCTTTTTGTGATACACCAAAATCATGGTTGACATCCAGAAAAGAATGCAAACACAATCAGGCATAATCATTCCCATTCTAGTCTAGGTTTCAGACCGTAGAGTGGTCAAGAGGTAGCTGCGCTGGGGCTTGGCTCGTGATTGCTGGTAGCCATGTCTGTCCCAAATCAACTGACAATCATTCAATCTACAAAACGTGATGTGGTGGATGGTGACTGTGACAGCCAGGTCTACGTTGTTCAGTTAGACCAACAGTACAGCAGTAGCAACAGTACAGCAGTAGCAACACCCAGGACGTAGTACAGGGGAGAGAGTTACCTCTCCTCGGAAATCGTATAATATTATTATGGGGTAGGGAAACGAACTGGTGGCGGTAGCAGACAACCTCAGCATGCAGTGCTAGCAAGTAACATGTTTACAGTTAGTATGTAATCAAGCACGATCTGGAGATCATATTGGCCGAACTATGCCCGAGGACGCAGCCCGAGGGCCGAGTCCAAGGGCAAAATCTCAGCCATCATGACCGGCGAAGGGCGTGCTTGATTTGATTTCTTACTCAAGTAACGAGTGTTGATAGTCGCTAGGTCAAACTTTCGACCTTCTAAACACAGCGATTTCCCAAAATGGCGTCAACCGGGCATGATGAGCTGATCATGCCCGCAGTGGGAGAGCCGGCTATTGGCTGTTGCCTGGGCAACGACCCGTGTTATTTACAGTATACCAGTCTAATACACGTACCCTGGATATTACTTTTGTTACTGTGCTTCTCCTACTCTGCATTGCACAAAGTCTCAGGATAGGCATGCAGGAACTGCTTGGGGGAATCCCCTTGCTTCCAAGTACAGTAAACTTGTAACTAAAGACCACCGTGACTAGCGACCAGCCTGATACTACAGACCACTACGTCAGGCACGGATGGTCTCACGTTACGGTTGTGCGGTGCAAACCTCTAACTAAGGACCACCTGCCACTAAAGACCGCTTTCTCTGGCCCCAAGGGGTGGTCGTTAGTCACAGGTTTTACTGTAGTTGCCAGTTTACCACCCGGTACCCGTCCTACAGTGTTCGGTTTGATCAAGACTCTGTGTTATCAGAGCTCATAGTGAGTCAGTAATGAGTTTTGTACCAATGTTAGCAGTGTGTGTGTGTGTGTGTGTGTGTGTGTGTGTGTGTGTGTGTGTGTGTGTGTGTGTGTGTGTGTGTGTGTGTGTGTGTGTGTGTGCCTGTATGTCTGTGTATCTATGTGTTCATTTGTATGTCTGTGACATGCATATGTGTGCGTGTGTCTTTGTGTATCGTATGTGTATGCTGTTGATGTGAGTGTGTGTGTGTGTGTGTGTGTGTGTGTGTGTGTGTGTGTGTTATGCTGCATACAGGGCCAAGTGGCGGACTGTCAACTGCTCTAGTGAGAGGTGTAGTTAGCAGTGTCGACGGTGTCAGCTATGAAGTCATCTTCAAGGTAGTGTGTATTCAGTGCTACACGGTTGTTCGTAGTATGCATGCAATGTGTATTGTGAAGTGGCACTGCACTCATCCCCTGTGCCTCTTTCTTCTTGCTAAAATCAGCACGTTCCATGCATTGTTGAGTTTCCTGTCTCCTTTGAAGGCATTGCCATGTATTCTCACTAGCTCTCTTACTGGAGTGCTTTTATAACCATCTCATTGTAGTCACTTATTAATATTGCTCTAGTTTCATAACTGGCTGTATCCACCTGCATGGCGAGGAAGAGAATGCAACGAAAGTGCTGGTGGAAAGTTCGCAAAATGTTGCTTGTGAGGAGCTTTCTAGTTCTGCTCTTTAGTCGAATTATAGTTTTGTTTCCAAGAAAGGTGCAATGTGAATAGATTAGTGTTGTAGCTGAGTGGTACCAGTTGAAGCTTGCCCTAGGGTTGTGGAGTTATCAGATTGTCCGACCCTGGAAATTTCTACTTCGTATCTGTCCTGGATTCAGTGAGTGCGTTCGATGATCCTCGCGAATCGATTCATGAATCGATTCGCGCCATTCACATCACCCCATGTGAATAGGGTGAATGGATTCCGAATCGATTCCAGGGCTCATGACCTGAAATCGAACGGCGAGATTCATGAATCGATTCAAGTGCGTAATCGAACGCACCCAGTGGGACACCAGGCCTTTGGATATGCCCGATTGGAACTTTCCTAATACATTTATGGCTTGATAGTGTGTTTGTTGTGTACGGTGTGTGGTCTCCTGGCCAAGTACTAGTAGGTCAAGTTACAAACTTACAATGCTAACAGTGTATTATATGAGCCTCCAGATCTGAAAAGGTGGGGGGGGGGGCTATATGTAGTTTGGGGCAGTATTGAGAGAAATGCATTTTGAAAATTGAGTTTTATTATTATAATACAGAGATATTATCTCTGTATTATAATACAGAGATATTATCTCTGTTGCCACTGTTATTGGCCTGTCATTCCACATTCTACTACAGACGGGCATGCCCTATTACGCCAAACCGGATAACAAGGTTCGCCGAACCCAGCGGGAATTTGAGTGGCTGTGCAAGCGACTGGGACGCTCATCATTCCAAGTTCCATTCGGCGAGGTAGGCTTTGGCAAGGGTTTTTTTTATTACATTGCACATACCTACGGAAGAAGGGGAAACAGAACGAAGTGACCCGTTCAGTCACGTGTAGTTGTCACTGTATGACCTACTGAAGTAGTGCCTAGCGTCTTACTTCTGACCGTGTGACCTTGCAGCATTCCGTCATGGTATTCCTGTGTGTTATACCGATGCTCGCATATAGACTGTACAGTACATTCAACAAAGCATATGCAGTGTACGTCAGGGGCGCAGCAGCTGCTCCGGCCCGTCCGACTTTGGCCGCATCACTTTTTTTAACACAATGCCCAAAGTGCCCAGAATTCAGGATGTTGTACCCTATTTTCAAAAAATGTCCCGGAGAACGCCCCCCCCCCCCCCCCCCCAACCCCCCTCCAGCCGGACCAACTCCAATGGCAGTGCTATGCGCCTGTACATGCAGCAAAGCTTATGTAGTACACACTCATCAAAGCACGTACAGCGTGACAGGCCCGGCGGAAGCAATTGTTGATTGGTCCGGCCATGCCCACAGAGCCGGACCCATCATACCCCATCCGGATGAAACTTGAATGTGAGCAGCCATAGCTGCTAAGCATGCACTTCGGCTAAGCTGACCAAACAGCGAGACAAATTTGAAAAACTACTTCGTTCAGTAAAAGAATCTGAAGCACTCGACGAAAAACCTCAAGTACTACAAATTACTATGTACAATCCATCATGGCACATGCTTTCAGGTCGCGTGACTCACGCCATAGGCCCACAGGCCACAGCTAGCCCTCAAGCGCGCATGCGTGCACCGCAAGATCAGAGCGAGATCGCAAGTACGCGTACATGTACAATCGATGATCACAACATGACGTTACTGCGTCCTAAAAAAATCGTCGGTGGCCGAAAAGTTGGTCCGGCCATGGCCGGACCGACCGGAACGGTTCCGCCGGCCCTGGTGTATGCGGCAAAACGCCCGGCAGCGCCCGCATCAGCTGCCCTGGATAACGTTAGATGTAACTGGTGGTGAAGTTCCGATTGTGACCGGGTCTGAGCCCTCCTTGCTCCGTAGCCCGGAGTCCGGACATCATTGGAATTTTTGTGTGTGCCTGTCCATGTCATTGTTGTTGTGCGGCCTAGAGCGAAGATAGCGATGAAGACATGAGACGATTGCAGGGTCTTCTTATGACGTGAGTTTCTTTTACCACCTTGTCCCAAACATCCAGTCACAGGCTGACCAACAAACTGACAGTGATGGTATTCTTGATCTTCTTTGAAACATGCACTGTTTGTGAATACAAGTGGCTGGTGGGTCATCGAGGTCAACCAGAGAAACTCTGGGAGTTTCATAATCCATATCCATACGAGCATAAACTGCTTTCTATTTGCGGGTGTTTGTGTGTGTGTGTGTGTGTGTGTGTGTGTGTGTGTGTGTGTGTGTGTATATGTGTGTGTGTGTGTGTGTGTGTGTGTGTGTGTGTGTGTGTGTGTGTGTGTATGTGTGTGTGTGTGTGTGGGTGGGTGGGTGTTCTCAAGTCTACACTAAATGCCTGGCACTAGTCTGATCACAATCTTCAGTACCGCACTAGACCAGCTACAGAGTATCCAAAGAGACCCAGTCTAATGTGTCGGTCCACGGCTGTGTGTGTTCTCAGTGTGGTCCTAGATCCGGCCTTGCAGTGCACACCAGCAGTGAGGGTGTTTCTATGCTCA
The DNA here is from genome assembly GCF_964019385.1 of Sycon ciliatum. NCBI lineage: Eukaryota > Metazoa > Porifera > Calcarea > Leucosolenida > Sycettidae > Sycon > Sycon ciliatum. The sequence goes on from NC_088644.1 coordinate 43,102,927, forward strand.
CAAGTGGAAATCCCACTGGATCTGTCTGAAGAACAACTACAGGAAGGTAAGCTGTTCAGCAGGGACTAGCAGTGACTAGCAGTGAATAGCAGGGAATAGCAGTGAATAGCAGGGAATAGCAGGGAATAGCAGTGAATAGCAGTGACTAGCGGGGAATAGCAGTGAATAGCAGTGACTAGCAGGGAATAGCAGGGAATAGCAGTGACTAGCAGGGAATAGCAGGGAATAGCAGTGACTAGCAGTGACTAGCAGTGGATAGCAGTGAATAGCAGTGAATCAGTACCGGCACAGCCGTCCGTGCTACACCAGAAGTGTGTATTACCAGTGCAGACGATTTGAGCCATGTGACATCGACATGGCAGCATCTGCATATTGTAGCTACCTACCAGATCCTTGGTCTCCCATAGCTATACTTAATATTACTTTACCTTCAGGTGCAGAGCCGAGGATAAATGTATGAGAAGAAAAGAGCGCCATGTTATCGTATGAGCTGATTGTAAAGTAACTGGTGGTGTTAGTGGATAATATAGCATAACTTGCAACTCTTGAAGTACTTTGTTTTTAAGCCCTCTAAATCTTCACGCCGGCATCACAAAAGGCATGAAAGCAAAACTACATGTACATCTCGGAAGACCACAGCAAAGCAAAACTGCATTGGAAAGCACCTATTACATAGCCTTTGCCTGCACGCCACTCACACGTCAGCTTGAGATATGCAGGAGTTGATGTAGCAACAGATGGAGAAGTATTTACTTCGAAGTATAACAATAGTAATTTATAGAAAAGAAAAAGGACCAAGGAACTACAAGTTACGCTGTAATGTCCCCTAACACCACCAGTTACTAAACAATCAGCTCAGTACCGTCGTTCAGTGTCGTGCAATGTTATCGCATGATCTGATTGTTTAGTAACTGGTGGTGCTAGTGGACATTACAGCGTAACTTGTAGTTCCTTGGTCCTTTTTCTTTTCTTTAAATATTAGTTTGGTTCTCCATCTGAGTCCAAACAATGGTAATGGGGCAAAACTAAGCAAGTAGAACAACCCATTGGCTTTGCCTCGGATTCTGGTTAAGTAATGAACAGCTATCCATACTTTTAAAAGCACTGTGCAGACACGGTTTGTTTGGCCCACCGCAGAGTGTTTGTTTGCCTGCGTCAAAGCAGTCTGTTGTCATCACTGATACAGAGGTGAGGCGGCCCGTGACTTGGACAACTTGATGTTACGCCCAACGTTGAGTGCAGCTCGTCGAGTTTTCTAAAACTGGGAGTGAACATCTACTCTAGGATCAAGACGTAGGCTTTCGAAGTAACGCGTTGAATGTGCTGAAGTGTCCTGTATGCGGCCATAAAATACAGAGTTGTACTGAGTTTATGTGACGACTCAAAGCCCCTTGTAAACACAATGTCAACAAACTGAGTATTCGGTTGCAAGTCAGACTGGCACTACGGTGGTGTTTCACATTCTCTTTATGTAGGCTTACTCTTGATATTGGACTGAATATAGCGATCGATACGCTGAACTGCCTGGCTCAATCGGACTAGGTTTGAAATCACAGCATGAGCTCCTGTATTACTGTATTGTATGTTGCAGTGTTGAAATGAATCAGAAAAACGTTGTCCACAGTCCACAGCTTTGCTTATGCCAAGTGGCTTGCTGGGTGAGAGAAAAGAGAAGACATGCATGTATCTGCTAACATCGCACACCTCTGTAAGCCTGCGGCGTATTATACTTCATTTGAAGGCGAATGTGTGCCTCAGTCGAACAGCGGCTGCAAACTGATCATTGATCTGCAGTGTCCAGCTTCACGCTGTATGGTTGTGACTTGTGAGGACATGACTGTGTGAATGTTCTTTGGTATAAAATCGGCCTGCGCCTGTGACTACGCCTACGACGTGTGTACAATCATGTACGTTGTTTGTGTTGTCTGTTCCGTGCAGAGCATGACTTACTGACGGACTGTACGGAGGACGACCTGGAGGAGAAATCCATGGAGGAGTTACGGGTAGGCATGCTGCTTCACCCAATTACATTGATTCCGGCAACATTTCATCTGAGTTGTGTGTGTGGGGGGGGGGGGGCTCCGAAGTGACGATGTCACGCGAACCTGACAGTGCATGTGCCGATGAAAACGGCGGCCTGAGTATCGGCAACATTTGTGTAAATGGCGTTCCCTTGCTATACTGTTGTGGTGTGCAGTAAGCTGCGTATTTATTGCTGTGCTGCTAAACCATGGCTTGTAAGGAGAAAAAGCTCTTGCAAGCAGCTCTTGCTGATTGCTGGAGGTTGCCACTGTGGTGTTGCCATGGCTATTGGTGTTCCCATGGCTACTGGTGTTACCATGGCGTACCATGGCTAGCTATTATTAGGTATGATCAACAGGGTATGTTTTAGCACTCTTCTATTGCTTTTTCGGATGAATTGGACGGACCGTCTGGAACAAAAAGTGGTATGACCATGGTTGTAGTGAGTACGGGTCGTAACACCAGTCCTCTTTTAAGCACGTTATTTACCCCCTGCTCTGCATCATGCCGCACAAATGCTGCTACCCAAGCTTCAGCCGCTCTGACCCTACCCAGAGCTACGTCTCATTACTGCTGAATGCTATTTCATTTTTGGCAGCAGACAGATGGAACATGCTTCCACCTGGATGTCGTCAAGCTAAGCCCCTTTCTGCATTTGTCACAAGCACCAAGTCATTCCTGGGGTTCTCAGTAAAAAGGCAACGCCTGTTGGGAGTTCCCTAGTAAAATAATAAATTCTACTACTACTTCAGTACTAAACGTGTGTGACGCCCCTGCTGTAACGTCAGTTGTCTTACCCTGGCACAAAGTCCATGAAAGCGAGAGCATCAGAAGCCATCATCAGGTCTCCGTGGCGCAATCGGTTAGCGCGTTCGGCTGTTAACCGAAAGGTTGGTGGTTCAAGCCCACCCGGGGACGTCCTTTGTTTTTTCTGGTTTTTTTAGTTTATCTACTTTGAAGAAAAAAAATGCTTTTCCCACACCGGGAATTGAACCCGGGCCGTCTGGGTGAAAACCAGAAATCCTAACCACTAGACCATATGGGATTAGACAATAATAATTTCGAAGAGGAAGCACATCTGCAAATCCACTTACACTGTTACAGTACACGTTTGATGTGTTTCTACTGCAGATGCTGGGCCGTGTAGTAGTAGTAGTAGTAGTATTCTTTTATTTTCCATCGGAAGCCTCAACAGTGATGAACACAACTCTTAAGAGGGCCGATAACAGAGTAGAGGGGTGTGGGGTGAGAAAAAATAATAAAAATAATAAGAGATATTTAAACTAAACTAAACTGATACTTGGAACAATAAAGCAGCAGTAAGCAGTAAGCAGTAAACACAGGTATACAATACAAGCGATGCAGATCAATGAGGCCGTTTGCTGAAAAGAAGATCAAAATACTTCTGAAAAGTCTTTAAGCATGGTCATAATGGGATAATGGGATAATGCAAGAATTAAAGGGGAAGTTAAGGCAAAAATTAAAATTTCACCAGTTGTAGTCTTCGGGATGCTGAGTCGAATGGTCGTGGTCCGAGGAAGCTGAGACGCTCCCTTCCTACTTGAATCCCAATCGAACTCGCGCACTTCCACCGAAACTGGGTGACTGCGCCCTACTAGATGGGGATTTGTATGCAAAATGTCACTAAAAGCGCCATTTCGTTCTTATAAAAGCACGGATGACCGCGATTGGCCCATATGTTGTAGTCTTTTGGACGCTGAGTCGACTGGTTTTGGTCCGAAAAGGCTGCGATGCGGCGTTCCTCCTTTATTCCCAATCGAACATGGTTGAAGAAGCGGTCACGTGCTCCTGCGTACACCAGTCACCTGGGCACCGTGCCTGCAGGGTACAACTTACTAGCCTGTTTTGACCTTTTTTGGGTGCAGTCCTGTCACTCGAGTTGAACTCGAGTTGAACCTTGGTGTGAAAGTTGTCACCTGCTGGCGTGGTGACCAGGTGATTTGAGCACCCAGCACCACGTGACCGCTTCTTCAACCATGTTCGATTGGGAATAAAGGAGGAACGCTGCATCGCAGCCTTTTCGGACCAAAACCAGTCGACTCAGCGTCCAAAAGACTACAACATATGGGCCAATCGCGGTCATCCGTGCTTTTATAAGAACGAAATGGCGCTTTTAGTGACATTTTGCATACAAATCCCCATCTAGTAGGGCGCAGTCACCCAGTTTCGGTGGAAGTGCGCGAGTTCGATTGGGATTCAAGTAGGAAGGGAGCGTCTCAGCTTCCTCGGACCAAGACCATTCGACTCAGCACCCCGAAGACTACAACTGGTGAAATTTTAATTTTTGCCTTAACTTCCCCTTTAAAGAGATGTTTTTAAAAACGAATTTAAACTAGGAACGCAGTAAACACAGTTATACAATACAGGCGGTGCAGATCAATGAGGGAGTTTGCTGAAAAGAAGATCAAAATACTTCTGAAAAGACGCTGCGTCTTTTAGCATGGTCTGAAGGTGCTTAGCAAATGTAGTGCGGTGCTGGGTGCGCCACTCCACAGGCAAAGAATTAAAGAACAGGGCAGCACGATTTGAAAAGGAATTGACACCGTCAGTCGTCCGGAATTTAGATATTGCAATAGCAGCATTAAAAGAGCTTCTTGTTGTCCTAGGGCCGGTTGAAACTTGAGGGAAAAGGTCCGTCAGATTTGGGAGAGGGAAAACGACATGATTAACATGGATAAATTTAGCAATGCTACGAATAAGGTAATGTTCAAACGGATCAATCGACAATCTAGCTAACAGCGGCATGACGTCATCTTGTAGTTTCGAGCCACAAGCAGCGCGTACAGAACGACGATAAACAGACGAGAGTCGCTGTCGGTCCTTGGCGGATAGTTTCATTGCAAAGCAAGAGCAGCAGTATAATAAGTCAGGCAGGATAACAGAGAGGATAAACTGCCGTGTTGCCTTCAAACTTAGTTGCCGAAAACACCGTCGAAGAGCGCCAATTTTCGTGCAAGTCTTCCTAACGATAAAGTCTATGTGACCAGACCAAGAAACATCACTGTCTACAATGACTCCCAGGATTCTCGTGCTAGACACTTGAGTCAGAGGCTGTTGGTTAAAAACGATTGGAGTTGAGAGGGGTTGAGAAGACTTAGAAATCATCAAAGTTACAGTCTTTGTTGTATTAATGCGCAGCCCAAGCTCGTCTAGATCCACAGAAATTGCAGATAACGAATCAGTAACGGTAGCGACGGCCTCAGCTTGTGTGCGTCTGCTGGCATACAACGTCATGTCGTCAGCGAACATCGGGAGCTTGCAAGAAAAGGCCTCTGCTGTCAATGGGAGCTTCCGTACATAAATGTTAAAAAGAACCGGACCCAGAATGGTGCCCTGTGGCACGCCACTAGTGATTGCCACCAACGGAGATGTTCCAGTGTGGGTAACCACCCGCTGTTGTCTGGCACAAAGGTATGATCGGAACCAGGCCAGGGCCGCTCCCGAAATACCGACAGCTGCGAGAGCAAGAAGAAGCTGCTGATGCTTCACCATATCGAACGCTTTTTTCAAATCAATACAGACAACCGCCGTATGCAGTCCAGCGTCGCGCGAGACAAGCCAGTCGTTCGTAACCTTGGTGAGAAGCTGTCCGGTAGAACGGTGCTTCCGAAAGCCAAACTGGTCCACATGGAATGGGCAACGATCATTAAAAAAAAGATGTATACGAGAAAACACAAGTCCCTCCAGGAGCTTGGCTAGGATAGATGTTAAAGACACTGGGCGGTAGTTAGAAGGGCAGTCGCGGGGGCCTTGAGTTGACTTCAGAATTGGTGTAATGTTTGCAATTTTGAACAAGGATGGGAATTGACCAGACGAGAGGGAAGTGTTGAATAAGATAGCAAGTGATAGAGCAATTACGTCTTTTGATATTTTAAGTAGACACGGAAGAATGCCGTCCGGTCCAGGGGCTTTATTACTTTGGAGGTCACCGATCCGAAGCTTCACCTCTGCTACTGTAACGGCTGAAAACGTAGTAAGGTCGTCGGATTTAGCAGGTCCCATTGGAAGCTTGTAATTCGCTTCCTTATCTGTGACAATCGAGTGAAAATAGTCGTTCAATCGCTCAGGTGGGATGGTAACCGTTTGCTTCGGAGAGGAACGCTTTGTGATCATATTCAAGGCTTTCCAGAACTGCCGAGGCTCCCGTTCATATCGCTGGCACTGGTCTGAAAAGTATAGATTCTGTAGGTGTCGATACAAATTATTGCACTGGTTGCGCAGCCGCTTGAATTGTACAGATAGGCTCTCGTCTCGAAAGTTAGTAGCTTTTAGTTTCTTGAAGACCGATTTGCGCTTTCTAATCAAGGCAAGGAGGGGCGAGGTCATGAACGGGCAATTTTTCCGACGGGACTTCCTGTGTTTCCTGGTTACGTACGGTGCGATGATATCAAGCACAGCATTGACTTTCCCTGTCCACTCGTCCAACATCAGGTCTGGGGTACGGGGTGTAAAGATATGAAGATCGGAGGACAGCTGCTATCGCAGAAACGCTGAGCGTTGAAGTTCCGGTAGTCTCTGCGTGTTTGATGGGTAGTAGTATTGCTCCGCGCATCCATGATGGGCACTGGGACGGAAGTAATGACGAGGCGATGGTCTGAAAACTCACAGTCCACGACAGAGGCTGACGGAACTCGATCAATGTTCGTGAGAATACAGTCAATGGATGTGCGGGTAGAGCCTGTTATTCTTGTTGCTTCAGTTACTTTATTGGCCAGTCTGCACGGAAGTAGCAACGTGTCTTTGAGATGGTGGAACGCACTGGGCGTCTGACGCAGAAAGTCCACATTTATGTCACCTAGCAACACAATATTCTCGCCGTCCAGCTGCTCGGTGGATGTAGCGAGCCGATTCCAAAACTCTACCGGCTCGGATGGGGGACGGTATATGCAACCAAACAAGGTACTATCTTTGCCTGTGCCAGCTCTAAGCCACATCAACTCTAGACTGGAGTGTGAGTGGTCCAAGATGTGCTTAGCCTTAACATGTTCCTTTACGAAGATGCAGATCCCGCCTCCTTTACGACATGGAGTGCAGGAGGATAGGCAAGTGCATCCATCAGCGCACGGCCTGTCTCGACGTAAGAGAATTGTGCCTGGTACAGAAACCTCAGTGTCCGAGATGCTTGAGTCGAGCCACGTTTCCGTAACCGCCAGCAGATCTAGGCAGTGCTCATCTATTAGCTTAGTTATAACATGGGTTTTATGTCGTAGGCTGCAAATGTTTATGTGGCCAACATTTAGTCGGTTGGATGGATGAATTGTAGAGTAGAATGCTGGGGTTGAGGGATTTGGAGACGAAGGGGTGAACACAGGAGCATGCGGGTTCAGGGGCTGTGAATACCGGTAGGTGGTGTGTGGCATTATGTGAGTGCTGGAGCTGTGCCGTCAGCACCAAAGCGCCATTCACGAACTGCAAAACCGAGCGAGTCCGGCCAAAATGCTTTGTCCTGTACGGTGGTGGCGTCCGACGCCAACACTGTGACCCTGGCAAACCCTGTTCGGAAGCGCTCCGAGGTGTACACAACACTCTGCACGATGTGTACATCCTGTGCCTGACAATGCTCTGCAATTGATTTGGCATCACATTCGGGGTCCACGTTGCCAACGTAGAACACTTTGACTCTTGGCTTACCCGTTAGTGCACATCGGGTGGTGCTCTTTGGAAGCTTGGGTGCCAGCCAGCGAGACGATTCCTGTCGCCTGTACGGCTTGGGAGGCTGGCGTTGTGGCCTTTGGGCAGCTGGGGCAGCTGCAGGGGCAGTATTTTTGGGCTGCAATGCTGGTTGTTGGTGCAAAGTTTCTGCATACGTGGGTCGATGTTGTGGGGTCGAGGATACGGTTTTGGTAAAGCTTGGTTCAGTGGGGTCATTGTTCAAAGTTTGAATCACCGTATCGTACCTCTCAACTTTGGCATGCAGGTCGTTCCTAAGTTCCCGTACTTCCGTCTTCAGGCACAACACCTCTCTGGCAGAATCGTTGAATTTAGCTTCTATTTCTCTCATGGCGTGTAACTCAGTCTTCAACTCTCGGACGACATTAGTGAGTTCAGACAGAGCTGAGCACAGGCTGGCAACAACACCCTCATTAGCAGCCAGGGGGCTCGTGCTAGTAGGTTCACTTACTTCTTTGTCCTCATCCAGCGATGTTCTGAGCAGGGCAACAAGATCGGGTCTGGTGGCTGAGCCGTGTATTTGCCCCTGACCCGCACCTGTGGATTTGCTATGTGTACAGTGACTTTGTGCACCGTACTCACACAATTAGTGCCAGAGGGGCCACTATTCTTCTCGCTCATTGAAATCTGACCCGTAGTGCAAACCTGGCGTCCTGGGCGAGTTCCAATTCCATCACTCTACTTGCACACGTGTACATCCAGGCGCATTCAAACTACTTCCAGGGTGTCGAGGGCCGTGCAAGCTCGGTGCCGAAAAGCGGGCTCACCACTCCTGTATGGCAACCTCCCCATGTCTAACGCCCAAGACAAAGTGAATACTGTAGTAGCAACAGTAAATAACTCCCCAAGAGTGTGCAACTCCTGATACCCTTTTTATGGGGCAAGTTATGCCGACGGGGAAAACTCACATCACGTGGTGTAGTATCGCAGTTGTACGTTTCCAGCCCGTTTTTAACTGTTAGTGAGCAGGGGAGTAATAAAAACAAGCACTCTCTGACAGAAACTCACTGTGCATGCAAATCCCCAGCATGATCATGGCAGATATTCGGATTGCGCACGCTATCCTTCGTTTGTACGTAGTACAAAACGTACCTGAGACACGTGATGTGAGTTTTCGCCGTCGGAGACCCCATATCCAGGGGGGGGGGGGGGTTATACTCTTGGTAGCACCGTAAAGTACCGTTGATCTGCCCCCACGCCGTGTCGCTTCCCAGCTGGTTTTTCGGCGGGGGGGGGGGGGGGGGGGGGGGGATTAGATCAAGGCTGTGAAGTGCAGTACGATGTACAACAACTTGGAGGATCAGACTCGATGTGCTGGATTGTGCACATTTTCATCCTGGATTGGCACATATTGTGTACACCAGTGCAAGCGTCGTTCAACATCGTATTTAGTTGTATACGCCGAAATCGCTTCACAGGTAGAAAATCGACAGGGGGCGGGAATTAGAGAGGGGGCGGCTCAACGGTACTTTACGGTAGTCATACTGGCCAAAGTTTTTTTAAGAAAAAGTTCAGGGCGCCAAATATGGCATTTGGGTCGGATTTCACCGAGCACAACTGTGACATTACATCATCCAACAAAAGTACACAAAAAAGAACAGTGTCTAAACTTCCAGTACCGTATTTCCCCGAATATATCTATACCACTAAAGTCGCACATTTTTTCCACTAAACATCATGGCCAACCAGGGGCGGATCCAGGGGGGTGCGAAGGGTGCAAATGAACCCGTCAGGATTTTTCCAAAAAAAAAAAAAAAAAGTCAGGCCTGCCATATAGCATGTACATAGCATAATCTGTGTCTGACTGAGAATCATACCGGTAGCAGTCGTAAATTACTTGTAAATTTTGACATTCAATGTGAAACTAATCATACTACTCATCTTGGTGCTATGTGTAATTATGATATTATACAGTAAGGGCCGTCCGGGGTTACCGATTGTTTTTGCAAAACGAAAAGTTTTAGTATTTTTCAGCCCCCACCCACCCACCCACCCATCTTTTCTGCAGGTAAAACGAACTCCAATAAAATATTGATGTCAATTTTCGACACCCAGAAGTAACTGGACATTCTCCATCTACATTCAATAATTATTTTCAAAACGAAACTCCATCAAACCCACGCACCCCCAAACGAAAACATTTCGTTTTGAAAATATTATTGGTAACCTTGGACGGCCCCTAACACACATAACATACTATGTCTTTGGTTTACTACTGCAAAAGAAAATAATGTAAGTTTCATCCTCGCACCCCTCAGCTTTGGGGTCTGGATCCGCCCCTGCCAACAAAGGGGTGTGACTTATGCACGACTTACCACTGAGGTGAATATTGAAACGACATAGACCTCAACATGTGGTGTGCGACTTATAGGCACCGGCGGATTATGCCGGCATAATTTGCGGTATTGCTGTAAAAAATGCTAGTAACACCCCCCCCCCCCCTCCCATTGTGTCACTTCTCAGCTGCATGGTTCTCTGTCATGAACCGGTATGAATTTTGGAAAGAAGTGCATGGGGATGAGGTATGAAGGTTACCAGGGTTACCGAACCCTACACCAAACTGATATCATCAGGTCAACTATAGTACAATGCAGATTTGTGTCCTGGACAAAAGTGAAAAATAGAAACAAAAAGCAAGTTTGAAGATAATAATCACCATGGCAACACGGCACGGCGTATCTCTGAGCAATTATTAGTAGAAGATGAACTGACGTAAAGCTCAAGGTGGAACTGACTCCACTGGTGCCTAAACTCAGTGTAAAATTGATTTAAATTATTTTTATGGCAACGGCAAGTTTTGGTGATGATAGACACTGGAGTCAAAATGCATACTTAGCAAAGACGCCTAAGAGTGGAAAATCAAGATCGTACTCACTAGGATCATTTCTATAGTACGTATCCCGTCTTTGTTCTCCAACAAAGACAACCGCATAAGCCACGAGGATGACATGTAGCATCCTCCCCTGAGCGGGAAGCACACCAGCACGACAGCATCCTTGGATGCAAGAGTGCTGGTGATTGATGACCGTTCTGCTCTGACCTTCTGGTCATTGCAGAGGGGGAGGCTGCTTTATGAGTGGCTTATCTTCAATAAACCAATGAAGGAAAGAGATTTACTGTATTACTTACATTTGATGATGACACAAGTCGCTGTTCACCAAGTACCGAATATATGGTACAGTTTCTTTCTTTTCACTGCTTTTCGCGTGCCATGCAAGTATGAATCCGGTTTGTTCTTGCTTATCCATGTCTCAACCATGCAGAGTATTTGCCTACGGCATGGCCTGAGTGCCGTTGCGTCGTTCAGCGACCGCGATTACTTTGTGGAGCGTATCGTAACGCACTCACAGAAGCAGCTGGAGAAAGATCTGGACTGGCTGGAAGGTGCCGTCAAGGTGACCATTGCACACTCTGCACTAATGTTGGCATCATGATTGTGTGTGTGTGTGTGTGTGTCCATCCCAGAACTTCCTGCTGTACTAGTGGTACGATCATGAATTCATGATAGTGTTAATGGGTGCAGACCGGGAATCCAAAGCTAGCACTAGAAATGCTAATGTAGCATCAACGAAGCAGAATAAGTGATACACGTGCATCATGTGAGTGAACTGTACCGGCGTACATATAGAATATTGACCTCGACCTCGTCTCGATCAATATTCTATTCATACTGATATCATGCTTCTCTATTTCTTTGTGCTTGTGCATGTCTACAGTCTCTTGGTGGTGGCTGGATGGATGTGGATGACAAAATCACTTTGCAGCCAACATCCACACTATGTTTACCGGAAATCGAGGCGGCGCTGACATCCATCGAGGACTCGTCAGCCGCTGCTGATGCTCTGCTGCCGTTTGAAGAGCCGTCGCTTCGGAAGCAAGAACTCGTACCGTCGGCAGACCTACCCGAGGATCTGCTCAAGGCACTGCAAGACCCGTACGCTGCCGCAATGGCCGAGGCTGCATTGAACCTGGACGCAGCCGTGGGAGACACGGGTTAATACAAGTAGCCGCACAACGTCTACCAGAAGACAATCAGCATGATTCAAGATATTGAGAAATTCTACAATTATCACTGGGCAGTCATTCGTCACAGGTAGTACAATATGATGTAGTGCATGTGTCTGCAGTATGATGGTCTGTTCCGACACAGGGGACGCCACAGTCCACGGTTCCTTCTGCAGTACTGGCCTTTAGGAATTGCTTTACTTTCAGAACACTACTACTACTACCCTCACTGTTCTCTGACTGCACTGTTGATTTGAGTTGTGGCATAGAGTGTGCTGCAGTATAGAGTGTGCCGAAGTATAGAGTGAATGCTAAGCCGAAGTCAGTATCACTATTTCATACTACCCTTGCTTGTAGTAGTGTTATTTGCACATTCTTTTACTGCAAAGATCACATCCCTATCATAGTTGCACAGATCACCAGACACGCTCTGCAGACAGAGGGAGAACTAGCATCAACTGTTAGCAAATGCTGGCTAAGAACTTATTGATGTGGCCAAGTGAGAGTAGAGACAGAGGAAGTGCGACTTGAAGGCATGCAGCAATCAGCAGTGAGCTTTGAAAAAGAAATTTTCGGTTCCAAGATTATAGTTCAAGAATCAAGATGATTTCTTTCTGAAACCGTGCGTATAACTGTACTGGCCAGCAGCACAGACGTACATCGCATTCTAAAAACCAATCATCAACAGCTCGCGGGTATCCTCGCGGGCATCCTATACTAGGAGCAGTAAGGGGCTGAATGACAAAACATACTCAATGAACAACAGAAGTCCACAGGTCTGCCTGCTGTATCATTATGTGATTGCACTCATGTGGATTATATGCCCATGTGTAGTACTAGTAGCTTGGTATCCATGATGGCTACATACCCATCTACAGTACATTGGGTAGCCATGGTTACTGACCATGTACATGTACACTGGGTAGCCATGGATACTGCCCGTGTACAGTAGGGTAGCCATGGTTACTGCCCATGTACAGTAGGGTAGCCATGGTTACTGCCCATGTACAGTAACAATGCACATACCCATAATGATCTTGTCCAGTACTCTGGAAGACATGATTACTTACAAGCATAACACGAGCTGCATGCATAGCTAATTGCTTGTGATCAGTTTGTGCATGACTCACTGGTCAATGGCAAACAGCGTGCAGTGTGCAGTGTGACTACTACACAGCATGCATAGTCAGCGGGGTGGTGCAGTGGTACATTATGTCCTGCACGGCTACACACCGTAGTCAGTGTGGTGGTGCAGTGGTACATGCACTGCACGGCTACACACCGTAGTCAGTGTGGTGGTGCAGTAGTACAATCATGTACATGTACTGATAGGTCAGGAGAGTTAGCAAACAAGACCGTTGTTGCCACACATAAAAATGCCAGGAGTCCATCAAGCGGGACGGTGTCTGCTCTGTCAGGTCACGGATACCTGCTTACACACGTGTAGTACTACAGCAGGGCTTCCGTGCCTGCGCTAACACAGCATCATCTTACTTCCTACCTGACCGCCAAGGCAAGCACATATAAGAGCTGTACTGAGGCACGGTTTCTTGGCTTACCTCCGTCTTTGGCCAGCAGCTGTATGGAGCAAGAAGATGGGTAGCATGGCACACGGTGGACAAGTGGGCAGTGATGCAGATAGCAACGGGGACAGCAAACCATTCGCAGTGTTGAACTGGACCGCACAGGATATAATCCATGTACCGCACGGCCAAATTACAACAAAACGGTTGCAATTGCGAGCGTAAAATGCTACGCATGTGGCACAGGCAGGTCTGCTGCTGCTGTCAGGAACATGGCGGGCATTGCAAGATAATGCACTGCTGCCTACTGAGAGGACAGCGGTGATATAAGCAGTGATGAACTGGAATACCCTTTCCACAATGGCTGTCTTGACCTTGTCTCAAACACTCCACACACCACCAATTACTCTTTGGATTCATCACCACCATTCTCTGTTGTAGTCGACTCCGCGACCTTCTTCTCATCAGATGTAACCTTGAGGAAATATTCGTCGAGTTCATGGCTAGTCAGAGCACTGGGTGCATTGGTCATAGCATCAATACCAGAACTGGTCTTGGGAAATGCAATCACGTCACGGATTGATGGTCGGCTAGCCAGGGTGCTCAGGTAGCGGTCGAATCCTGCAAGAAGGCAGCACCACAAAGCACATTCACACGCACAGTACAGTACAGGTGCTGGTCAAGTGTATGAAGTGCACACTAGGG
>NC_088644.1:43119372-43171872 GCF_964019385.1 Sycon ciliatum
GGGAAGGGTGACGCGAGTAAGGAGGAGGATCGAACATGAACTCCGTAAAACGGAGGAGAAATTCGTTAGTCTGTTGTCACTTCAGAGTGATGTTGAGAAAATCCTACCCTTGATTGACACAGTGAACGACCTGTCCGAGCAGATTGGTACCCTGCTGGAGAACTGCGAGGCAGACGAGCGTGTGGAAGACGCACTAATTGATTTGGAAGCCTGGGATGATGGCTTTGACCACGAATGCACAAGTGTGTCGGACGCCCGTGCACTACTCGACTATAGAGGGGTAGGGACACATTCACCAGTGGTGACGGAGCTTGCTGCAGAGGCAGCAACACCCCAGAAGGCCACCCGGCACGATACAACACAGGAGGTAGTGGTCGTGGACAGTGATGGGACGGACAGGCCCACGGGCGAACTGCTGGAATCAAAGGAATTGCCGGCAACAGGCACGGGCGACACGGAATCTGCTGCAGGCAGACTGGACAGCCCTAGCACGGGTGTGGAGGCAAGGCGTAGCACAATGTCCACAGGCACGGACATCAGTGCTACTACTCAGAACCCTGTGGCTCAGGCTCAGCATACGGATACAACACAGGCCCAGCCAACTGTCCCGACACCAACCAATTCCCCGGACATGATACAGGCCATGGCATTAGCGGCAGCCCACGCTGCAACCGCGGCAGCTGGCCTCAGTACTGCCCCACAGCCATCACGCCTCAACGTCCAGCTGCCAAAGCTGACTCTACCGTCCTTTTCTGGCAAGGTGATTGAGTGGCCAGAGTTTTGGGAGCGATTCCAGTCTTCCATCGACAACCAGCCCATTGCGGATGTCAGCAAGTTCTCATACCTGAAATCTTGCCTTTCCGGCGATGCGGCGAAGGCCATAGCGGGCATCTCATTGACAAGTGCAAACTATACCACCGTCAAGGATCTGTTGAAGACGAAGTATGGTTCAGCGGAGATCATCATTGCATCCCTGTACAGCCGTTTGGAAGCACTACCGGCACCACCCAACAGGCCCATGGAGATCCATCGAAGTTTCGAAACTGTGGAGTGTCTCCTTCGACAGCTGGAAACACAGGGAGAGAAGTTGGCAGATCAACGTCTCCTGTGCCAAAAGCTGTGGGGCAAGGTTCCACTCGAGGTTGCCACCAAGTTTGAGGAGTGGCGTGGTATCAGCAACGCCGGCCAGCCCTGGAAACTAACCACTCTACGAGAGTATATGGCCAAGTACACAACTCTACAAGAGCAACTCCGCCAGCGGACTGGCCAAGGCCCTCCGAACAAACCTGACGCCGTTGGAGTGCAGCCAAAGCAACTCTTTAGCACAGCGGATGCACTGGCAGCTCACCCTGATACCCAAGGACGACCACAACGTTCCCGTCGTGGTTGCATATTCTGCGATGGCCAACATATGGACAACGATTGCTCACGCTACACATCTTCTGCTGCCAGGAAACAATGATTAATGGAGCTACGTCGTTGCTTTATTTGCTTGGGTTCCGGTCACCGCAGCCAGGAATGTTACCGACGGCAAACACAGACCTGCCGGATGTGCAAGCGCCCAAGTCACCATCACCATACCATCTGCTCGCAGAGTCGCCAGCCATCTGGTGTAGGTTCGCATTCCACCCGACGAGCTGACGGTTCATCTTCCACGGCAGCGGTGGCAGCTTCTGACACTACAACCGCTACGTGCACACCCACTCAGGTTCCAGGTCAGGCAGTTGCTTCGGACCAGACAGTTGCTTCGGACCAGTCATCGTGTCTCCTGCAAGCAACAGGATCAACTGTCACACTCCAAACCGCCACAACGAATGTGCAAGGCAACAATGGTACAATCACCACCGCTCGCGTTCTTCTTGATTCAGGCAGCCATCGCACGTACTTCACGGAGGCTTTGGCAAGGCAGCTCTCCCTGCGCCATACTCGCCATGAATGGCTGTCCGTGTCAACCTTTGGTGCCACCAAACACCACACAGCACAGGTACCGATCTCCGACCTGTTCATTCATCTCAAGGATGGTACAACGAAGGCCATCGAAGGCAGCGTCTTACCGCACATCACAAACCCGGTTCTCCGTCCTGCGGTTGCACACCCCGACATCACGACCTTGCAGCAACTGCAACACGACAACCAGTTAGCTGATGCGATTAACGCCGAAGATGAACGGCTAAAGATCGACATACTCATTGGGTCTGATTATCTGTGGGACTTCGTGCAGGGCCATGTGCAACCTCTACCATCAGGCCTCAACCTTCTGCCAACCTCCCTCGGCTACGTGGTCACCGGCAAGACGGACACCTCTCCCACCACTGCCCTACCGGCAACCACTCTGATCGCAGCCGCAGCCGACGTTTCACACGAGGAGGTTCTGCCTCTTAAGCAGTCCATTCCGGATTTGTGGAGCCTCGAAACGCTTGGGATAGAGCACCCGTCTCCCGTGAAAGACGATGACGTAGCCTTGCAACATTTCCACTCAACAGTGGAGTGCACCGATAATCGCTACATCGTTCGCTGGCCATGGAACGGCCAGCAGCAGTTTCTCCCGGACAACTACGGATTGACGTTGGGCCGGTTCCGGACTCTATCGCGGCGGCTAAGCACCGACTCGTCACTACTTGAGCAGTATGACAAGGTGATCCAGCAGCAAGCCGACATGGGCATCATTGAGCAGATGACACCGGATTCTGTCACTGGTCCGCAACTCCATTATCTACCCCACCAGCCAGTTCTAACTCCAACGAAGACGACGACCAAGTTGCGTGTCGTTTATGATGCCTCAGCCAAGGCACGGCGTCACAAGAGCTTGAACAACTGTCTGCTACGTGGACCCGTGTTGCTCCCCAACCTTGCCGGAGTTCTTATGCGACTCCGCATCACACCCATTCTGCTGGTAGCCGATATCGAGAAGGCATTCTTGCAACTTGACATCTGGCCGCCAGACCGGGACGTGACACGCTTCCTATGGTATCGCGATCCAACTAATCCCACAGCAACTCCGGACAACATCGCGGTCTATCGGTTTCGAAGAGTACCGTTCGGCATCGTGAGCAGTCCATTTCTGCTAGCGGCAACAATCCAACACCATCTAGCAAATGATGAAGATGCGGATGTCGGTCGCTTGGTGTCCCGCAATATCTACGTGGATAACGTATTCATCGGTGTCGACACCCCGGAAGAAGGGTACGATATGTGCAACCGAACTACATCCGTATTCTCTCGCTCGTCCATGCGGCTACGTGAGTGGGCATCTAACAACAGCCACGCTACGACAGCTATGGATGCCAAGGAAAGGGCACAGGGCGACAGTGTCAACGTTCTTGGAATCACGTGGCACACCAAGGATGACAGTCTACAGCTCGCTTGTCCTCGAACCCAACCCAGCACCGACCCGGTTTGGACTAAGCGCGCTGTCCTGAAGTATGCTGCATCATTGTACGATCCATTGGGACTGGTTGCTCCGGTCACATTTCGTATCAAGGTCTTCTTACGCTCTCTGTGGCAAGCTGGTATGGACTGGGACACTGTCTTGACTGGACACCTACTGGACACCTGGCTGACCCTCCATGCAGCCTCGAGCGAGGTCAGCTCGTTATCGTTCCCCAGGCAAATCAACCCAATTGCTAATGGAACCGATGCTACCTACCAGCTACACGTCTTCACCGATGCGTCACAACTGGGCTTTGCAACTGTGGTCTACCTCCGCACAACCATAGCCATGATGACAACCTGTGAGCTCCTCTTCGGCAAGACACGTCTTGCACCGCTGAAGTCCAAGGACGGCAAGCCTAACGGTCTCACCCTGCCACGGCTGGAACTACTTGGCGTGACGATTGGTTCACGGGCAGCCCGATTCTGCAAAGATGAACTCGATCTCCCACTTACCAGCATCACCCTATGGACGGACGCGCGTTGTGTTCTGCATTGGATCAAATCATCCAAGCCACTGTCCGTATTCGTGGCCAACCGTGTGTCAGAGATTCGTACTTGCGGCGAGTTCTTGTCCTTCCGCCATGTTCCTGGAGAGTGCAACCCTGCTGATGTCGCTAGCCGAGGCGGTTTGGTGGCCGATCTTCAGGAGTCATGGTGGCACGGTCCGGACTGGTTACGTACCACATCAGATCACTGGCCAGACGAGGACCTCACACTCTCAGCTGACGAATCCGACCTAGCCAGCAAGGAGGAGCAAGCACCAACGCTTCATACCGCAAGCCTGGTGACTGGTGGCAGCGATCGTGCTACTGACCAACCTAGTCCACACACCATTCCATCTGGTCTCGGCAGCGTGCTTACGAGAGCAAGCAGTTTGAGGAAGGTCCTGAGAATCACTGCTCTGTGCATGAAGTTCCTGAAGAAACTGCGTCCCAACTCACCACGTCTCTCTCAGATCAGCAACAGCTACGACATCGTGTCACAAGACATACAGGCTGCGCGAGATTGGTGGACTCGAATGGTACAACGCGAGGCCTTCCCTGACATCTTCAAAGCTATCAAGACCAATGCCAAGCACAGTTCAGTTGCTAACCTTGGTGTTGTGATCGACGACAACAGCATACTGCGATGCGCCGGAAGACTGAGCAACGCTGAACTACCAACTGACCAGAAACTACCGAAGCTGCTACCAACGTATCACGCGTTCACGAAGCATGTCATCAGCGAAGTCCATGGACGGCTTCTGCATGCAGGTGTTCGACACACCCTGGCCCAGACAAGGCAAGAGTTCTGGATCATACGTGGCCGTGCTATCGTTCGCCGTATCCTGGATCAGTGCTCGGTTTGCCGAAGACACGAAGGGCGTCCGTTCAAGTTGCCGCCCATGCCCCCATGGCCCAAGGAACGGATTACCAGAGCACTTCCATTCACGTACGTTGGTCTTGACTACCTCGGACCGCTATTGATCCGCACCGGCACGGAGAAAGGCAAGGTATGGATCAACCTAGTAACCTGCCTAACCACACGAGCTGTACACCTGGACATAGTCTCTGGCCTATCTGCAGCAGCCTTCTTGAACAGCATGAGACGGTTCGCAGCGAGACGAGGCAAGCCAAAGTCTATTGTGTGTGACAACGCACCCCAGTTCAAGTTGGTACGCTCTGTCCTGGACGATCATCTGAAGCTGATTCTTGCCAACCCAGACCTGCTATCGTATCTCTCAACGGAGAATATCGAATGGAGCTTCACAACAGAGTTTGCGCCATGGAAGGGCGGTGTGTACGAGAGGCTGGTGAGCATTGTCAAGAGAGCCTTGAGGAAGAGTCTTGGAAGGTGCCTCCTGACTCTAGACCAGCTCGCAACCCTGACAGCCGAAGTGGAAGGCATGATCAATACGAGGCCGCTCACATATGTTGACGACGACGATGTGTCCTCATTCTCACCCCTGACACCGTCACATTTCCTCTGTGGAGGAAGAACGGCAACCGGTTTTCAGACGGACAGCGACGAGGAGGACGGTCCGGAGACACCAGCAGCCAAGGTCACGAGGATGTGGAAACGGCAACAGATACAACTGGATGTAGCATGGAAGGTGTGGGAAGATGAATACCTCCCTGCTCTGCGCGAAGCATCAATGAGTCAACACCGACAGTCACGGAGTAGCATCTCTCGGACACCAACAGTCGGAGAAGTGGTCGTAATCCAAGAGACCGGCCAGCCACGTGGAAGTTGGAGACTCGGCAGAGTGGTAGAAATCTTACCTGGAGTCGATGGCCAAGTCAGAGCTGTCAAGCTGAAGACGGCTAAATCGAAGGCAGTGTTGTCGAGACCGATCAGCAAGCTCTATCCGCTCGAGCTGCACGTTGTGGATGACGTCGGAGCAGTGGAGGCTGGTGATATGGAACACCGCCCGGCACCGGCGACGGCTATGGAACAGGCAATGGCGGACGAAGCTGCTCCAACCATGTTCCAGCCTAGGCGGGCAAATCGCAAAGCAGCAGAGAAGGCCCGTGAGCGTATCGCAGAGTGGGTAAGATAACTTTCGTTGTCGGGAATGTCATGAATGTCACCACATCATGAAGACTACTTCATATCAATTTGAAGTTGCAAGTATAGACTCCCGCATTGCATGATCATATCGTAATTAATCAACAGACAGTCCAACTTGCCATAACATTTTATTATCATATTCCAAATACATTTGAGTTGGGACTTACGATGTCCAACGACGACTCTGATTACCCAGCTGATGGCACGCGTACATTGTGAATCCGAGTATTCCCAATGTCGCCTCCATCTCATCATATAATTATACTCTCCTGCATGTTTGTCTCTGCTGCTCATCACAAACTACTTAAATCTGAACTTGTTTTCTTCTTCTCTGAATGCACTCGTTGCTAGCTGCCGAGATTTGTTTTCTTGTAGTTGCATCATTGCATTCCGCATGATCCGCGCTTGCATGATGCACGCACGCACACACACACATAGGGTTGTGGTTGGCAAGTTTTTGATTATGGTTGAAGGTGAAGTTTTTAGAAAGGAAACTGTGGTATGAGAATGAGTCTGATGAGTCTGTCCTGCCCTACCGTTCTCGACATACACACACGCGCACACACACACACACATACACACACGTGCGCACACACACAAACACACACACAGAAATGCACAGCATCAGTTGGATTCACAGTACACGGAGACAGACACAGCCTACACACATAATGAACATACCTTGAGCACATCTTGCAGTATCCGCCGCTGCAACTCACTGTCGTGGATACGCATAGAGCCACCTCCAACCTCTACGCCGTTCAGTACCAGATCAAAGTGCTGAGCCCGCACCTGCAGCACATGTACATTGACATAGGGAACACAAACAGAAGCAGTTGCAGGGAACTTCACCGTTTTCATTATTTTTTTTTTAAACTTTTTCTTCGGGGAGATCGGCTGATTTCACTCACATACCCACACATGGCTTGCACACTCTACTCAGATAGAGTTTGGGTTCAAGATAATAGACACCCTTAGCAAACAACGTTATGTTGTAACGGTATTACCGTAAGGGGGGAAATACCGTGATTTGGGCTCGACCTTTAGCAAGATGCGCGCTATTTTTAGTACGCTGTTGCCACGAGAATAGCTTTTACTTCGCGCGGTACAACCATTTATGTCACCATATACGCGATACCAAGAGTCCATAACCCACAGAGTGTGCAACGCCACATAAATGTCTGTCACGACTCGTTTTCAACATTACGTCATTTTCATGTAGCTGCGCGTGCACTGTCGTGCAGGCCGCGACGTTCGCTACATGAAAATGACGTAATGTTGAAAACGAGTAGTGACAAGACCCTATCGCGCATTGCACACTCTGGGGGTTATGGACTCTTGGCGATACAAGGTGAAATGCGTACGGACTATGCAATATTTGGCCAAAAACGTACCGTTGGTCACAACGATAAATCAGCCCCCATAACGTTTTTACGCTGCAGCTTCAACGCTATTTGAGTGATCAAGGTACGAGTAATTTCAAATTTGGACTTCACGGAGAATTTCAAATGCGGCCTCTAATTATTCAAAACACATACTGGTAAGCAAATGTACAATATCCGGCTGGGAAAGGACCCTCCAAACTCAATAAGTCCCCGAAGGAATACGCCAAACTCAATGACTCCCTGAAGGAATACCTCGAACCGGCAATGGGTCCTTGAAGGAAGCCCCCAAACTCAATGGGTCCCTGAAGGAAGCCCCCAAACTCAATGGGTCCCTGAAGGAATCCTCCAAACTCAACGGGTCCCTGAAGGAATCCTCCAAACTCAACGGGTCCCTGAAGGAAGCCCCCAGACTCAATGGGTCCCTGAAGGAAGCCCCCAAACTCATGAATGGGTCCTGAAGGAAGCCCCGCACTCAATAGGTCCCTGGATAAACCACGTGTTAGTAGCGGGATATCACGGAGCATGTTAGCGCTGGCAATCAGTCTACCGGTAACCCAGCGGCCAACGTTCTAGTTATTTGCAACTCCAACACTGTCACTCACACGAATACTGTACTGTAGCTGTGGCGTTGATAGTCCCGTCAAGACAGTCCATTACACACCTGGAAAACTGTGCTCGCCCTCCAAAGTACAGTGCTGCTCAATGAAATTCGGTCGCGTGAGTCAAGTTTGCGCCTTGAACCATTTCGCAGCCCAGTGTTCGCAGGTCTAGGGCTGCGCAACGCCCGGCGCGTACTTGAGTGACATGACTGGATTTCATTGAGCAGTACTGTAGCATGTACACAAACTCCGTGAGGTCATTGCCATGCTCCACCGAACATATTCAGTTCTGCAAGGATAGACTCGGAGGGAGAGCCAAGGATTAATTTATAGTAAAGGAACAAGTTACGCTATAATGCCCACTAATACCACCAGTCACTAAACAATCAGCTCATGCAATGTTAATGCAATGCAATGAAATGTGCAATGTTATCGCATGAGCTGATTGTTTAGTAATTGGTGGTATTAGTGGGCATTATAGCGTATCTTGTAGTTCCTTGGTCCTTTTCTTTACTATAAACACCCAGTTCTAATGCACATTGAGTGTATACGACACAATCGTAAACTTGCTGACCTTAAGTGGATCACTCTCCAGCAGAGACACGTCATCGGGGTGCGGTGCTGTGAACGGATGATGAGAGCTTTCAAGTCCTACAAACACACATACACACAAGCACACACATATACACACACATATACACACACACACACACACACACACACACGCAAGCACACACAAGCACACACACATACACACACACACACACATCACAATACGGGGAGAGATGTTGAGAACAGTGAATACAGAAAGAGTTCAAGTTGACAAAGGGACAAGAATGGCAAAATAGAGATACAAACGGATAGTGTGGAATATGCCGTCATCAGTGGCTCCTCCAACAATCATCACAACGGATAGAGAATCAGCAATGGTGACATATCAGCAATGGTGACAGCAAGATGTTGAACTTGAAGTACAATGGGAGTACGTGGGTAGTGTAGTAAGAACTGAACACATCACTGGACACATCACTGAACACATCACTGAACACTGGTGCATTCACGTACATACAGTGTACAATGTAAAATGTACATGTACACTGTACAGCATTGGGTATTATGCTCCTCGGCATTCGTCTTGTTGAGCACTCTCGGTAGGATGCTCTAGTACTGCTGCATTACACATTGCCTGCTACTTTTCGTAGTTAGAGCACTCTGGCGCTAGAGCGACGAGCTATCTTAAATGCCTGTGGTGCCTCCTTTGCACCATGGCTGGTAGCTCGGCCTATTTAGCTCGCTCATGAGGCCTTTACGGGCGAAAAAGCTTGCTGTCAGCGGCGTCTACAGCATTGTGTAATACAACAGTGTATACATACGGTTGTTGTTTTCAGCCTGGTTGAACAAGGGGAACGTGTGTACATACCGTTTTCAGCCTGATTGAACAAGGGGAATGTGTGTACCCACAGGAATTTGAAATCCTTCTCGTCATAGAGGTGAACACCTATTAACGGTGAGGGAGATACCCAGATGGCCACACGACAGACACATGTACATACATGCACACATATACAGATGCACAGATGCACACACGCACGCACACATGCGCACACACACACACACATGCGCACGCACATGCACACACACACATGCGCACACACACACACACACGCGCACGCACACGCACACACACACACATGCGCGCGCGCGCACACACACACACACACACACACACACACACAACAGTTATACACACATCCAGCAAGCATATCAATCAAGCAAACAAGCAAGGCCTCGCTCAATCCTACTATCGAGTAGGTACTACAGGCACTTGCTTTCTGGATGATACTGTACCTACCAGGGAGTAGTAAAATATCTACTCCCTGACACCTACGTAGACTGTATGCAATAGCTTGTCATGTCCATGCACTCCATGTCCATGCCCGTTCCCATGACGATGAGCATGACCAAGAGTAAAAAAAGCTCCCAAGAAAGTCCAACTCTGCATGCAGGGTCTCCGCTGGAAAAACACACTCACATCACGTGTTCCAATTACAAGTGCGATTTTTGTACTACGTACAATGGAGGCCAGCAGCACGCGCACAGTCAGAATATCTGCCAGGATCATGCTGAGGACTCGCATAAGCTGAGTTGTTTTTAGTCAGGAAGTGCTATTTTTAGTACATTTTTACTACTCCACTGCTCCCTAAAACCGGGCTTGCAATGTACAACGTGAACACTACACCATGTGATGTGGGTTTTCGCCGCCGGTGAACCTCATAGAAAAGGTATCCAGAGTGGCACACTCGCGGGAGCTTATGTCATGTACTGTTGTTGTGGCTATGGCTATGGCTCTGGCTATGGCTGTGGCTGTGGCTATGGCTATGGCTGTGGCTATGGCTATGGCTATGGCTCTGGCTATGGCTCTGGCTATGGCTCTGGCTCTGGCTATGGCTATGGCTATGGCTATGGCTATGACTGTGGCTATGGCTATGGCTATGGCGTGAATGATCAGGAAAAACTCATACTAGACCCAGCATCAACATGATTCCTCTGTAGCACTCTCCTCAGTCAGATGCAACACTTGGTAGACATACGGTATGAGACTGCACAAGCTCTGCTCGAACCAATGAGAAATTATCGGAAGCAATGGCACAGTTGATGGCACATACCGTGAGAACGTAGAATATTGGCCGCCTCCAAACGGATAGCGCCCAGTGTGGATGCCTGCACAAACGTATCACAGAGACAGAAACAGAGACAGAAACTGTTTCAGAGAATATCAGCTATAGGCTATGACGTGTCAATTTAAGATTAACGCTCAGAAACAGTCATCAAACTGATTCAACCCCACCCCCATTATTGTAGCAGTGCTTGTGGAATTGAATTCCCATCTACAGCATATTTTGGCAGAATAAAGATGAGGCACAGCAAAAAAACTGTTACCACTCATACCCCCCCCCCCCCCCCCCCCCATATGCACATGCATACATCACATGCACCCCCACACGCATGCACACACGCACACACACACACGTGCACACACACATACATGTGTGCGCACATCACCCCCCCCCCCCCCCCACACACACACACACACCTTGAACGTGCCCATTGCCGATGGCAATGATAGCGAAGGGACTATCTGCTAGCTTTGCAGTACGGAGCGTGGCGCTTGAGATCCCCGGGACGACGGCAGACCTTTCCACATGCGCAGCGGAAGCCAGAGTCAGGATCAGGGGGAGCACGGGCGGGAGGACAACGATGAGCATGCCTCCAGGCAGAGCGATCCTGGGCAGCATCAAACCAGCAGTCAAAAGGCATAGGGGGGCTGATGGAGCGGAGATCATCCACGATGACGTCACGTTATCGCTTGCATGGACCATGGCGAGGGCGCGTTGCAGGGAGCCCCCCAAACAAAACTCGCTTCGGCATACGGTCGTCGTTCATCCGGCCAACATGGCCAAGCTAACGCAGTCGATATTCCCGGATGATGTCCGCGACGTCACAGGCAATGCCGAGGGTTCTGGCCATGGTGATGGAGGTGACGCGGTTGTCCCACTGGTCCCGCCTGGAGATGCAAATGATGATACGAACACACCGGTGATGAAAGGCGTTGAGAGAGAGCGCAGGTCCGGTGCCTTCGGCGTCCACGTCTCTGCTCCGTACAGGAGGGTCGTCAGCACAAGGGCGATGTACACGCGGCGCCGACAGCGGAGAGATACCACACACACACACAGACACACACACACAGACACACAGACACACAGACACACACACACACACACACACACACACACACACCATACACACATGGCTACTTACAACAGTGTCTGCTGGTCCGGTGACAATCGCAAGCATATCGTTATCCTCGGAGCCCATCTCTTTGTCAACGCTGGCCATCATGTCAGGTGATACTTTGCCATGCAGTTGCTTGGGCCACTGTCTCTTCTCATCCAACCTCACAAGAATACATTGCTGCAGTAGACAGTAATAACATCAACAACCAGGACAGGAATCCATGGATATTTCTCAAATTACTGCTTCTGCTACTACCACTACTCTTAGTCTTCTCCGGATCATCTTGGATTTTCGATAAAAGTTTTTTGAGTAGGACAAGAATACATTGCTGTGATAGACAGTAACAACACCAACACGCAGGCATCAGTCGTGAGGACAAAGTCACACCTCTAAACACAGTCTGTACTCATTGAAACACACACAACTTGCACCACTTACTACTGTCGTGGACATGGAAATCCAGTCGCACGTCTAGCGGCCCCAGGGCGCTGGCCATACAGCCGTGAGTAAGCAGTACACACTGCATTACATGTAGGTCTACAAGTTCATGTATATGCGCTGCAGTGCACTGGTCACTGCAGTGCACTGGTCACTGCAGCGCACTGGTCACTGCAGTGCACTGGTCACTGCAGTGCACTGGTCACTGCAGCGCACTGGTCACTGCACTGCACTGGTCACTGCAGTGCACTGGTCACTGCACTGCACTGGTCACTGCAACGCACTGGTCACTGCAGTGCACTGGTCACTGCACTGCACTGGTCACTGCAACGCACTGGTCACTGCAACGCACTGGTCACTGCAGTGCACTGGTCACTGCAACGCACTGGTCACACCGGATCAACATGTGCACAACGTTGTGTACACGCTGAGGGCGTCGGGCCCGGTCAATCGACTGGATTTCCATGTCCACGACAGTACTTACCAAGCCGTCCTTTACAGCAATGCCTTCCAACGTTTTCCTCTCCTTGCTCGTGAAGAGACCGGTGGAAGAGGGTATGCGTATGGCCCGAGCGCAACCACCCGGAGCATTCAAACCTTTCTCGAACGGGATGAAGCCTGAGCCGGAAAGAGCCGACGTGATGTCTCGGATTTTCATGTCAAATCGAACGTCGGGCTTATCACACCCGTACTCTCTCATGGCTTGCTCGTAGGTCATTTGCGGGAACGGCGTAGTGACAGCGGGAAGATGAGGCCACGTGTCTCCTGTTGGCCACGTTTGAGAGACGAGTTGCTCTATGAGGGCAACAATGTCTGCTTGAGATGAGAAGGACAGCTCCATATCGAGCTATGCATAGATGAACAGACAGGCAGACAACTGAACTGCACAACGGGAGCAAGACTTGAGCTCTCGCCGACTAAGACAAGCAAGCTGAGCTCTCACCGACTAAGACAAGCAAGCTGAGCTCTTACCAACTAAGACAAGCAAACTGAGCTCTCACCGACTAAGGCAAGCAAGCTGAGCTCTCACCGACTAAGACAAGCAAGCTGAGCTCTCACCGACTAAGACAACAAAGCTGAGCTCTCACCGACTAAGACAAGCAAGCTGAGCTCTCACCGACTAAGACAAGCAAGCTGAGCTCTCACCGACTAAGACAAGCAAGCTGAGCTCTCACCGACTAAGACAACAAAGCTGAGCTCTCACCGACTAAGACAAGCAAGCTGAGCTCTCACCGACTAAGACAAGCAAGCTGAGCTCTCACCGACTAAGACAAGCAAGCTGAGCTCTCACCGACTAAGACAAGCAAGCTGAGCTCTCACCAACTAAGACAAGCAAGCTGAGCTCTCACCGACTAAGACAACAAAGCTGAGCTCTCACCGACTAAGACAAGCAAGCTGAGCTCTCACCGACTAAGACAAGCAAGCTGAGCTCTCACCGACTAAGACAAGCAAGCTGAGCTCTCACCGACTAAGACAAGCAAGCTGAGCTCTCACCGACTAAGACAAGCAAGCTGAGCTCTCACCGACTAAGACAAGCAAGCTGAGCTCTCACCGAACTAAGACAAGCAGACGGGCACATGCACTACACCATCCATACACTTGCAAGTCAGTTGCATGTACATGAATGCTACCAGAACTACTTACTCCTATATTGAACTACAAGGACAGTAGACAAACGGACATTTCAGGCGGGCCAGGAGCAACAAGTGTGTTGTTTCAAGTTGCTTGCTTACCGCAACTACCTACCTACTTAAGTAGCAACCTACCCGAGTAGCAACGTACCTGAGTAAACTCTGGCTGCCGCTGAGATGTGCCACTCTCGTCTCGATAACAACGAGCAAACTGAAAGTACCTGCATGCACAGCAGCAGCAGCAGCAACAGCAGCTGGTTAGACCGTATGTTAATGTACTGATTAGACGGATCAATGACATTGTGTTCTGCTTGCTCTTTCCTTTGAGTTGGTGTTTTTTCACTATTGATTTCACAATCTATTTCTTTTCGCCCTTAGAAGAGGCTTTAGTAGCAACAGCAACAGCAGTGTCAGCAACAGCAGCAGCCAACAAACAGCAGCAGCACCAGCACCAGCACCAGCACCAGCAGCAACAGCAGCGGCAGCAGCACCAGCAGCAGCAACAACACCAGCAGCAGCAGCAGCAACAGCAGCAGCAACAGCAACAGCAGAACCAACACCAGCAGCAGCAGCAACAGCAACTGCAGCAGCAGCACCAGCAGCACCAGCAGCAGCAACAACACATAACACCATGCAAGTGCAGTGTGTCAGCACAATAAACCTGACAATACAGCATTAGTACAGTGCTAGGTAAGAGTGGTGAGGCTTGCTGCAGCTTCATACATAGGAAGTGGTGTTGAAAGACTTCCTCTTTCCCACTCACTCTGCAATCATCAAACTCCTTTTCATCGTATGGTTACGATTCGGCAATATTGCCCTCAACCATACGATGAAAAGGATTGTGATGATTGCAGAGTGATTGGGAGAGAGTGGGTCTGATCTATACTACTAATTATAGTACAGTGTTCTGTGAGGGACATAGCGGAGTTGTCAGAAGAACAGCAAATGCAAGCAACAAACATCACATGCAGTTCCTTTGAAGTGCTATACAATACACAGAAAAACTACAATACAAAGTGGGATACAACAGACGTTACCTTGCATTTACATAGAAAGTACTTATTGAAGACCCTGCGCACTCATTTCTAGTCACATGACTATGACTATGGCTGTACACAGTGCCACGGCTATTGAGTACTAATTTTACGGCTCTTGGGAGGTATATTACACAACTAACTTATACTGAAGTGTCTCACTGTTCATGTAGTTAGTACTCGCTCTTTTTAAGCTGCTCAGCTCCAGTTTTTATGTTAGTGCATTTCCACTCACCTGTCTGTACCGGCGCACATCAGCATTTGCTTGAACTGCATGCACGTATGGACACAATGACACATGGACACACACACACACACACACACACACACACACACACACACACACACATGCGCGTGAAAACAAACAAAATCGCACAAAAGTCAACAAAGTGACAGGAGAAGTGGCATTCCGTGGAGACAACACCACACTCAATCTAAAGTTGTCACATACTTGTATAAACAAAAGATGAGCAAACCAGCAACCCAGTCACAGGTCCTTGCTGCATAGTGTTATAGACTACATTCACTTCAGTGGAGCACCAATGTGGATATTCACATTGACAGACAGGACACACCAGACAGCGGTAGTAACAGAAATAACAACGGCAACAGCAGCAGCAGTAGCAACACCAGCAGCACCAGTAACAGCAGCAGCAGCAGCAGCACCAGTAGTGCAAACATGAAAGATCCATTCCTATATCAAGTACCTGCTGTGGACTCTGAACTAATGAGTAGAAGCTGTTCTCAGCTCTGGTGGGCACGATGAACTCACGTGCACCCTACACAGCACAACAACGCACACGAACGCACGCAGGCACACACACACACACACACACACACACACACACACACGCATGCACACACACACGCGCACACACAATACAACATTGCTACATCATGTAGTGTATACTATACTTCCTGCAACATCTCCAGACAATCGAATACACAGATACACAGTCACACCATCAGTAGTATGCAGTAGTGCAAGAGAAAGCAACACCCTCCCCCTCCCCACTCTCTCTGTGTGTGTCTCTCTCTCTGTCTCTCTGTCTCTCTCTCTCTGTCTCTCTCTCTCTCTGTCTCTGTCTCTGTCTCTCTGTCTCTCTCTGTCTCTCTCTATCTATCTCTGTCTATCTCTCTCTCTCTCTCTGTCTCTCTCTCTGTCTCTCTCTCTCTCTCTCTCTCTGTCTCTCTCTGTCTCTCTCTATCTATCTCTGTCTATCTCTCTCTCTCTCTCTGTCTCTCTCTCTGTCTCTCTCTCTCTCTCTCTCTCTCTCTCTCTCTCTCTCTCTCTCTCTTCTCTCTCTCTCTGTCTCTCTCTCTGTCTCTCTCTCTCTCTCTCTCTCTCTCTCTCTCTCTCTCTCTCTCTCTCTCTCTCTCTCTCTCTCTCTCTCTCTCTCTCTCTCTCTCTCTCTCTCTCTCTCTCTCTCTCTCTCTCTCTCTCTCTCTCTCCCTCTCTTGTCTTCGGTTCACAACGGCTAAGCAGGAACATCGCCACAATTCCAATCTCCTACATGCACTGCCGCAGGATTGTGCTGATTTCTAGTAGTCTGCTGTAGTCAGTGGTTCCCATGGTGACTGGATCTTACCCCAGGAGAGCGGCGGAACAATGTCGGCGTTTCTACTTCCAAGAAACCTGTAACGGGCCAGAACGACACATATGTACACATACACAAACACACGCACACACACACACACACACACACACACACACACACATACACACACCCAGACTCGGACTCAGACCTGCCCATCGCGTAAGCGATGATAGCGAACAACTATGTTAGACATAGAAACTTGTGCTGGGATTACACCATTCAACAGCTTGCAAGGCTGATGAATTGACCGCCACTAATTTTAGCCTGGTATCCACCACACAGCTGATTGAAGTGGCTTTTTCTGGCGGATGAATCCCTATTTTTCACACACACGCACACACACACACACGTACACAGCCATGGGTTTTCCAGTCTATCGGATCAGAAGTTGACAAAATCCTCCTAAAACCACTTGCAAAATGAGGTACGGCATAGACTACACACTAACTGCATACTGCGAAGTAAGATCAAGCAGAGTCAAATGACAACCAGCACCAGTCAGTGAGCCAGCAACCGCACAACCTACCAAACTCCTGGGTTAGAAACTGGCGCATGCGATTGGTGATGGTGGATCTGAACATGGTCAGCTGCTGGAACGGAGTGCTGCGTAGGTCTAAATAGCGGTGCTGCATACGGTTCCATTCTGACTAAACACCTCAAAGAACAGTAAAGAACAGGGAAACAGAGGGCAACAGAGAACAGAGGACACCACAGGACAGGACAGAGGGCAGCAGAGACCAGCAGAGACCAGGAGAGACCAGCAGAGGGCAGCAGAGACCAGCAAAGACCAGAGCATCAGAGAAAACAAAGAGGACAGCAAAGACCAGAGGACAGCAGTGAATACAGAGTAGCACAGCACAGAGGACATCACAGAGGAGTCAAGAAAAGGATTGATGAACACGTAGCAGTTTTAGTACAAGGACCTAATCGTCACCATGAAGAAAGAGAAAACAAACAAACAAACCGCCCACAGCAGACCACAGGCACATCACTTTTAAAACCGTTACCATAGTACTCTATCTGTATGGCACTGGTAGTGCTGGCACACTTCGAATTCCGTTGGCATAGCAACACTACCACAAGTGCCATCTTTCTTAATAGAGAGGTTCTGCAAAACGAAAATGTGTACGAACTTTCGCTCTACGTCACGAAGTGAGAAACTTCGCACGAACTTTCGCAACTTTGGACGCGAAACTTGGAGGGAACGCGAAATGAACTTTCGTAGGAAGTTTCGTGAGATTGGGGCATGTCGTACGTGCACTTGGCGCGTGCAAACTACGAAAATGTGCAGAACACAAAGTTCGTGCGAAAATTCGTACACATTTTCGCAAGGCCTGTCGCGAAACTTCGTTCGAATTTTCGTTGTGCAGAACCTCTATTATTTTGATGACTGCTTGGTGCCCGAGGCCACTCACCGAGTCTCCTTTGCCGTTCAAATTGAACGGAACTAGCTCAGAGTTGTTGAGCACGCGAACCGACAAAGGCACAACCTCAATACTCCCGGTTGCCATTTTCTTCACACAAAAAAAAGCACAGCAAACGAACAAGAACAGCAAGCAAAGAAGCAAGAGTTACAAGCAGCACACATACATCTACCAAGTGGTTTCTTCCGGCTGCACCCCCCCCCCCCCCCCCCCCCCCACATACACACCCACCACACACACATCACCCACCACGCACCCCCCCCCCCCACCACATACACACCCACCACATACACACCACCCACCACGCACACCCACCCCCCACCCCCCCCCCCCCCACACACACACCCTCCATATCTACAACAAACCTCTATTCAATATATTCACTAGTCGATCCCCCTCCCCCTCTTCAAATCAGGCTAAGTACAGTTGAATGTCACATATCCGGTGGTCAGTAGTCCGGCACGTCGGCTACCTAACAGTGCACTGACAACTCGTGGACTGTACGTCTTACACTACATCACAGTCCTAATGCAAGTGTGCTATGTGCAGTGTGAGCACCATGAACGTTGCCATGATGCCATGCTACATACAAGTCAGTCTAGAACAGAACAACAAGGACAATCAAGGCTTGTTTGCTGCTACTTCAAGTGTCATGCTCTCGCAATCATCAGGCAACAAAGTCAGTGTATAACGATGAGCCTGGCGACCGCGTTTCTGGATAATACCATCAAACTACAGGTAAAATCATGCTCTACAGTTCATTTGACATAGGATTACAGGATTACAGGATTACAGGATTACAGGATTGCTATGTAGCTTCAGTTATCCAGCATATCCATTTTTACCCAACAGGGTCCGGTGCCGAGGGTGCTGGATAACCGACTTGCAACTGTAGAATGCGTTGAAGAATCCAATGCAGCATCATGTAATCCAAAGGAGGCACCTGCAATATTTAATACATAGCCCTATCGGCTGAAAAAAGATTTTTGGTTGGGTTCGACACACAACCTGCAACAGCCAGTTAGGAATAATCAGCATGAACACTATGAACACTGTGTGTACAAGCAGTACACTGTGCACTAAATACAAGTTGTGTGTGTGTGTGTGTGTGTGTGTGTGTGTGTGTGTGTGTGTGTGTGTGTGTGTGTGTGTGTGTGTGTGTGTGTGTGTGTGTGTGTGTGTGTGTGTGTGTGTGTGTGTGTGTGTGTGTGTGTGTGTGTGTGTGTGTGTGTGTGTGTGTGTGTGTGTGTGTGTGTGTGTGTGTGTGTGTGTGTGTGTGTGTGTGTGTGTGTGTGTGTGTGTGTGTGTGTGGAAGTGCAAGTGTGGAAGGACTGAACAATGGATAGGAGACGGGGAGGAACACCAGCTTTCTCCAGTACGCGCCACAGGCAATCCCGACTGACAGAGTCATAAGCCTTGCGGAGGTCGATGAACAGGAGGAAAGCTTTCCCTCGATGTTCAAATGCCTTCTCCACCATCTGGCGGACCACAAATATCATATCCGTACAGGATCGCCCTCGTCGAAAACCACACTGAGTGTCTGGTAAGAAGGACTCAGCCATAGATTGCAGGCGAGTCTGCACAATGCGGGCAAGTACTTTACCGGCAACATCCAAGAGGGAAATGCCTCGCCAATTATCGCAGCGACTCAGGTCGCCTTTCTTGGGAATGGGTATAAGATTACAGTCGACCCATTCCTGCGGTACTGTGCCATCATTCCATTTGCTGTGAGGAATGGCCTCCGTCAAGGTTGCTCCATGGCTCCCACATTATTTAACATCTTCATGTGGGCAGTCTTCCAACGGTGGTATGCCCGCGTCGCAGATATCCCCGGAGCTGGTGTTCCGATTCATACTAATGCAAGGCAACGTCTGTTCTTCCGACGACACCGCACAGACACTAGACGTTCCATCCTTGACTGCCAATTTGCAGATGACTCTGCCCTGATGGCCACGCGTCGGGAGGCAATAGAGACTTGCCTAACGGCATTTGTTGAGGTGGCAGGTGCATTCGGTCTCAAAGTTAACCTAGAGAAAACCAAGCTCATGGTCACCGGTCATCATGTTACTGAAGAGGATGTGCGCCCGCTGATGTTGAATGGCCATGCGGTGGAGGTGGTCTCTGAGTTTCGCTACCTCGGAACTAATATCCACGCTGATGGCCGCTGCTCCCGGGATATCGAGTCCAGGATAGCTGCTGCATCACGTGCCTTTGGCGTTCTGAGTCGCCCAGTGTTTCGGGATAACAATCTAACGCTGGCCACCAAGCGAACAGTGTTTGAGGCGTGTGTGCTGAGCTTGCTGCTGTATGCGTCTGAGTGCTGGGTACCACTCCAAGCCGATATTGCCAAGCTGTCATCTTTTTACATGAGATGCCTCCGCACCATCATGGGTGTGTCACGCTCTGACGTCTGGGACTTCCACATCAGCAACACCACCATCCTGGAGCAGTGGAATGATGCCAGACCCCTGCCCATCAAGGACCGGATTGTGCAACGCCGTTTGGAATGGTTTGGCCACGTTATGCGCATGGATATGGAACGGACACCCCGGGTTGTTCTGTTCGGCTGCCGACCGGAGACCCGACCTGCATGCGGCCCACGAAAGCGCTGGCGAGACGCTCTGAGTCCGGATCTACAGCGATGTGACGTACAGGACTCTTGGCCAGAAGATACCCAGTCACGACCAGGGTGGAGGAACATCTACCGTGAGCTGGAACCAGCTTCGTCACCAGTGCGTAATGTGCAATGTCTTGTCTGCCGACGCGTATTTAGCAGGCCTTCGGACAAGCGCCGTCACAAGTGCTTGGATGAAAGGGCCAAGCCCATAGCAGAGCAGCGCGGTGCAGTGCAATGTCCCCAATGTCAACGGTGGCTACGCAGCCGTGGTGGGCTATCGCGGCATAAATGCACACCCCATGATCCTCAGCCCCGTGAAGACCATCCCCAAGCTATTGCAAGGGACTGTTGCGCAGCTCACTGCCCCACATGTGACCGCTGTTTCGCCAGACCGTCTGACAGATCACGACACAAATGCCACCGTAGTACGCATCGCCCGACTGCAGCAACACGATTGACATTTGAATGGTCCTGCCCCGACTGTGGCCGCCGTTTTCGCCGCGGGAGCGACCTCACCCGACACAGGTGCCAGCGGCCTCCCTCCTCCCCGGTTCTCTCTTAAGGAGAGCCACGTGGCCCTTGTGGCAGTGCTGAACAGGAACAGGAACAGGTGTGTGTGTGTGTGTGTGTGTGTGTGTGTGTGTGTGTGTGTGTGTGTGTGTGTGTGTGTGTGTGTGTGTGTGTGTGTGTGTGTGTGTGTGTGTGTGTGTGTGTGTGTGTGTGTGTGTGTGTGTGTGTGTGTGTGTGTGTGTGTGTGTGTGTGTGTGTGTGTGTGTGTGTGTGTGTGTGTGTGTGTGTGTGTGTGTGTGTGTGTGTGTGTGTGTGTGTGTGTGTGTGTGTGTGTGTGTGTGTGTGTGTGTGTGTGTGTGTGTGTGTGTGTGTGTGTGTGT
This sequence comes from Sycon ciliatum, assembly GCF_964019385.1. Taxonomy (NCBI): domain Eukaryota; kingdom Metazoa; phylum Porifera; class Calcarea; order Leucosolenida; family Sycettidae; genus Sycon; species Sycon ciliatum. The sequence continues at coordinate 43,140,766 of NC_088644.1, forward strand.
GTGTGTGTGTGTGTGTGTGTGTGTGTGTGTGTGTGTGTGTGTGTGTGTGTGTGTGTGTGTGTGTGTGTGTGTGTGTGTGTGTGTGTGTGTGTGTGTGTGTGTGTGTGTGTGTGTGTGTGTGTGTGTGTGTGTGTGTGTGTGTGTGTGTGTGTGTGTGTGTGTGTGTGTGTGTGTGTGTGTGTGTGTGTGTGTGTGTGTGTGTGTGTGTGTGTGTGTGTGTGTGTGTGTGTGTGTGTGTGTGTGTGTGTGTGTGTGTGTGTGTGTGTGTGTGTGTGTGTGTGTGTGTGTGTGTGTGTGTGTGTGTGTGTGTGTGTGTGTGTGTGTGTGTGTGTGTGTGTGTGTGTGTGTGTGTGTGTGTGTGTGTGTGTGTGTGTGTGTGTGTGTGTGTGTGTGTGTGTGTGTGTGTGTGTGTGTGTGTGTGTGTGTGTGTGTGTGTGTGTGTGTGTGTGTGTGTGTGTGTGTGTGTGTGTGTGTGTGTGTGTGTGTGTGTGTGTGTGTGTGTGTGTGTGTGTGTGTGTGTGTGTGTGTGTGTGTGTGTGTGTGTGTGTGTGTGTGTGTGTGTGTGTGTGTGTGTGTGTGTGTGTGTGTGTGTGTGTGTGTGTGTGTGTGTGTGTGTGTGTGTGTGTGTGTGTGTGTGTGTGTGTGTGTGTGTGTGTGTGTGTGTGTGTGTGTGTGTGTGTGTGTGTGTGTGTGTGTGTGTGTGTGTGTGTGTGTGTGTGTGTGTGTGTGTGTGTGTGTGTGTGTGTGTGTGTGTGTGTGTGTGTGTGTGTGTGTGTGTGTGTGTGTGTGTGTGTGTGTGTGTGTGTGTGTGTGTGTGTGTGTGTGTGTGTGTGTGTGTGTGTGTGTGTGTGTGTGTGTGTGTGTGTGTGTGTGTGTGTGTGTGTGTGTGTGTGTGTGTGTGTGTGTGTGTGTGTGTGTGTGTGTGTGTGTGTGTGTGTGTGTGCGTGCGTGCGTGCGTGCGCGCGCGCGCGCGCGCGCGTGCGTGCGTGCGTGCGTGCGTGCGTGGGTGTGTGTGTGTGTGTGTGTGTGTGTGTGTGTGTGTGTGTGTGTGTGTGTGTGTGTGTTTGGATCGTTGCGCTGCGAGCGTGTGGAGAGCTGGTGGCTGCGTCTGGAAGGCGGTGAGTTCTCGCGTTGTATCTGCCCGCCTACAGTTCGCCCTCGTTGATGGGTCAGCTAAGAGTTTCACTCTGGTTTGTGCCTACGCCCCGACTTACGCAGCTAGTCGCACTGTGAAAGAAAAATTCTTTGACGATGTTCAAAGTGTATTGTACGACGTTCCACCATCTGATTGTTGTATCGTACTTGGCGATTTTAACGCACGGGTCGGTTCAGGCCAAAGGGGCGATGAGTGGTCCGATGTGCGAGGCACTCACAGGTATAACACCATGAATGCATCAGGAGCTGAGCTACTGTCATTTGCTGCTTTCAATCAACTGTGTATATGCAACACCTGGTACCCTAAACGGAACATTTTCAAACAGACCTGGCAGCACCCTGGCACGCTGCAGTGGCACTGCATAGATTTCATACTTGTGCGGCAAGACGACCGCCATCTATGTACCGACGTGGCCGTCATCCGGAGTGCTGAATGCGGCAGCGACCACCAACTGCTATATATGGCTCTGCAGCTTCCATCGCCAGTGTGGCGCGGGGCGCAGAGCAAGGATAGTGTCCGGCGCCGGTTTGACGTTGCACAGCTAAAGGACCGTCGCACGTCTTCCCCTGAAGATCCTACGCCTACCGATATCTACCAGGCAGTGATCAAGGAGGAAATCGACCGCAACTGGCTCGAGAATGCCAACATTAGTGAGAAATGGTCCTCTATCAAGTCCACCCTTGACACTGCTGCATCCACAGCCCTTGGATTTTCCAAACGGCGCCAGCCGGACTGGTTCCAGGAAGCCCTGCCAAACATCCAACACCTACTGGACACGCGGAATGCGGCCTACGAGGATTGGCTTCGCCGTGGCCAGCAGCGAGACACTCCGTTTCATCAGGAGTTTAAGGCAGCCCGCTCGAACGCACGCGCAGCAATCGATACGGCCAGAGTGGACTGGATCAAAGCTAAAGCTCAGGCGGCCACCGACGCCCGTTTCAATGGCGCTGTCGTGTGGAAATGTATCCATGACCTCCAGTCTGCTGGGCGCGGCCTTCAACCACTACAGACAGCAGCGATCGTTGACGAGAACGGAAACATATGCACGTCACCGCGTGAGCAGGGACAACGCTGGGGAAGGCACTTCTCTGGAGTGCTCAACGTCATGAGCACTTGGACACTGAACGCGCTGAATGGTATCCCTCAACTACCGCTTGCCGAAGACCTCGCTGAACCTCCCACGCTGCGCGAAGTGTGCCGCGCCGTTGCTCGCTTGAAGAATGGCAAGGCTGCTGGAGCCTCGGGCGTCTTGCCGGAGATGGTCAAGGCAGGGGGTGAGTCGCTGAACAACAAGCTTGTGGAGCTATTCGAAGATGTGTGGCGTGCCGGCCAAGTGCCGCAGGAGTGGGTAGACGCTACCCTGGTGCCAATTCCGAAGAAAGGGGACCTGACCCGATGCGACAACTGGCGTGGCATCGCGCCGCTCGATGTTGTCGGCAAGGTCCTGGCGAGTCTCATTCAGACAAGACTCCAGGGCCTGGCCAGCAGCTTCCTCCCGGAATCACAATGCGGCTTTCGGCGAGGTAGATCCTGCACGCAGTGCACGGACATGGTGTTCAGCGTACGTCAGCTGCTCGAGAAGACCATCGAGCATACAGCCAAGGGTTTCTTCGTCTTCATTGACCTGAAGAAGGCCTACGACTCCGTGCCCCGTGAGTGCCTCTGGCAGATGCTCTCCCGTGCTGGTGTCCCTCCCCCCCCCCCCCCATGCTTGCAGTAATCCGGTCTTTCCACCATGAGATGTCTGCAGTATTGCGCGTGAGTGGCACAGACGTGGATCCGTTTAGCGTCACCAACGGCTTGCGGCAAGGCTGCACTATGGCTCCTGTCCTCTTCAACATCTTCATGTGGGCAGTAGTCACCAAGTGGCAACAGAGGGTCAGAGGTATTCCTGGCGTTGGTTTCGAGTTCAGCTACCACTATGGTGAGGGTCAACTATATCGCAAGGCACGCCGGACTGACACCGCTGCCACCGCCCTAGAGGCACAGTTCGCGGACGATTCCTCCCTGTTTGCAACATCGCGTGCTGGTGCTGAGATTGCCTTGGACCTGTTCAACTCGACCGCTTCGGAGTTCGGCCTCACCGTGAGCGCGACCAAAACCAAGTTCTTGGTTGCGGGAGCTGGCGTCACGGCTGCGGACCAGGCGCCCATACAGCTTGCCGGTGTGGACATTGAGTGTGTGCCGGAGTTCAAGTACCTGGGGTGTATCATCCACTGTGGCGGCCGATCTTCGCAGGATATCAGCGCTCGGGTGGCAAGTGCGTCCCGGGCTTGTGGTGCTCTGCAGCAATCTGTTTTCAGGAACAAGAACTTAGATCTTCATATTAAACGCTGTGTGTTTAATGCTTGTGTCCTGTCTCTGCTCCTGTATGGGTCCGAGTGCTGGACGCCGCTGAAGCAGGACCTCCGTTGCATGTCTGTTTTCCACATGCGATGCGTGCGGTCGATATTGGGCATCACACGCCATCGTTGCTGGGATGACCACATATCCAACAGCCAGCTGCTTGAGTGGTGGGGTGACTCTGAAACCATCATCACCAAGGTTCAGCATCGGCGCCTCGAGTGGCTAGGCCATGTCGCCCGCATGGACGACGTGCGGTTGCCCAAACAGTTGCTGTTCGGCACCCTGCCATCTCGTCGCCCGGCACATGGCCCACGTCGGCGGTGGAAAGACTGCGCTGTAAAGGACCTCCGCTCACGAGACCTTGAAGCGGACTGGTACAGAGTTGCCTGTGACTCTCGCCCAGACTGGAGTTTGGCTTACACCTCGGACGCCCCGGATCCCCTCGTACCGGCACCGGTGACTTGTTTCACATGCGCCCGGCACTTCGCACGTCAGGGTGACCTCGCTAGGCACAAGTGCACGGCTGAACGGCAGAAGCCGGTTTCGGAGCAGAGAGGTGCATGTCAGTGCCCTCGGTGTCATCGTTGGTTCCGGAGCCGCGGAGGCTTGGCTGTGCATCGTTGCTCCGCTTCTACCTCGTGCCCAGTACCGACCAAACCAGCTGCTGTTGTCACCGGTGACACTACCGCTCGGAGGTGCTGCAATGCTCACTGTGGCACCTGCAATCGTTGTTTCCGCACAACCCAGGGACGCAACCGCCATCGCTATTCAACGCACTGCCACCATCCAACGGCCAGAGAACGGGACAAGTTCCCGCATATGTGTATCTGCTCTCGCCGGTTCCGACTAGTCTCGCATCTGGAGCGCCATCGGGTGGCGTGCTCTTTCTCTCTCTCTGCTGCCCCTCCGGGGCCCACGTGACCCTAGTGGTAGTGGCTCTACAGGACAGGACAGGACAGGTGTGTGTGTGTGTGTGTGTTTGTGTGTGTGTGTGTGGGGGGGGGGGGGGTGTGCGTGTGTGTGTGTGTGTGTATGTTTTCGTTCGTTATAGTGCAGCATAAGATCAACACGGCACACTCTGTCTTACCGGATTGAGGTCATTCTCCGGACGTGAAATGACAGAACCGCGCACTTCTAGCACCGACTCCAAGTTAAGTGAGCTCACAAGATCATGGTACGGGCCCTGCACATACACACGCACACACACGCACGTATATACATACACACACATACACACACTATTGCCTTCAGGAGCACAGTGACATAGATCATTCTTGTGTGAGGAGCATATATAGCTCCATCCTTCATACCACACTTTCAACTACAAGTTAATTTCAGCCATATGGTAATTCGCCTTAAAGGGGAAGTTAAGGCAAAAATTAAAATTTCACCAGTTGTAGTCTTCGGGGTGCTGAGTCGAATGGTCTTGGTCCGAGGAAGCTGAGACGCTCCCTTCCTACTTGAATCCCAATCGAACTCGCGCACTTCCACCGAAACTGGGTGACTGCGCCCTACTAGATGGGGATTTGTATGCAAAATGTCACTAAAAGCGCCGTTTCGTTCTTATAAAAGCACGGATGACCGCGATTGGCCCATATGTTGTAGTCTTTTGGACGCTGAGTCGACTGGTTTTGGTCCGAAAAGGCTGCGATGCAGCGTTCCTCCTTTATTCCCAATCGAACATGGTTGAACAAGCGGTCACGTGTCCTGGGTGCCCAAATCACCTGGTCACCACGCCAGCAGGTGACAACTTTCACACCAAGGTTCAACTCGAGTTCAACTCGAGTTCAACTCGAGTGACAGGACTGCACCCAAAAAAGGTCAAACAGGCTAGTAAGTTGTACCCTGGAGGCACGGTGACCAGGTGACTGGTGTACGCAGGAGCACGTGACCGCTTGTTCAACCATGTTCGATTGGGAATAAAGGAGGAACGCCGCATCGCAGCCTTTTCGGACCAAAACCAGTCGACTCAGCGTCCAAAAGACTACAACATATGGGCCAATCGCGGTCATCCGTGCTTTTATAAGAACGAAATGGCGCTTTTAGTGACATTTTGCATACAAATCCCCATCTAGTAGGGCGCAGTCACCCAGTTTCGGTGGAAGTGCGCGAGTTCGATTGGGATTCAAGTAGGAAGGGAGCGTCTCAGCTTCCTCGGACCACGACCATTCGACTCAGCAGCCCGAAGACTACAACTGGTGAAATTTTAATTTTTGCCTTAACTTCCCCTTTAACAACGGCCGTGCGACCGGGCCAGACAACATGGCAGGCGAACTTATCAAGTACGGGCCTGCCCCTCTTCACCATGCTCTAGCTCGGATATACAATGCCGCTATTTCCAACAATGAGCCACTCTGTATTGGCGACGGGACTCTTATCCCGCTACAAAAACCTGGCAAGGCCAGGGGGCCCCCATCAAACCTGCGACCAATAGTACTGTTGACGGTGTTGCGCAAGGTGTTGTCACTTGTGGCATTGTCCCGCGTAAGCAGAAAAATACATAAATACTTATCTCTCACCCAGAGCGGTTTCAGGCCTAACATAAGCACCTTGGACGTAATATGGTCCTACCGTTGGGCTATAGCCCGATGCCAACGCCTACAACAGAAGTATGACATTATCGGTATCGACATGTCGAAAGCATTCGATACCATCTCGCGTCCGAAACTGATCGATGTTCTTGCGCCGTTCCTTGACAACGATGACGTTACACTGATTTCATATCTTCCGCAGCACACCACCTTGCAGGTTCGATTGCCGGGAACGGATGGCATTAAGTTCAAAACCGACAGAGGCACCCCACAGGGGGACTCATTATCTCCCGTGCTGTTCATCGTGTATCTAGAAGCAGCCCTGCGGGACGTGCGAAATATCTTACCGATCCGGCCACAACTCGACATCGACCTGCACCTCCCAACTGACACATCATATGCTGATGATGTTGACTTTCTGTCATCTAGGGGAACTGACCTCCAATCATGCCTCCCTGTTATTGGGGACACCTTAAAGCAATGGGATTTGACAGTTAACTCCGCCAAGACAGAATTCACCCATATCGAGAGGTTCAGCGACTGCATTGCAGAAGAATGGAGGCTGACCCGGAAGCTGGGATCGCTACTGGGTGACAGGGAAGATGTATCTCGGCGTATGCAGCTGGCCACAGGTGCGTTTCAACGGCTTTGGGCACTGTGGGTGAGAGGCTCGCAGGTGAGAGAGAACAGACGTGTCAAGCTATACAATGCATTTATCACACCAATACTCCTGTACAATTGCTCAACATGGGGAGTCCCAAGCAATGTCATCAAGCGATTGGAAGCATTCCACAGACGTCAATTGAGAACAGTCGTCGGGATCAAGTACCCTCAAGTCATCAAAAATAGCGAGCTGTATAAACGCAACAACTCCCAGCCCCTTGGGGAAACCATTGTGAGAGCGAGGTGGCGGCTCTTTGGCCATGTCCTGAGACTAAACGACGATGTACCAGCACGCGTTATGATGGCAGCATACTTCGAAAACCCAAGTTCCGCTGCCACCTGGCGGGGCCGGCCACGTACCACTCTGCCACTGAGTCTGCACCAGGACCTGCAGCGTATCGGGGGGTCGCTCAAGAAACGCGAGGAACTTGAGAACCTCCATGCCATCTCCCAGTCACGACAAGACTGGAAAGACCTATGCAGCAATGTGATAAAAGCATACATCAAAGCCTAATACTGCTTCCACCTGTGGCAGCTACATGGCTGTACGGTGTACCATAACATAACTCATTGACTAACATATTTTGTGAAAATATTATCCTGTAAAAGAATAGGAATGTAAACAATATAGTGAATATACCTGTGAAAACACAACCTTTAATGCTACTAACACAACCTGTGACTACTTAGTACTAACACAACCTGTGACTACTTAGTACTAACACAACCTGTGACTACTTAGTACTAACACAACCTGTGACTACTTAGTACTAACACAACCTGTGACTACTTAGTACTAACACAACCTGTGACTACTTAGTACTAACACAACCTGTGACTACTTAGTACTAACACAACCTGTGACTACTTAGTACTAACACAACCTGTGACTACTTAGTACTAACACAACCTGTGACTACTTAGTACTAACACAACCTGTGACTACTTAGTACTAACACAACCTGTGACTACTTAGTACTAACACAACCTGTGACTACTTAGTACTAACACAACCTGTGACTACTTAGTACTAACACAACCTGTGACTACTTAGTACTAACACAACCTGTGACTACTTAGTACTAACACAACCTGTGACTACTTAGTACTAACACAACCTGTGACTACTTAGTACTAACACAACCTGTGACTACTTAGTACTAACACAACCTGTGACTACTTAGTACTAACACAACCTGTGACTACTTAGTACTAACACAACCTGTGACTACAATAATCATGAGATCAACCCCAAAACATTTCTTGCAGTTTACTTTCGTAGAGTTTGCAACTTTGTGTTCCTCAACATAACTTGTAGCTTTCTTCAAAAATATCCGCAACCTTGGTTCTGTCCTAGATCGTATATACATGCATTCATTGTTTCCAACTTGGAAGGTTCAAGGTTATGGAAAGACCAAAGAGGGGAAGGCAAGCGCAACGAAAACGAGCACAAGCTACAGTCCCAACGGAACAAAGAATGTCGATTGTCACTGGACGATGACGAGACCAGTAGGCGATTTGACAAAGCGGTCTAACTACAATTCGAAGCAGCAAAGCAGCACACCACCCAACTTGGGTGGGTCAAAAATATCAAAGATAAGTTAAGAAGGGGGAAGCTTTGCGAGAACGAATTGTACAAGCCGAAATCTAAACTCCTACAGTACTCCTCATGCATGACATTGTGATGGACTAGTTGACTACAAAACAAGTTGTTTCACACGACGTACGTTTCGCCGTATGGTTCGTGACGGCTCATCAGGTGTGCAATTTGAAACTCGGGTATTGAGCCAATAATAAAAGTAGAAAGGAAAAGGACATATGGAAACGAGTTAAGAGTAACTCTCCACCACTGTAACTAGATACTATATACAGTCAGAAACAACTTGTTTTGTAGTCAACTAGTCCATCACAATGTCATGCATGAGGAGTACTGTAGGAGATTAGATTTCGGCTTGTACAATTCGTTCTCGCAAAGCTTCCCCCTTCTTAACTTATCTTTGATATTTTTGACCCACCCAAGTTGGGTGGTGTGCTGCTTTGCTGCTTCGAATTGTAGTTAGACCGCTTTGTCAAATCGCCTACTGGTCTCGTCATCGTCCAGTGACAATCGACATTCTTTGTTCCGTTGGGACTGTAGCTTGTGCTCGTATTCATTGTTTCGTCTCATCATTATGGAGCAGCTTATGCGAAGGCTAGCCAAGCTTGCGAAGGCTAGCCAAGCTTGCTTGGCGATGCCAACGCGGAAAAGCCTATAATAAATAATAATAATAATAAGGCCAAACTAAAGAAGGTGTGTGGTTCGACTCACCCGACCGACCGTACATTTTTCACCCCGACCGTAACTTTTTTTCGGCGGGCTGGCGTGTGACTGACGTACGTGGACTGAACACGTCCACGTCTACGTGCTGTGCAGCGTGAGTCTGCGGACGCAGGCGCGGCGGCTCCTTTTGGACTTGACTTGTAGTTGTACTGCAGTGCAGTGCAGTGAGTGGTACGACTGCTGCCTTGTGCTGGTAGTAGTAGAGTCTATTCGATACGACCACCGGCAGACTGGCGAGACTTATTTTGAAGTGACCGTCCGGTTGAGAGTGATTGCCTCGTTCCAGATTAAGGACGGCCTTCTGTTTTGGGATGAAGGACAGACGAGATTGCACTTTCCTCGTGTATTGGGAACGATATTTCACCTGTACCGGTAAGTTAGTTGCTGCTCCATGTGTGCAAGCACAGGAAGCGTCGATGGAAAAAGCCCATGTATTCGTGCACGCCGACACCAAACTAGCAATACATGTACCGGTACATTGTACAATTTGTACTTCGAAGTAGTTCCCGAACTTACTTTCAACTCGCATCGTTCTTCATTTGCTTGATGATTTGGACAGTCAGAGTCACCGCTTGAAGTTATTCTCTTCTCGTTCCAGAGCTACACAATGTTTCAAAGTATTAGCCAGTGATCCCTTTATACAACATGTATGGCATAACACTGCGTAATAATGCCGATGTACTGGGTGTCTAAAGGCAGTACAGTGTATTTACATGTACTAAAAAATATATTTTAAAAAAAAAATCCGCCCGCCCGCCCGTAAAAAAATGTCCATGTTAGTCGAACCACACACCTTCTTTAGTTTGGCCTAATATGGTAATTTCAAAGTTTGGGCACTTGTCACGGCATGTGTATTTTGTTCAATACTCGGAGGCTCCACTGCACCCAATCAATCCTCTCTCCAGCACCTTCACAACCAAGGTGTTGATGGTGCAATTACAATTAAATTAGTCTCCAAATTTTCGCCCCTGGGGCTTCATCAGGGAGTATTACAAAACGCAATACTCCTTGATGAAGCCCCAAGGCCAAGGGCGAAACATTTGGAGACTACATTTCGTAATACTCCCTGATGGAGCCCCAAGGACGAAAATTTGGAGACTAATTTAGTTGCAATTACACCATCAACACCTTGATTGTGAAGGTGTTGGACAGATTTATTTATTTCACCTTCCCGTGGCCAAGGAATAGAGGCCAATATGGAGGGGGGGGGGGGGGGGGGCGATAGCCAGCCATGGCATGTGTATTTTGCACATGACTAAACACACCAGTGCCCCGACGTCAACAGCCAACTACATAAACATGTACATGTAGTCGTTCATTGCAATTGAATTTCTTGAACATGTCAATGTGCCACGCGGCCCGTTAACCCTGTAATACAGGAAAAATTAGTCGGCGTGTGATCGCACACTCTGTCAGCGATGCCAGCATCACCAACAGCACTGCTCCACTCACACGCACACACGCGCACGCACGCACACACACACACACACACACACACACACACACACAAACACAGCTCACTAGAGAATACAATAACACCGCTGCGGCAGTGCCAGAGCCGGAGCACCAGCAGTGGAGAGATAGGGACTGGCACTCGCACCGGCCGCAGATGACGGGGAGAATAAATAAACACTGAGAGAACCGACAGAGGTAGGTGAAGGAGGCTACACTGCAATGCACTGCACTGGCAAACTGTCAACATCGCAAGCAGAACTGGTGAATGATGTTAACAGAATACTTTGACGTAGTAACACCCTGTTGCTGGCATTGCCAGTAGACTAAGGTTTAGGTCTGAAAATAGAATCCCCAGCTATTATCTCATACTCATAGTCCAGAGAGCATTGCTGTGGAAGATCAAGATCAAGCTAAATGAACTCAACAATATGATTGTGAGGTCACGAGTAACACTACTCAGGGAGGATTCAGTTATGACAACAGCCAAGCTGAGTCATTGCCTGAGCTGAGTCATTGCCTGAGCTGAGTCAATAGATTGAGTCAACAGACTGAGCCAACAGACTGAGTCCATAGCTGAGCTAAGTCAATAGCTGAGCTGGGCCAATAGCTGAGCTGGGCCAATAGCTAGCCTAGGTCAATAAATAAGCTGGGTCAATACGGATAATAATGTACTGTCAGCTACTCGTAGTGCCGCACTGGCAACCACATCGCGAGTGCTGTCAATAGAGTTTGCTTGCTAAGCTGCACAATGATGTAAGATGATGCAGGGTGACCATTACCACTGCCAGGACATGCACACTCATGCCAGCACCAGTGATACCAGCATCAGTGCTGGGCCCATCCAGCCAGTGCAGAACATGACTGAACTAGTGACAGGCACAAAGCGTAAAGTAACCACTGCTAGCAGCTATACAGCTCTGTCCAAGAAGATCATCTCTGCAGCTAGCTGTGACTTGTCGGCCATGACATGCGTCGTGTCGGTCTGCTGTGATTTATGCTGATCAGACTCGGCGACATTGAACCAGAGTGCACTGTGCTGCTGTTTATCCTTGTCAAACAGCCACGGCTCCTGCAGTGAGCGCAGCTTGGCAACAAAGCGTGCTATGCCGACGACAGACACCACCGGGTTATGTCTACTTGTTGTGATCAGCATGTCTGGGTAGGATTGCTCAGAGAGATTGCTGTATGGACAGTACTGGGCGATTTTCCGCACAGCGTCCTCGTCCACTGGTCCGTCATCGCAGTCCTGCAGCTTGCGCTCAGGGCCAAACTGTGACTGGTCATTCTCCAAGTATGTCTGCAGCACGTCTACAAAGGGAGAGTGCAGGATGGCCGCTCTGAACAGTTCTGGTTCGCGTTGCGCCAGGCCAGCCACCAGAGTGGCACCGGCGCTAAAGCCGTACAGAGCCGTGTGTTCCGGCCTCGAGAACTCGGCCATGTGCAAATGATCTACGCAGGCTTTCAGGTCGCTGAACGCCTGCCCCTTGTCAGCACCGGCGCCGGCAAGATGCCAGCGACGGCCCAGGTCGCGGGAGCCACGCACGTGACAGAATGCGAGCGTCCAGCCTTCCATGAGCAAACGAAACCACTGGGGACAGTAGTTCATGTCAATGGGCTCGTCCTGATCACCATAGACAATCACCAGGAGGCGATAGAACATACAGCCATCGACGTGCACCAGCGTGATGGGAATATCTGCGCCATCGTCAGGAGACACGGCTGAGAGACGGCGGACGACGGACATCTTCTTCACCGGCTGCTCGTGGTAGATCTCGTACGCGTACACGGAAGTGCGGCACAGCTTCTGGCCGGTTGACGGAATGAGATAACTTAACACCGTGGGCATGCTGGGTCCAGACTGTACATAGCCGATGCGTACACTCTGCGCTGAAGGGTTGCACGCCAGCTGCATACTGGTACAGGCAAACTCCGGGTAGATGCGTTGCTCCATTGGATGATCCAGACAGCCGGGCAAGTCATGACCGAGCGGTACGATGTGCAGGTACGGCTGGGCGTTGCGTGCACGCATAGTCAACACGCAGTAATCACTGTGGAAGTCCATGTCCTTGATGAAGCACTCCTCCGCCTCCGACGAGTCAACAAACACTGACCACTTGCTGTGAGCTACAGTAGTGCCAGTGCGGTCTTCGGCAATACCACTGCTATTAGTAGTATTAGCTGAGGCACTACTAGCACCAGTAGAATGTGTACTATTGCCCATCGCACTGCTGCCCTTTCTCACAAGCGCATCGTTCTCAGACAAACAAAGAATCTTATCTTCTCCGCTTGCCTCCGTATTGGCCAGTGCGTAGAACGTGCCCTGGTAGTGGTCGACGTGTCGGCACTCTAGGCCAGCGCCGCGGGGCCACACACACGCACTCGCCGTGGGCTCTGCCAGTGTGCAGTCAACGACGTGTACTTCAGTACTGCGCTGCGACTGGCTGTGCACGGACACGTACCGACCCGAACGGCAAGCTTTCAGGCGAACGCTGTAGCGCGGGTTAGGCTCGCGATACACCAGTCTGGCAGTTAGGGCATCGTGAAGCGGCTGGAACTTGCTCCGATCATCCGGTACGCTCCACAGATCAACGCAGCGCACTTCGCCCTTGCATCTACCGTAGCGCCCCGGCACTGTGCACAGGAGATGAGAGGATCCGCACCACACTGCATCCACAACACCAGTCACGACGGAGATGACACGCTCTGCGCGACGCAGACCATCGGCTAGTGACAGCACTGCCGCTACACCGGAGAGACCGTGTGAGAACCGTCCGCTGACCAGTGCAAACTTCCCACACGGTGAGAACAGCAAGCTCTGCTTTATTCGCAGCTCGCTCAGCACAGGCAACTCAAGAAACTCGGCAAGGTCGTCGATGTGAAACAGCGGGAATCGCGTGTGCTGGATCAGTCCTGTTACGTGATCTCTGATTATGGCACGCTCAAACAACTGCCCGCGCTCCTGGAAAAAGTAGTAGTACTCGCCGAGTTCCCAGAGTATCGGATGCTGGTAATCCACGTACACAGGCTTTCCATCGAAGAAAGGACTCTCCAGATGTCGATTGTAAACAAACTCCCTTGCTAGCACGTCGATGCGTTTCGTACTGGCGAACTTCTTTTCTTTGTCAATGTATTCGCAAACAGTGGAGATATTCTCGTCGCGGAGCATCCAGGCGAACGGATCGTCAACACGAGCGGGCGTCTGGTTCTTCTCCTGAGCGTCTTCGGCCAAGACAAGAGCTGCTGGGATAGATGGTGCTGATTTCTTTGTCATTCCTAGCCATGACGACCTGGCACGAAGTTGGTGCGCGGGTTGTCCATTCACGGCGCGCAGTCTGAACAGAGATCGATGGTGGCAACGGCACAGTGGCAAAGCCAGCGCCGCCATGAGGCCAGCTCTGGCGAGCACACCAAGCAGCAGCCGCCTCCGCTTGCAATGGACACCAAACGAAGGACTCAGACTCAGAGAAACAATGTTTCTTCATACCCAACCTGGAAGATACCTTGAAAATGTATGCAATAGTGACTATTGCACTGCAGAGTACTAGTACTAGTAGAGTACGAGTATTTATGGGCGCTTTTCAAATTATTTTTCTTACTGGATAATCGCGTTTTCGTGTTTTTTTTATAGAACAAAACGCATAAATTATGCGCATGCATATTCGATAATCACGAGTTGAAAAAGCATAGTCATTTTGATGCGCGCATCGGACGAGAGAGTTGCCAGCTCAGGGCCCTCGCTATCCTTGTTCTTTGCCCAGGTCATCGTATTCGTTAAATCTATTATTTTTAAAGTATGTACTAGTACAGTCATACCTCGCATAACCACACACATCCGTTCTCCACAAAAATATCCCGGGATAGGCGAAGGAACCGGATAGTCGAACACACATACTGGATGTGTGTACGACATACGCTGTAAATCGGTAACCAACGATATTCTTCCGGATGGCGAGGGATCCGGATACAAGAGGACCGGATAAGCGAAGTCTGACTGTACTGTAAAGTACCGTTGATCCGTCCCCCACGCCATGTCGCTTCCCAGCTGGGTTTTCGGCAGGGGGCTTGAATTAGATCAAGGCTGTGAAGTGCAGTACGATGGACAACACTGTGGAGGATCAGACTCGATGTGCTGGATTGTGCACATTTTCATTCCTGGATTGGCACGTATTGTGTACAGCAGTGCATGCGTCGGTTCAACATCGTATTTCGTTGTATACGCCGAAGTCGCTTCACAGGTAGAAAATCGACAGGGGGGCGGGAATTAGAGAGGGGGCGGATTAACGGTACTTTACGGTAACTGATAAACATGTGACACACGAAGCCCACAGGCTGGTGATTAGTCACGTGGTGTGTGTGACAACCCGCCGGTGCCCAGCTGTGCTGCTGCTGCTACGCCACCTACAACTCCTGGTTGCTCACGTGATCAGCCTTGTGTATTTCGTGCTGACCCGTTGCGTGGTTCGTACTGTCCCCCGCGCGCGGGCGCACACACACAAACACATATACGAGTACGTACGAAATAAAGCGGTTAGGACCCGGTCTGCACCAGACACCACTACAGTGTCTGCTCTAGGATTTCAAACCAACCGGGTACACGTGTACCTGGCGCAACTCTTGCAACCGGGTCAGAGACGGGTACGCTGGGACGTGTTCAAGTGCCACTGCATGGACATCGGGGCGCCATAAATATTTTACGGCTCCCCGGTATATATGTATGAACAATGCCTAGTACTGGGCACTCTGTCCATGCACTCGCCGCACTTGCACGCACCTGCAGCCTGAAGCAGATAGCTTCTAATCAGGCAGGCCTGTGTTCGCATGTCACGGCATTGTAAAGACTGCACAACGATGTCGCGGCATTGTAAAGACTGCACAACGATGTCGCGGCATTGTAAAGACTGCACAACGATGTCGCGGCATTGTAAAGACTGCACAACGATGCCGCGGCATTGTAAAGACTGCACAACGATGTCGCGGCATTGTAAAGACTGCACAACGATGTCGCGGCATTGTAAAGACTGCACAAGATCACAATGTGATGACATTATGATATGACTCACCGCTGGTACTGCTATCTGAACCATGCCGTATATGTCGCGCAGGACAATAAACAGTGGGTCGCCATATTTCCTAGACGAGTAGAATCACATGCACGCACACGCGCACATGCGCACATTATTAGACTAAAAGCTCAAACGCACACGTGCACATTATTAGACTGAAAGCTCAAAATTCTCGTGTCATCTGCCAACACAATGCTGGCTGGGGTAACATGGTCCAAAGCCAAAAGATACACACATTCTTTTTAATAAATTAATCCTTGGCTCTCTATTCGAGTACATACTTGACAGTTATTCATAACTTATGAGTGAATGTGCAGGTGTGTGAAGCGTTGCGCATGGGGAGAAAAGCGAACCCCTTGAGCAGGTTTCACCGGACCTCTCAAGCAGGCTGGAATAGGTGCGGTATAAGCACTGCGTGTGTGAAAATGTGATATTGGCGCGCTGCAGGCTGCTCATAGTGGTATGATGATCGTTTGCTTGTTGTGCTGTCCATACTAAGCTGCTTGACACAGGAACCGGAGGGTCAGTAGACTCAGTACTACTCCACTTTCAGAAATTTTACGTGCTCAATATTGTCGGTACGAGGGCAAAAGGCCAGGTTAGGTGAACAGAAATCGTAGGTACACAGAAGCAGTTCCCTATTTGATTATGTGTGTTGGTGTTTGTTCGGTGTAATGAGGTTTTAGGTATGAAACAGACACACCGAAAGCACACCAAAAATTTGTGAAATAATTACAGTAGTCAAATGTAGTTGCTTAGCAACCAGTGTGCCATGAAGTGTACCTTGACCGTACTACTCTAGGTGATATCATGTCAGTTCTTACCAGAAATTTGGGGTTCGAGTTGTCAGGATTCCACCAGTAGAGTACATGATCCGTGTGCGCCAGGGTGGATCTTACATGCAATATCACGGTGCATGGTTTCAGTGTTCATGCAGTGACTTGCTTGGTTTTAGGTGCAGACTAGAAGCGGCATGGTGGTTAAAACACGCCTGCCCACACACTGCTCTCTGAGCTGCACAATTCTGGTAAAGAGCGCTTCTTCTCTCACCACCATCATCTGTTTGCGTATGGCGCCTGCAATTAGCAGACGCCTGGCTGGTGATGTATTCACATAGCTGGCTGGTACATCAGTTAGCGCCTGGCTCAGTCATAGGCGATAACACAGTGACGGCTTGGCTCGGATTGCGACCAACGTTTCGTCCCTCCAGGACTCATCAGGTAGTCCTGGACGCCTTCAGATGGCGCTTGACGTAGTAGGATGATGAATGGTTTACCAACATTTCGCCAGGTGTGCGTTTAACCATACCAACATTTCTCTTCTATGCATTGGTGCTGCATTGGGGAGTCTTCACATCATTTGGTGCAGTTTGATTCATCAATTCCTAAATGCAATTAGAATTTGCAAGGATTTTGTTCTACGGTAATAATTATTCTGGAACACTGACACACTGTGCTGGTGGTAAAGGACATGATTGTAGTACAGATTTACATGTAAATGTTCACACTGACTTTTGCTGCTTGGAGAAATTGCGAATAGCACAAGTTGAAGCATTACCTTTTAAACGTGATCCAGCCACACAGCGTTACTTCTTGGCCTACATGCTCAGCTCTCAATTCGCCACACGTATGTGTCCGATTTGAAAATGAATTCACATTTTTCTGGGGCACCTGACACGACTGGTTGATGCGAGATGAACAAAGCCTCCTGATGCCTACGACGCCAGAACAGGGTAGTATATGCCTGAACAATTGCCCTGCTTTGTAGCAGACTACCGCACTCCTAGCTGCACGGCTGGCAAACATTCTGTATAGTAAGGACCAGGGAGTCCCTGGCAAGGACGAGAACTAAACCAATATTCAAAGGGTTCAAAATATCCAAAGTCCTCAAGTCGTCTTCCTCCGCACTGTGCACAAGTCTCTGGCGTCCGATAACACAAAAAATGGACTACGGCCAAGTGTCTCCCTGAAAAACATTCTGCTGTTTTGTTTGATACACAAAACTGAACACATGCTCGTTTCGTGAAAATTAAAAACAAGCAAGACGATCGTAGATATACAAATGCACCAACTCGTAGATCTACATACACCGTATCTACCGTAGAGCTACACGCGTCCATGGCCTGGCCTGTTCATGTTGAAAAACTGCTCGTACTTGATTTTATTGAAGCTTTGAAGATTCCAGAGCACATTTGCTCCTGTCCGTACTGTAGTTCGCTTCTGACTCTGAAGTGAAGACAGTGCAGCTATCGAACAGGATGTTTGTGCCAGCATGTTCAGCAGCAGTGTGGTTGCTTGCCGTGTTGGCCCTCAGCACGTTCTCTGATTTGTCATCTGCATGCGGTGTACTGACACACATCGAAATTGGACATCGCGCTTCGTTCTTCTACGATGACAAACCCGACAGTAAAGTCAGCTACAAGGAGTTGATTGCAAAGCATCAGGATGCTTTCCAAGCTGGTAATCCTTATCCTGACGCCTTTTACCCGGGTATATGTTATGTTGGCGAGTACCAGAGTGTGTCCGAGGACTCCCATTGGACTCCCTTCATGGTGACCACCATTGATTACATCAGAGAGAAGTACCCACAGCCATGGAACGAAACAGCTGAGAAGCTTGTCGTCTTCCTGTTGGGATTCACGTCTCATCAGATAGCTGATGTTCTGTGGCACAACCTCGGTGTACAGGACGGGTTCCTGCAGGAAATGGCCAACACGAATTACCATGGCGACTTCAACAAGGCACACCCTGTGGGTGATGTGGGTGGTGATGTAGTGGGTGCGTATGAGTGGAACAAGACGTATGTTGAGAACACACAATGGTATGTACCGTCGGAAGATCTCTCCGAGATTTACAAGCGCTACTACGATGCGCGGACGCCGTTCAATGTCAGCAGCACTGTGATCGAGACCTGCACACACCTGCTCTTTCTAGCCCGGCTCGGCGAGAAGGGAGCGCTGAGAGAGCTGTTCCCGGAGTACGCCAAGAAGTCTCCGTTCCTGGTGGACGAGCTGAACGAGTATTTCATTGGTGGTGTAGACGACAATGCCGCCTGGACCACAATGCTGTGGCATGACGCAGTGACCATGCTGGAGAACGGTACCAAGGCATGTGCCCACTCTAAGAACCCAGTGAGTGTGAGTTGCACGGGCATACCGCCTCCTGTGTCTCAAGAAGGCAGCGAGAAAGACGTGCGCTCAGTTCCACCCACTTTCAAGAACATTGCCGATGAAGCGTTTGCCGACGTTGAGCGTGTTGGCCGTGGCATAGTCATAAAACCCTCGGCTGCCTACTTGAAGCACATGGAGGAGACCCGTCAGCAGGCGGCAAAGAGACAGGAGATGAGTCAGCAGGCGAATCCGGCTCAGCATGAACCAAACGCTGCGAAGCCGTCGTCACCAACTGCTGCCTACTATTCGGTGACTCCGTACGCTCGTCTTGGCGCGGCGTTCAGCCATGGCGACTTCAACAATGACACGTACATGGACCTTGCCATCGGTGCTCCAGGCTTCAGCTCTCCACACCTACCGTTAGCTGGACGAGTGTACATAGTGTTTGGAACGGACACGGGGCTGCCCAGCGTCACGGCCGATATCGACAGTGTAGCCAAGCTCACACTGCACGGCACTGTCAAGTTTGCCCGTTTTGGATCAGCCATTGCTTCGCTGGACTTTAACCTGGACGGCCTTACTGACATTGTGATTGGTGCGCCGAGTACGCAGACCGAGGGTACTCAGTATCGCGGCGCTGTGCACATCTTTCTCAACGCAGGCCACGGCGCCTTCCCCGACACTCCAAGTATCTCTATGGCCGGCAGCTCTTTCCACGAGAACTTTGGCTGGGCGCTGGCCGCTGGCGACATGAATGGTGACGGTAAAGCTGATCTGCTTGTGTCCTCGCCGTTCCTGTCGGCTACTGACACTCTGCGCGAATCTGGCAAGGTGCAGATCTACTTGTCGCGTGCCAACCCTAACGCTAGTGGTCTGGTGGCGGATAGCTGGCTGAACGGGCCTATTTGGAACGGCTGGTTTGGTCACTCCATCGTCACGGCAACCTCCAACAGCTACCGATCGTTGCTAGCTGTCGGCGCACCGAATGCAAACCAATGCATGCGTGTACCCGACTGTAGCAAGCAGTCAGCAGACGATAAACAGAGCTCTGGACACCTGGTGGTGTACTCTAGTGAATCGCTACAAGATCTCAAGGCGGCGTACGATATCATTGGCTGGGATGTGTTTGATAGGTGTGGCAGCGACACGGCCTTTGGCCGCTTCTTCCCGGGAGTTGATGTCATGGCCATTGCGTGTCCTACGGCTAATATCACTGCCCATGTTCTTGGTATACCCACGACTCTCCAGCAGGCTGGCCGTGTATTCCTGGTCAACGTCACCGATAAGTTCAGCACGGCGCCATTCGCAGTGCTGGAGGGTGATCGGGCGTTTGGCCGGTTTGGCGCCACGGTCTCCTTTGGTGATGTGACCGGTGACGGTCTGGATGAGCTGATCGTGACGCAGCCGCTGCGTATCAACGACTTCACCGAACACCTGTACGGCGGCGAACAGGGCACGGCGTACGCGTTTGAAGGCGGCAGCGCGTTTGAAAAGATGAAGTGGCCGTTCGTGACCAGCAACTGCGGAGGAGGAGTGACGCTGGAAGCGCCGTGTCCTGCCAAGGTTGCCGCCATGCAGATGGACGTGACGGAGGGAAACTCGCGCTTTGGCAGCAGCGCGCACTTGCTGCCCACTGCGAGTAAGAAAGCGACGCCAGTTATCGCTGCCGCGCACAGCTCCCTCCGCGCAAGAATGGCCGGAACAGTCTATCTCTTCTAGCAATGTAATCCACTGCTACCTTTACTGCTACTTCAAGTACACTGTTCAGCCAGCCATACGCTACAATTTAAGGTAGTAGGGAGTAGTAAATACCATTATGTTATTACTCCCTGCCAGGTGTGGAATGGTGTGTTCAGAATTGCACACCTATTAACACTGGTACAGTGCTGATAGCGCCAACAGGAGATGCTGCGCGAGAGGATGGTGTGTTACATGGGAACATGGCCATTGGCAATGCGTACTTAGAACATAGATACAGGTCATTCACCTCACCTGTCATAGCATGTTGCTTGTTTATCCTTTTCTTGTTTGTCTTGTTCTTGTTTATCCTTTTCTTGTTTGTCTTGTTCTTGTTTGTCCTTTTCTTGTTTGTCTTGTTCTTGTTTGTCTTGTTCTTGTTTGTCTTGTTCTTGTTTGTCTTGTTCTTGTCATAGCATACCCTGTGTTGAGTGCCTACTAGCAATACTTCCTTGAAGTATTTTAGAAGAATCTAGTGACGATAGTGCATAGTACTTCAAGTACATAGTACATAGTACATAGTGCATAGTGCATAGTACTTCAAGTACATAGTGCATAGTGCATAGTACTTCAAGTACGTGTGCAGGTAAACACTTCTTATCCTACACTGCTTGAAGACTGGCATTTCATTGACTATTCTTTTTACTGGACACTGTATTTATCAAGTCATTAGGTCCCCTTTAGGCTTTTTGTGTAGTTTTACTTGAGCATGATTGCGGGGCAGAGCGATCCCCAATGCTTTATGAACTTATTCCCAAGTAAGAGTATGGCATGCGCTTATGCCAGTATTATGAATCAGTGAATATTATTATCAATATTTTGACCTTCATAAATTCGGAACGACGCTTTTGACCTTTTCCACAACTATTCTGCTAAAACAGTGCAATACGTCTGCCGTGAATTGAGAACTCGTGTTACATCTTGTTTCTTAGTTTGGTCTATGCTGTGTGGCGTGTTCAGTCAGCCTCGAGTGCAACGCATGATGTCATCTATCCATGCAGGTCCAGAGAAATGGGAGACGTTACTACCACACTGTTGTGTTCATGGTTTACTGTTTTGTTTTCTTAATTCTAATTCTCTTCTCCCACTGTCTGAGGCATCCACCGACTTTAGATTGTGATTTATTTTCCTCTTTAATTGCTGGCAGCTGCGGTGTTTTGTTTCCGTTTTTATTCAAACTAAGTGTTCTGTTCAGATCATCTTCTGTTATGGTCATTATCTGGTGTAGCTGTCCTGCACGGTTTAGTGAGTATCATTATGCACTTGTGTCGTCCGCATTTTTTCGCCTGTTCGGACAGTGTGTTTTTAGCTTGTGCGCATTCTTTGGCTTGTGTTTTATCTGCGGTATCTGTCTTGCACGGTTTATATATTAATATAGGGTCTAAGTGGGCGTACATGTGTGTCGTCCGGAATTATTTTCGCCTGTTATTCGGACAGTGTGAACCGTTTCAGCTTGTGCGCGTTCTTGGGCTTGTGGTTTGGTCATGGAAAAGTTTGTAAAAAGTTTTGGAAAAGTTATTGAATTTGGTGGTGGTTTTCCTGTGCGAACCCTGGATTGAGACACTGTACTTCTTTTCAAGTATCAATCAACCCTGGTTGTCATACAGCCGCGTGATTGACAAGAGCGGTACAATACGATACAAAATCATGATGCACACAAAGCACATCAGTTTCTTTGCTGCCGATTGCATTAAATTTTGCAACTTGACCATGCAGTCATACAAGTGGGCTCCGGAGGTAAATACGTGTATTTTATCATCTCGCATTGTCGTGGGTATGAATACACTCATGCCTCGTTTGTTCGGGACCGGCCACTGCCCGTATCTTTGACATGTCCGCAACTCCGAATCACATACAGTTTGATGGGGAAAGGCCATAGATGGCATATGGCGTCACTATTTCCACAAAAAGTGACAAAAGACTCTTTTTTTAAAGAGTCGTAATGTTACCACTGAAACTCGCCCAAAGGGTGCCCGGTAGACCGAAGTGCCTGTAACTTTGGGTCCGGATAACTGAGGTATGAGTGTGCACCAAGAGTACATACCCCCCCCCCCCGGGGCAGGGGGTTACTGTATGTACTGTTGGAGTGCACGCATAGTTGACTTTGTACTGTGAAGATCCTTACTACAGTCAGACCTCGCATAACCGCACACATCCGTTTTCCAGAAAAAAATATCCGGATAGGCGAGGGAACCGGATAATCGAACACACATACTGTATAATGATGTGCATGGCATACTTATGCTGTAAATCCGTAACCAACAATTTTCTACCGGATAAACGAGGTCTGACTGTATCAGGTTGCATGTCTTCGCATACAGAAAAAATTCACCAGATTCGGACGTCCGGGCGTCACGTCCCTAACCCGGGCACATCCATGTACCGGGCGCCTCTCTGGCCCATCTAGAGTGACAAAACTGGCTTTTCAACGGAAAAAAAACAGCCCCAAAACAGTCATATTGCTTGGCATAAAATCTTTATTCCCGTAGCTATGCAAAAGATGTTACGTAACGTCGTAAGTAACGTTTGGCTGGCGCTAGCCAGGGCCCACAAAGCTGTACTAGTAATAATTTGCATGCAGTAAGTACACAGAGTGTACCTCTTGCATGCAGTAAGTACACAGAGTGTACCTCTTGCATGCAGTAAGTACACAGAGTGTACCTCTTGCATGCAGTAAGTACACAGAGTGTACCTCTTGCATGCAGTAAGTACACAGAGGGTGTGCAGTAAGTACACAGAGGGTGTGCAGTAAGTACACAGAGGGTGTGCAGTAAGTACACAGAGGGTGTGCAGTAAGTACACAGAGGGTGTGCAGTAAGTACACAGAGGGTGTGCAGTAAGTACACAGAGGGTGTGCAGTAAGTACACAGAGGGTGTGCAGTAAGTACACAGAGGGTGTGCAGTAAGTACACAGAGGGTGTGCAGTAAGTACACAGAGGGTGTGCAGTAAGTACACAGAGGGTGTGCAGTAAGTACACAGAGGGTGTGCAGTAAGTACACAGAGGGTGTGCAGTAAGTACACAGAGGGTGTGCAGTAAGTACACAGAGGGTGTGCAGTAAGTACACAGAGGGTGTGCAGTAAGTACACAGAGGGTGTGCAGTAAGTACACAGAGGGTGTGCAGTAAGTACACAGAGGGTGTGCAGTAAGTACACAGAGGGTGTGCAGTAAGTACACAGAGGGTGTGCAGTAAGTACACAGAGGGTGTGCAGTAAGTACACAGAGGGTGTGCAGTAAGTACACAGAGGGTGTGCAGTAAGTACACAGAGGGTGTGCAGTAAGTACACAGAGGGTGTGCAGTAAGTACACAGAGGGTGTGCAGTAAGTACACAGAGGGTGTGCAGTAAGTACACAGAGGGTGTGCAGTAAGTACACAGAGGGTGTGCAGTAAGTACACAGAGGGTGTGCAGTAAGTACACAGAGGGTGTGCAGTAAGTACACAGAGGGTGTGCAGTAAGTACACAGAGGGTGTGCAGTAAGTACACAGAGGGTGTGCAGTAAGTACACAGAGGGTGTGCAGTAAGTACACAGAGGGTGTGCAGTAAGTACACAGAGGGTGTGCAGTAAGTACACAGAGGGTGTGCAGTAAGTACACAGAGGGTGTGCAGTAAGTACACAGAGGGTGTGCAGTAAGTACACAGAGGGTGTGCAGTAAGTACACAGAGGGTGTGCAGTAAGTACACAGAGGGTGTGCAGTAAGTACACAGAGGGTGTGCAGTAAGTACACAGAGGGTGTGCAGTAAGTACACAGAGGGTGTGCAGTAAGTACACAGAGGGTGTGCAGTAAGTACACAGAGGGTGTGCAGTAAGTACACAGAGGGTGTGCAGTAAGTACACAGAGGGTGTGCAGTAAGTACACAGAGGGTGTGCAGTAAGTACACAGAGGGTGTGCAGTAAGTACACAGAGGGTGTGCAGTAAGTACACAGAGGGTGTGCAGTAAGTACACAGAGGGTGTGCAGTAAGTACACAGAGGGTGTGCAGTAAGTACACAGAGGGTGTGCAGTAAGTACACAGAGGGTGTGCAGTAAGTACACAGAGGGTGTGCAGTAAGTACACAGAGGGTGTGCAGTAAGTACACAGAGGGTGTGCAGTAAGTACACAGAGGGTGTGCAGTAAGTACACAGAGGGTGTGCAGTAAGTACACAGAGGGTGTGCAGTAAGTACACAGAGGGTGTGCAGTAAGTACACAGAGGGTGTGCAGTAAGTACACAGAGGGTGTGCAGTAAGTACACAGAGGGTGTGCAGTAAGTACACAGAGGGTGTGCAGTAAGTACACAGAGGGTGTGCAGTAAGTACACAGAGGGTGTGCAGTAAGTACACAGAGGGTGTGCAGTAAGTACACAGAGGGTGTGCAGTAAGTACACAGAGGGTGTGCAGTAAGTACACAGAGGGTGTGCAGTAAGTACACAGAGGGTGTGCAGTAAGTACACAGAGGGTGTGCAGTAAGTACACAGAGGGTGTGCAGTAAGTACACAGAGGGTGTGCAGTAAGTACACAGAGGGTGTGCAGTAAGTACACAGAGGGTGTGCAGTAAGTACACAGAGGGTGTGCAGTAAGTACACAGAGGGTGTGCAGTAAGTACACAGAGGGTGTGCAGTAAGTACACAGAGGGTGTGCAGTAAGTACACAGAGGGTGTGCAGTAAGTACACAGAGGGTGTGCAGTAAGTACACAGAGGGTGTGCAGTAAGTACACAGAGGGTGTGCAGTAAATATGACTGTAAGTTGTGAGTTACGGGCAATTCCCAGTTTACGGGCAGTGCTCGGTCCCAACCTGCCCGGATCTGGGGAGTTGTACTGTACTAAGAGTACATAGCCCCCCAGTTTTGATCCTAGAGTACCCGCGACTCCCCGGGTTCCCCTCAGATGTGTATGGTATTATGAAGCAAAGATCCGATTCCGCTCGACCAAGACCCTATGCAGAGCTGGATCAGGCGTTGCACACTCTGGGCCATGGTGGGGTTATGTACTCTTGCTATTACTAGTACTAGTATTACTCGGTGAGCTGTACCAAAACAGATTATCTAGACAGTGCTGCATGTATGCCTGTCGGCCGACTCAGCTGTCGGATACTGCGCACGGACCTTCTAGCTGCTGCTGTGTGCAGAACACAATGGTTTCAGAACACACAGCACACCGACACGACAACACGTTCAGCTCCGAGCAGAGCAAATGCAACAACGCCGGCACAGCCAGCAGAAAAGATGCTTCTTGAAGAAGAATTCAAAAAAATATACAGGAAAGAAAAAGAAAGGAGAGAGAAAGCAGTAGCAGCAAAATCCACAGCACGCACAGCACACAGACGTTCGCATAATGTACTATGGAATCTTGGAGTAACAACAGAAATAACTACTAGTATACTATGTTGGCAATGTCGACCTGTAAACAAACAAACACCAGCTTAATCTAAACGGATAGCTAACAAACAAAATCTGGAACAAACGAACAACCTAGCGTAGATAAAAAATAAAACCCAGCGTAGACACAAACGAAATCTGTAAAACAACAAATGTAGCACCAGCTAGTAAAACAATAGACAAAATCCAGTGTGAAGGCAAAACCTTGTTTGAAACAGGCAAAAGCCAGTTTGAAATGGGCAAAACCCAGTTTGAAAACAGACAAACCCACTGCAAAAACAGATAAAATCCAGCGTGAAATAAGACATTTACAAGGCCAGCCAGGATGAAGCAAACAATATACAAGCAGAATAGGGAGGTTGTGACACAGCTCAAACGTAACCAGTCTTCGACAAAGTTAGGCAGTACAGGGCGAGGTGAGGGCACACCTGCAACACTATGTACATATAGTGCAAACAATAGGCATACACACTTTTGAAGTATGTGTGCATGCGGGGGATGCAAGATCCATCCGATTGTCTCAAAGGCTTTTAGGCACGCAACCAGCATCCTCAGTGGGAACTGATGGCACGCACGCCAAACTAGAATACGAATATAGAAACTTGGAAACTCGTTCCAAGCATACCTAAGGTCATGGCCAGGGATAACTGGACACGGAGAAAACCTCTCGAGTTCAGTTTGAAGACGTTTGTTGCTGAGCTTGTCAAACCTCTATCCGTAAGCACGCCGTCTTGCAGCCATAGACACGTGGGCGGTTGAGGATTCGCTCAAGACAAAACTCTTCCTCCCGGGTAGTGCCATCAGGCAGCACTGTACGGAGTGCGCAGTTGAACTGTTGAAATCGTGGATGACACCTGACTAAGCATGCCTCGCAGCAGGCGAATCAGATGCAGCAGTAAACTGTCCTTGACATGTTAAACACATGCACTGACTAGGCTCGATGAAGGCCTGGCGAAGTGCATGCCTACTGCCTTGTCTTCAAAGTTTCTTTCTGTCCCAACGCCATACGCTGCCGTCGTCGCAGACACAAACCAGAACACTGCATACACACACGCACGCACATGCACACGCATACACGTGTGCACACACACACACACACACACACACACGCACACACACGCACGCACACACACGCGCACACACACACACACATACATGTACATAGACACAAAATGACAAAATTAATGGCTTGGAGACATGCAGACACGACAGATCGGCAAATGCACATGAAGCAGAGTGAAAATTATTACCCCGGTAATATACAAACACAACTTTGCAGCGGCAGGGGAAGGAGACATTGGATTTAAGGCCATCGCTGATCTGATGTCTCTACGAAGGCAAACAGTTAGACAGACTGATAGATGACAGTTTGCCTACCTACTACTGTTGTCCGAGATGATAGAGAGACAGATGGCAGACAAACAGAAACAGAGAAAGCCAGACATACAGAGAGACAGACAAACGGACAAACAAACGGACAGACAAACAAACGGACAGACAAAAAGAGACAAACAGACATACGTGCGGAGTGAGCACATGTACATACCTGCCATCTTGACTAAACGCTGTTTGGCGTACGGCTGTGGTGCACTTAGGATGGCTCAAGACAGCTGGTCTGTAGCAACAACAACAGCAACAGCAACAGCAGCAGCAACAGCAGCAGCAACAACAACACAGATATTAGTAGCAGCAAGCAGCCCACAAAAAAGAAAGAAAGAAAAAAGCAAGCAGCACAGCAAAGTCAGAAGTCAGTAGCCAGTAATCTACTGGAAGTAGGCAACATTTTACCTATGGTTAAACACATAATTGTAGCCTACTTTCTTTCAGCCCAAGTAGCATGAGGAGATATTGTAAAAGATACAGTGATTGACTGATTGTACATGCATGCATGGTGCTCCAAACGCTACATTCCACTAAAAGTTGCTAAAGCCACTTCAATCAGAGTAGGAGTAACTTAAGTATGAGCCACCTTAAGGACAGCCTTGGCAAGCGAAATCCAACCGCAAGTTTCCCACGGTTCAGTGCGTGCACAGATTTATGTGTGTATGTATGCTTTCCACCGTGCATGCTCTGTGTGTGTGCATGCGTGTGTGTGTATGTGTGTGTGTATATGCCAGCTAGATCGGCTGGTTGACCCATTTTTTGCCAGATACTAGTAGTCGTTTGAGTGTGTTGCCATCAGGCTCGACGACAGGAAAGTGTACTTGAAGAGTTTAGATACAAACACGAGTGTATCTAAATTCATAGTTAGCAACCATTTTTGAAACGGTTCTATAAATTTGATAATACTCATAAAAAGGACACACTTCAGGCTCATTACAAACATCTTGAAAGTTTTTGTCTTCACAAGTATACTTTCAAGCCTTCTCATCAGGTGAAATACAGGCAAGGGAAAAGGAACAGGAACAGTGGATTAAATACAGTAAGAAGGTGGTAAAACAGCGCAAAAAGAAAGAAAGAAAGAAAGAAGATAGCTAAAGTAAACAGCGAAGTCCAATTACCATAATGTTCATATTCGCTTCATCTACTCCACGGTGCGTGCGTTCACGGTGAGGAAGGACGTCCTACCTACAGGCCAATTATCCAAGTTGATTTATCACTTCGAGTGTCGGCAATGTGAGAGCCGATATGTAGGTAGGACTCTTCAACATCTGGACGCACGCATCCGACAACACGCACCGCTACACCTTATTCCACAACACGCACGATCCACTCGACCACGGAGGGGACGTCCAGCAAAGAATCATCCTGGTACAGGATGGTCCAACGCAGCGGCATCAACACCAAGGAACGTCACCTCACAATTAACTAGACCACCAGAAAAACAACCGGACAAGACACCTACGTGCGTGGCAGTGACAGGAACCGCATCAACCAGAAGAATAACAAGATCGGCAACGGCGGCGATGGCAGCGACTAAAGCACAGACAGAGGCAACGGCTAGGGTCCACTCGACTAGCCATGTGAAATCGGATGTGTCCACCGCACATGCTGATTGTTCTGATGTTAGTTCTGATAAGTATGAGTCGTCCATTGCTAGTCATTTGTTTGAGCATCCTGATTGTCGTGCTGTGTATTCGGATGATTGTTTTTCGATTGTGTCACGTGTACGCAGTGCTAGATTGCTGAATGTTTTGGAAGCTGTATACATCCACACAAGGAAACCCAACCTTTGCAAGCAGAAACAAATCAAATTCACACTTAGGCTGTTAGGTAGGTCGTCAAAACCTCGTTAGTTACATGTATGTCCAGTGGTTGTCTCTTGTTGTCGCACTACATGTCGCGCTTATTGAGTTTTCTCGCATTTGCACCTTTGTGTCATTATTGCAATTTTCGCTGTTTACTTTAGCTATCTTCTTTCTTTCTTTCTTTCTTTTTGCGCTGTTTTACCACCTTCTTACTGTATTTAATCCACTGTTCCTGTTCCTTTTCCCTTGCCTGTATTTCACCTGATGAGAAGGCTTGAAAGTATACTTGTGAAGACAAAAACTTTCAAGATGTTTGTAATGAGCCTGAAGTGTGTCCTTTTTATGAGTATTATCGCATTTTTGTCTCAGAGGAAACTGTTCTATAAATTGTAGCCAGATTTTTAACGTAAATTTTTGCTACAAGGTGCCTCTGGACCAATTGATTACACTGAGCTCAGCATCTCAATTTCTCACTTTCTATTCGAAGTATAAACACCCTGTTGACCTATGAGCTACTTCCTGTGTAGTCACTGGTGCTAGAACAGCCTAGATCAGATCCACTCTAATTTAGCCACCCACAATAGTAGTTAGCATTCCCTTCACTCGGGGGCAGGGGTAAATACAGTTGGATCCAAGGATGGACACCTTGATGCCGTCAATCCTTTTTCTGAACCTAGTCCTCGCCCGCTTGCTGTGGTGTGGTGGGCCCGCAAGTGGGATCATTTCCAAGTCCACCCATAGTTTGGGGATTTCAGGTGTCCGGCATTGAATAGGCGGTTCAATAACCAATCGAGTCATCTTTCCAAGATTCCGTTTGAATCGCTCTCCCCTCTCCCGGGGAGACCCACGTGACCAGTTTGGAAGTGGGCAAGTACAAGCACAGTGCTGCTCAATGAAAATCCAATCGTGAGTCAAGTTTGCACCTTGAGCCAGTTCGCAGCCTAGTGTTCGCAGGTCTAGGGCTGCGCAACGCCCGGCGAGTACTTGAGTGACTCGACTGGGTTTCATTGAGCAGTACTGTACAAGTGTGTATGTGTGTGTGTGCGTGCGTGTTTGTGCTCCTTGGGAGCAGGTTACACTTTCTGAGCTCCGCTTTTTTGACTTTCTCCAAAGTTTTCTTCCTGCCCAGGGTCGACTCTGCACACTGTCACGGTAGTGTTGCATGATTGGAACGCGGAATCGCGATGCAGCTTGCAGGACAATTTATTTCGATATTGCCGCTGCTGCGTCGGCCGTGGTCCACCACCCGCAGTGGAGTAGCTGTCTCTCGAGTGCTGTAATATCCAAGCTCAAAGATAGCTGTGGTGGGAGTTGCGGATTGGTTGGTGGAGTGCTGGAACGACCCGTTGTTTACAGTGGAATGGACGAGCAGCAGCAAGCTTGCAGCTATGTGCAGGTCAGGAGTGTGGCATCGAAGATGCAGTCCACTCAATGACCAACATTTTCAACTCCCCTGACACTGATGGTGTTCTGATGGCAGATGTGACCAACGCCTTTAACAATCTGAACCGCAGCGTATGCCTCCGGAACGTTCATCACCCGTGTACTTCGCTGGCAACGGTGGCCATCAACTCCTACCGCGGCCCAAGTTGCCTACATGTTGGCAGTGCAAGCATGTCCTCCAGCGAGGGCACCACACAAGGAGATCCACTGGCAATGCCTCTCCATACCATCGGCATTCTCCCTCTCATCCAGGCAACCGACACGGACGGCGCCAAGCAGATATGGTACGCAGACGATTCCTCTGCTGGTGGTAGGCTACGCTGTCTTCGCACGTAGTGGAATTCGCTCATGTCCCGTGGCCCAGACTTTGGGCATCATCTAAAAGCAGCAAAATCTGTGTTGGTGGTGAAGGCGGACTGCCTGGAAGAAGCCACCGCGATATTCGCTGATACTGGTATCCAGGTACATACATGTAGTTCAAAGTAACTGCTGAAGGGCGTCGGTATCTCGGAGCGGCATTAGACATTCCTGCCTTCATTCAGGATTACCTCCACAAGAAGGCAGAAATGTGGTGCAAAGAGGTTGATGTGCTGTCCACCTTTGCCCTGTCTCAGTCGCAGGCTGCATATGCGGCATTGTGGCGGCCGATCATCACAGGACCTCAACGCTCGGATTGCAAGTCTCTTTGGAGTGTTTGGTGGGCGTGAATACGTGTGTGTGTGTGTGTGTGTGTGTGTGTGT
>NC_088644.1:43176872-43179372 GCF_964019385.1 Sycon ciliatum
TGTCAGTGCGCTACACAAACTACTGTTAACCGCCCAATGTTTGCGTCACGAAATTTTAACCATCTCTCAGAACCAGTGAGTTTACGATGGCAAATATTCGCGGAGCACCGTGGCCACACATATACACCCACTGTTGCAGTTAATACGTCGCTAGTCTGTTTCCAGTACTTCTTGTTACACAGTTTTACTCCAATGGTCCAGGATTACCCAGGCTCAGGCACACCACCCAGCTACGTAGCCACCGTATCTACAATGTACTAATCGAGTGCTGAGCATGCTCATGTCACCGGCATGTTATGTATACATGTTCTTCCTGCGAGTGCTACAATCTTTCCTGGCGTACCACATCCTAGTTTTTAAAACATCGAGCTATAACATTATAATACAGCTGTACAGGGCTGCATCTCATGGTTCTGTTCTGACTGATACCTCGTATGATAAGTTTGAAACTTTGTCAGAAGAGCCCATGAATGCTGGCTTTAGTGCCTCATTTCCTCCCCCCCCCCCCCCCCCCCCCCCCTCTGTAAACGGCTTTGGACGTGGTCATAGTACCATTTTGAAAAATGCTCCTGCAGACACATGTCCACTCACCTACACACCACCCAACCACCCCCACCTACACACACATGCCCCCCCACACACACACATGCCCACCACCCACCCACTCACACTGAGAACGCTGACATCGTTCATAGACCATAGCTTGAGTGCATGATCCATTCCACACGACATGATCCATGAGCCTGTGAGATCAAAGTCCTATCCAACACATTACACAAAGATGGAAAATGCAGGGGAATCAAATGTACACACCAGCAAACACCCCTAGGCCCTCCATACACACACGGCTAGAACAAGTCTGTATACACACAGCTAGTACAAGTCAGCCTACACAACATATACCCAGTACCAGTACCATGGACAGGGACATAGGACGCACCACTCTCTTCAGTTGAGTTCACTGAGCCGAGACCGACATCACTCAAATGCATAGACCTTGAACGTTACACAGTGAAATGCATCAGCTGACCACCACAAAGAGGAAGAAATGGTCAAGGTTTGGCTGTAGGTACGGGTCTGCAAGGTGCTCAGTTGAAAAAGGTGTCCAGATATGGCAGGTGTCTGGATATGGCAGGTCTGGACTCTGGATACGGGAGGTGGCTGGGTAATATTAAATTATTAATAGTGGGTATGGGAGGTTCGGCCTCATTTTCTCTGTGCTGCGCTGATGAGTTCAAAAAGAACGAAACAGCATGCTGTCCGCAGATTGGGTATGGGAGGTATGTGGATATGAGATGTTCTATGTTGATTGCATGCTCGTACTAGTAGAAACATTGGTAGTGGATGGTACGCTTACTCCACTGAGTACTTCATCTCTGTGACCATCCACACCACCAAATATAGCCACACATGTGTCAGTTTCGATATTCCACAAGCGCAAAGCATGGTCTGCAACACAGAGCAGAGAGAGAGCGAGTCCCAATTAGTTAGCAACACAGAGCAGACACAGAGCAGACATAGAGCGAGAGAGAGCGAGAGCGAGAGAGCGAGAGAGCGAGAGCGAGAGCGAGAGCGAGAGAGAGAGAGAGAGAGAGAGAGAGAGAGAGAGAGAGAGAGAGAGAGAGAGAGAGAGAGAGAGCAAGTCCCAAGTTAGCAACACAGACAACCAGCACATCACAAAGGCCAGTAGTCATGGCTGTGCTCGCAATTTTTTCAGAAAATGGAGGTCACTACCAACACTGCTGAATAGCCTCAGCTGGAGCACTGCCTCGACTGACTGCTACACATTGCAACAAGACAGCAATGCTGCCACAGACACACAGGCACACACACAGACACACAGACAGACACACACACACACACACACACACAGACCGTGCTTCAAGGATAGAACATGCTGAGCACAATTGCCTGAAACATAGCAAGAAGCCAGATGATGCGGTTAACCTGCGAGGAGTCAGTTGGCAATCTCAAACTGTGCACCGGGGAAAGCAGGTAAATAGATCTTTTAAAAAGACTCCACACAGCACAGACTACTGAGTGAGGCACAGCAAACCCTCGCCTACCTTTTGCTACGGAGAGGAGTAGAGATGGGTCTTTCGGATGAAATTTTAGCTCATTGATAGCATTGCCGTGTCCCGTGTATGTCTGTAAGGCCAAGTGCACATAGTAACACAGCGGTTTGAGACAAGCCATTGGCCCAACGCACACGCAGGACTGATGGACGCATTTTCGTCTGGTCCAGCCATGCCACAGGCTGCTGCACTTAGGGTAGAATGATGTGGCGAACACAGATGACCTTACTGAGGAGTAAACATGCGGCAGTGGGCAAGTCAAAAGAAAACTTGGCCTGACTAGGCCTGACCAAACAGACCGTTTCAGCCAGGCCTGACACTCGTGCATGTCATAAGCTCTGCAGCAACAACCTCCCCCGAGACTACTCACATATGATTATGCTGGCATGGGCGCAGGCCAGACAATCCCTTGGGCCCTACATCCT
>NC_088644.1:43184372-43286872 GCF_964019385.1 Sycon ciliatum
CAAGTCGCCTTCAACATACTTTTGCAGGCAGTTGCTTTTACGTAGTGTGAACGCGGCCTTAGGGACCCTCTGACACTATCGATGATTTTCATGGAACAAAAAAAGTTTGTTATGACCCCCCCCCCCCCCCCCCCCTCCCTCCTGAATAGCAAATACATTGACCTGACTGCTAGAGTGGATTGATATTTCAGCTTTCAATATGTTCAAAACGAAACTCCCCTCTACCCACCCACCCATAAATGAAACTTTTTCGTTTCGTGTTACAAATCCATATTTACGGACCGCCCCTTTAAAAGCAGGATTCACAGAAGCCTTTCTGCAATGCACGATGCGACGTCAACTTGCTGATATGCCTCAAAGCTTGATGCAGGCAACTCCATCGCCATGGTATTCGCAGGGCTGGGTACAACTTTTACAGATCCACACGCAACTCTTGAACCTTTCGTACAACTTTGCTTCAAAGAAGGCCCAGATCGTACATCGCATCACATGTCGCATCGGCTCAACTTTCGCAATGGGCCAGTTGCGACAGTTGCGTGGGCTACGATAATTATGGATGCGATTTGGGATTTCCCGCTTTCGCGGCCGTCGCATTGCAGATCGCAAATATGCTTCTGTGAATTCCGTTTTAGGAGCTGCATCTGTGCCTTGAAAATTAAGTGCATTGATTGCAATACTTCTGTTCTGAAGACAGAAGGAAGTGGTGCAATTAGTGGTGGTGGCTGTGGTCTGAAGCGACCAGCTTTGCTCCAATGGTCCGCACACATCGACAAGGAGTGCAGCACCTGCGTGACTATTGCTGCGGCCAGAAAGGGTGGCCGATAAAAGAAAGTATTTCAACAGCCACACACGATCGTCAAAATCGGGACTATTGGTTGAAAAAATCAAGGAAGCGCAGCGTACCTTGGAGGAGACAAAAAAACTGTCGACGTTTTGCAGAGTATCGCACTTGCAGATACGCCCAGAGACACCAGCAGCGATGAAAACTAGAAGGTCAGCCCAAAGAGACGATACAGTAGTTATCTATCTACCGTCTCTTGGTTGATTTGTTTAGTTCTGGTGCTCATTTGTGCAAAGAGTTTTGAAGTGAAGTGCACATTTTAATAAGTCAGACCAAGTGCAATGATTACACGTCGATGGACGACGTGGTCGCCATTTTGCACATGTCCTTTTCCCTGATGGATCTTGGATCTGAAGGAAAAAGAACAGTTTCTTTTCTCCCAACTTTGCTACTAGTTAGATATGTCAAACTCTCTTGATTCATTGTTGACAGTTGTGGCTTGGTGCATGTACGAATGTACTGGAGTGCTAGCTGGAAGAGACAGAGAGTATAGTAGTTGAGTAAAGTTGAGAAACAGGAACACGAGATGGTGATGATTGGCGCTCTGTGTGCATGTAGATGTCCTTCCCTTGTGAACAGAACGGGCAAACAGCGGCTGATAGAGCATTTCAAGTATGCATACTTTAATAGGCCGTGCCATTTGTGTCGGCGGTTTTATGCACCTGTACTCGATTGGTTCTCGCAAGCTGAAGAATCTCCGCAAACATGTTATACAGCAGGGTCCAGTACCGAGGTCCTGTTGCCAGGGTGTCATCTGCAGATGCCTCGTCTACCACTCTGAGGAGAAGGGAAAGCCTTCTCAGTGCGATCCAGGAAACATCATGTGGTGGAGTGAGAGGGAAGTATGCCCAGAGCAATCATAGAGTAGGGCACGGCGAGAGGATCTTCTACGAGAGGCAGGCTTGCTCCCAGAAGGCTTGACCAAGGGGATTGGACTTGCCACTAAAGCTGACCCCCACCTCCCTTGGAACGGCTTGCGAAAGCTTCGCCGGTACAGTAAGTTGTGCGGTCTGCCACTAGAGTCGGAACACGAAATACGGAAGCAGATATCGAAAGAGCTCCCGTTCCCCCTCGCCGCTGAAGAAGTTCCTTTTCTTGATAGCACAGGCACTGTCGTGATGAGCCCGGTCGTGCGCTTCGAGGACCTCGTGCAGCTCGTGCTGCACTTTGTTGAGCTCAAAGAGACAGCGGGCACGTTGCTGTGGAACGGGACTCTGCCAGAATACGAGCTGTGGGTGAAAATTGGAGGGGACCATGGTGGTCATTCGTTTAAGCTCTGCTTCCAGCTCGTGAATGTCTTGCACCCCAACTCCCTGAGCAACACTGTTCCATTCTCCGTCTTCGCTGGAAAGGACTCGCCGTCCAATTTGGCAACGATGCTTCAGCCATACGCCGAGCAAAATGCCAACCTTCGCAGATCTACATCTACCTGGAAGGGTAAGAAGATCAAAGTGTGCCTCTTCGGAGATTACGACTTCATGATGAAGTTGTGTGGGCTGTCAGGAGCCAGTGGTGTCAGATCCTGTCTGTTCTGTTTGGCCACCAAGAAAGACATGCAGCAGGCACATGACACTCCCTTCCCTGAGCGAACCCTGGCCACTTTGAATGAAGATCATGGTCGGTGTGTGGCATCTAGCTCCAGATTGCCAAATGCCAAGCAGTACAACAATGTCATCAGACCACAAATCCTCGCGATTGAGCTACGTGGTGTGTGCATTCCTATACTGCACCTTGACCTTGGCATATCTCCTTTGCTTTTTGAGGCAATGATCAGAGATGCAGAAGCCATTGATCTCATGCTGGCAAGATCAATCCACATAGCATTATCAAACTCAACATTCAACGAAGTAACCGAGAAACAGCAGCCACTACGGACACTGTCAGCAGAGAAGGCACAGCAAGAGAGAGAGAGAGAGAGAGAGAGAGAGAGAGAGAGAGAGAGAGAGAGAGAGAGAGAGAGAGGGAGGGAGAGGGAGGGAGAGAGAGAGAGAGAGAGAGAGAGAGAGAGAGAGAGAGAGAGAGAGAGAGAGAGAGAGAGAGAGAGAGAGAGAGAGAGAGAGAGAGAGAGAGGAGAGAGAGGGAGGGAGGGAGAGAGAGAGAGAGAGACGAGAGTGCTTTGAAAGGGACACTCTTCTTTGAGGCATTACCTGTTGGCTAATGTTACTATTATGCTGTGTCACTCACCTCGGCGTCGGCATAAGCCCGGATAGGTGTCAGGGATCCAGCATTGTCACATTCATACACAGTTGCCTATTCACATACACGCACATACACGACAACACACACACACACACACACACACACACACACACGAGAACACACGAGAACACACACGAGAACACACACGAGAACGCAAACACGCACACACACACACATGCACTATTCGGCATCATTGTCTTCACCACCATCACCGCAGCACCAACACCAAC
Source organism: Sycon ciliatum (assembly GCF_964019385.1). NCBI lineage: Eukaryota > Metazoa > Porifera > Calcarea > Leucosolenida > Sycettidae > Sycon > Sycon ciliatum. The sequence continues at coordinate 43,187,643 of NC_088644.1, forward strand.
AAGATACTAAAACAGTCTACCTTAAGTGTGGTAAGTGCAGATACTCGGGGAATATGAAATCGCAAAAGAAAGCCAGCGCAAAATGTAGAACTGTAGTAAAAAAACTACCGATAAATAAATTGACTCCAATTGCAAACATTTCCACGTGTAAATTGTTCTGTGCTCGCAAATCGCGAAGAAAACAGGCGAAAACGTTTCCTGGCTTACAGTATGTCTGTAAATTGAAGATCAATAACCCTGTCCTACTTCATACTTCATATTGGCATACCGGTAACTAACGGTAACTCTATTGCTGATCATGATGTAGTTTTGTTACTGGTTAGGATGTAGCTGTATCGCTAGGACTCCAGCTCAGGACTAGTCACAGATCCCTTCACAAAGCTACATGCTGACCAGCACCAAAGCTGAGCAGTCCTACCAGTTGCTACTACTGACTTTACAGCCACTAGTATTAATATACATGTTGTATAATAATATCTTTATTAGGATGACCCAGAGGCTTATTCTTCCATTGGTGGCAGTTGTGGCACTCAGTTTGCAGTTGTTCGCAGTTTGCAGGGTTCAAGTGCGGTCCAGAGCTGAGAAGAAAAAGAAGAGAAAACGGGACCACTCCAACCTGACCAGTGCGGAACTGGCAGCCATGTCCTCTTCTTCATCTGTCGCAACTCAGACATGAAAAAGGCAACCCTGTAGAGGCCTGAAGGCATCGCTACTCCATCTTGGGTTTCTTCTTTTCTTTTTCTTTGTCTTTTTTCTCCTTTTTTTCTTTTTCCTTATGAGTTGAGTGTGTGTAAAAACATCTTGCGGACAGCCTCCAGAAATACAGCCAGTGGCTGAAGAAGCAGGTGCAGATGACTCTCCAAAACAAGACTAAGTGGCTAAGCGGGGGCTCAAACAGATATCGATGAGCTAAGAGTTGTGCAGCCTGTACTGCTGGTCAAACCAGCACTGGCAGCAAGCTAACCGAACTAAGCAAAGTCTTCATGCTATAGGTGTGCAAGCTGGCATGCAAGGGGTCGTGAAAACCCGGCGCACCCACTAGTAAACTGAAATGCGGGCTAACAAATTGCAACCCCTGCGCCCAATTCTTATAGTTTGACAGTGGGGGGTGTCTGTACTTTGTAGGGGTGCCAGATATTATCAAAATGACGTGGTCCACGAATTCCTGATCCAGTCACAGGAGTTGTGCACCCTGGTGGTGACTGTGGGGTATGTGCTAAATCTTTTTGACTACGTTTTATTTTGGAGCAAAGATTCTTGAAAAATGTTCTACCTCCTCGTGCTGACTTTGTGAAGTTTCCTCAGATTGCATCAAGGATGTGCCTCTTTCCAGTTTCATGAAGCTTAGATAGGGCCAAGGGTTGCATGGACTACTATAACCAATGTGTTCATACTTTCGAAGTTAACGGTAACACGGAGAGGAGATTCCAATATGTTTCACGGCGGATCTTTGGAGAATACATGTTGTCTTCACGTACTGCCTTCGGAAACCTGGTCTATAATGCAAAATGACGTGTGCTCCCACAAGCTTGAAGGGCAAATTGGGAGAATGCACAGGACAAGCTATGGTGCCCACAAATCCAATGAAGATGGTTCGACACAAGCTACCGTGATATTTCATGACGGCACACAGCAATTAGAACTGTTGATCGCTGTGTCTGTCACGTTAGAAAACTCTGACCATAATGTTTTGAGCCGATTTACTTAAAAATAAAATCGCTGTTGCTCACTTGACCTTATTGCGATCGGTTCAGCCAAACGCTCAGAGCTCCGCTGATGAGGTCTAAGACGGGTAAAACAGTGTGATGTATGTGTGTAACTCGACTGAGCTCTCTGTCGCTCTATACTAGTATTCACCAGACATGCCGCAATGTACTTTGAATAAGCCTACATGGGTAGTGTTTCACCCAGCCTAGCAGGCTGCACTTTCATCAATCATTGCAATCTATTGCACACCATACATGGATGCCTGCGCTTGCTTGCTATACGCACACTCTTTACATGTTACCACTACCTTTCGACCTTCCCCCAATATGTTCCTTCGTGTTGTAAGAAATCAAATCAAGGACGATCTATCTGTCTGTCATGATGGCTGAATCTTGCCATTTGAGTTCGACAGTACACTCATTAACCTTTGGACCCTTGACCTTTCCCAATAGAAAACTGCATATTATGAGGTCATGGGTTTAACCCATTAGTGTGCATGGTTGGAAATTGAACCATAGAAACTTGGGCACTCACGCATATACTCTATTGATCGTAACTCCGGAAAAATTGAGGATTTTTGACTGAAGGAAAGTGAAATGGCACGACGAGCGTGTTTCGCGATTTGACCCAGAGTTGTTGTGGCGTTCCTGGAGTTGTAGCGGCGAACACTGATGGATCCTCTTGATGAGTTTGGGACCGTTGTCCTCCTCTCTCTCCAAGAGCTTTCCAGCGAGCCCAAGTCGGTGAAGTACAACTGATGTTGTGGTGGAAAATCGAACAATTAGTAATCATATTGTTGCAAATTTCATAGCGTGATTCGACCAGTGGCACTCTAAAGGGTTAATGCCCGATTTGTTGCTTCGTGTTGGTGGAATTGAAAAATTACTCTTCTTCCTCAAGGAAACTTTGTGAGGAAACTTTTCTGTCTCGGTGGTTGATGTACTGATCTATGAAAAGATCAACCATTGATCACTGATTATTGACTTGCAATGTGTGTCGGGTGGGTGGCCTATGCAGGAGTGAAGATGGAGCATCTTCCGAAAAGGTTCCCATCTGTGTCCGAAGATGATATTGACAGAATTATAAAGGCCAGAACACCTCAGAGTTCAACTGACACTACAAACAACTGGCTGAAAGTAACCCAAAAGTAAGCTGCAGACAATTATCCGAATTTCTCGTGGGACAACTGCAGCAAGCAAGAGCTTGGTGTATTTCTAGCATCACTGTATGTCAGTGCTTGGCGGGGAGATAGGCAGCCCTACCAACGGAACAGCCTCCTCGGACTAAGAGCAGCAGTCCATCGAAGAATGAGAGAACGAGGATTCGACATCGTGAATGATGTCGGATTCCGCCGAGCGAACGCGGCCCTTGACGGCAAATTGAAACAAATGAAAAGGGACGGAGACCCCAAGCCTGTCGCCCACAAGGATGTCATAACTGATGGCGGTAATAAAGAGCTGCTTTTTGAGATCCAAGACTCCAGAGAACCTCAACTTGCAAGTTTGGTTTGCTATTACACTCCACCTCAGCCTTCGAGGCAGAGAGCTGCAGTGAAGACTGACGAAGAACGACCCGAAGAAAAAGACAGACGAGAACGGGGTAGCGTATTACGAGTTGACGGTGCACTTCTCCACCAAGAACCACCAGGGCGGCATAAATGACAGGCATGCTCATGGCAATGCTGGGCGGATCCTAGACGGCAACCAGGTGTTTGCCATCGATACGTTGCTGTCGAAGCTAACCCACTCCAAGATGAACTGTTCCAGCGCCCGAAGCCAGACAGCAGCATCAAGAAGGGAGGGATACCCAGTGTGGTGTCAGAACGCACCACTTGGGAAGAACACCCTAGGACGTATGATGCAGCGGATCTCGACAGTTTGTGAGCTCTCCAAGGACTACACACATCACTCCGTGATAGCGACAGCTATCTGACGAAGTGGCTGTGACTCTCCGTTGTGACGGAGTGGAAATGGGAGGTCTGCCAGGTCTGCCCTCATCCGGATCATCACCACCACTGGCGCCAGTAGCCAATGAGAAGAAGCAGTTTGTCGGTTGGGGAAACTTCGCTCCGTCATTTTCCAACTGTGCCTCGGTTTCCATCACATTCCCTGCCACTCCTCAAAAGCCTGCAGCTAAATGAGCCTGCGATGTCCTTTCTCACTATTTATCTTAGTGCTAATACTCTTTTTTGATCAACAGACTGAGCTGACTCAGCTGACCCCCCCCCCGGATGACATGGACGTCATGGCCAGATGCAGTTGACGCGAGTGATTGACTGGAGATCAAAGTCATGCCTAACCAATTGCCAGATATGAATTTGACTGAGATACCGTCATTTTAACTAATTATTCATTATTGCCTGCATCCACAAATGATTTGTGGATGGTAATGAGGTGCGCGTGCACTAGCATTATGTATTAGAGTTGACCCACCGTTCTTGTAGAAGCGTTGAGTGAATGACTTGCAAATGATCTTGGTGTTTGGTATTACCTTGGTTGAACACTGTGTATTGAATTTGTACATTAGGCCATCATTCTTTATCTATGTTTCGTGTCGTCCGCGCGCACACGTTATGATTTTTTCGGGAAAAAAATTGAACATTCGCATGTACAGTCAACTTCGCTAATAACGACTGCGGATATAACGACAATTCGCGAATTGTCGTTATATCCGCAGTCATGCCCAGAGCAAAGTCCCATCCAACTGTAACACATATAATGAGACTTCGGGTATAACGACACTTCGCGAATAAGGACACTTTTTCTGATGCCCAGCCAAGTGTCGTTATACGCAAAGTTGACTGTGCAATGAGTGTGCAATCGTGCGAGTCATCATGCGCGTACACAGTCTAGTCGATCGTATACTCGTAGTCCGTCTGGTCGGAAGTGAAACAGAGCCGCCTTCGTCCACGTGATGTATGCGAAGATGCTGGGCGCCGGTACTACAGTACGCCGTACGAAGCATAGCAAAGACAGAACTAGCAGTACGAAGCACTGTTTGTTGCAAACTCCAGTGTGATCTCTTTCATGTCGTAGTCTCATCTTTTCAAAGTAAGTTAGTTTGATCCACCATGCACGAGCTGTTGTGCTATATAGTACAATGACATACACCTCTGATGAGCAGCCTTTCTTCATTTTTTTGGCAACTTTTTATTTTTTTCCACCTCTCGCATGATACGATTCTGGAAGTTGAACTGACGCGAAACATAGCTGTAAAAAAATGATGGCCTTATTGAAAATGAAATAATCTGGCAAGTGCCTCTCTCTTTGCATCTCATCACTGATGGTTTACCTCATGAAGTATACAGTGCAATGTACTTCCAAACACGCTTGAAAACCGGGCAGATCAGCTGGGTAGGTTTATGTGAATCGACATGCACAAGATATAGATCATGTAAGAAGTCAAATCAAGCCCGCTCTGTCGCTCCTGGTCGCTCAATCCTGCCCTTGTCTGCAGCCCTCGGGCCATACGGCCCTCGGGCTGCAGGCAAGGGCAAGATTTAGCCACCGTGACCTCCAGAGTGTGCTTGATTTTAGCATGGTGTAGATGGAGGTCTACTTTTGCACGGCAACCATGAACTATCTTAATTATTAAAGTTAGTTGCCGTGCTATCTTCTTCGGTGAAAGGATTTTGCTACTATTCAAACATTATCAGATTCTTAACCTCTCCCCGCTATACATGTTTCCTTTTCCATCTGGAATCCTCCTTGGTTTCCTTTTTCTCTCTACCTCTTCTCTTGTACCTTCTTGCTATTATTACTCACGTAGACACTATACATGCATAAAATAGTCGTCTCATTGCAATAAATAAACATAAATGCAGATAATAATAATTACTTACTCTGTTACTTCCAACAGTTGCCACCAAAAGTGGTGATCCCTCAGCTGCGTGATAGTTGAATGCTACTCCAAACAAATTCTTCTTGTGTTGCTCCTGTGGGAACGACGCCAAACACACAAGCCCGAACATTCTAAACCGCGAGTTCTGCTCAAACAATCCTCTTTAGTTTCGTATGAGCTCAGTTCATCATTCATCAAGTTGTGAGCAACATGAACCTCACCTTTACAAAGTTTGAGAACTTGTACTGCGGCGTCTGCCGCTTGTGCTTTGTGCCTCGCCATTGCTTATCACCCGTCTCTACTTTGGATCGCTTGGAACTGGGCTCTACAGTCTCGCTCATGGCTCAAACTCTCTCAAAGACACAGCGATGACAATACTCTACTCGGACGAGTACTTCGCACATGCACATTGCTTGTTGATCCTTCCGAAATTATGAAAATTGAAAACCAACCGCGGGAAACAAAGGTGGACCGTCTCAAAATTTTGCGTAGACCGAGCCTTGTTTTGTAGATCATGTGATTGTGAACAGGTGAAAGAAGCTAGCGACGCGTGTTGGATGTAGGAAGAGAGCTCGAAGACGAAGAGGTCCGGTCGGTCATGCATGCACGCACTGTTGGCTATGAACACTGTCACTGATGAAAGACTTGAGAGTTTCCTTGCCTCAGAGTCAGACGGCCCTGGCAGGGCCAGGGACAGGGTTCTTCACTACGCAGACCTCCTCGGGCCTCGCCTGAACCTGGGGGAGGGGGGGGGGAGGCGGGGGGGCAAAAAGACTAGTACTGTACCAGTAATTTTTATCATAAGAATCCGGACCATAACCCCAGGGCCAGGGGACTCTTGATGCAGGCGCGTAGCACCGCCGTTGGAGGTTGTTGGTCCTGGGGGAGGGGTCGGGGGTCTCCCCCAGGGAAAAATTGAAATTAGGGTGCAAAATCCTGCATTCTGGGCGTGGTCGGGCGAAAAAGTGGTCCGGCCAAAGCCGGACCGGCCGGATTGGCTGCTACGCCCCTGTGGTGTTATCATATGTGTAAGCCTAGCCAACAGTCCCCGGCACACTGCATGTTCAGTGCCAAGGAGGCCCTGGAAGGCTGGAACCTTGGAATTACGACCGCCTTCAAGTCGGACGGGGCCTGCGGCAGAGTGGTCTGATTTCCGAGGTGCCGGTCTGCTTGGTAAACAGGCCCTATCTCTCTATGTCATGTAACCTGTAGGGTTTACCGGGTGTTACCGTCGTGAGTTCCCTTCGGGAACGGACACGATAATTTGCTCTTTTTTTTCATGTAACCTGTATACACGTGCACGTCTACCTGTGCATGGCCATAGGCCGGGACTGGGACAATTTGAGACCGAGCAAACACCTGGTCAATGCGGTAGTTGCCGTTTAGTGACGTCGTCGGAATCAGCGCATGCAAGGTACCGCTGTATACTTTTGCTATACAGTGGAACACTCCATCACATGACCAATGCAGCACACCATGGCATGATCAACGCAATACACTATCGCAGAGTTGAAGCAACACATCATTGCGGCATGGGTGAAGTGACCCACTATCCGGCATGCCGGCCGAAGCATTGTGACACACTATTGCATGCATGGTTGAAGGATGCTAGCAATACCAAAATAATCATAATCCCCAATAGTTCTGGAACTCCAATATCAGTGCTGTCCGACAGCATTTCAAGTTGACGATGCCATTTTTATGGTGCAATGCACGTTGTACAGGTATATGAGCCGTATCCTGGACCTGCCGGTGACAAATCCCCATTTGATCCTCTACAAACTAGTGCATGGAAACACGCGTATGATGCATTGCAACCCGTACTGGTTGACACCCAGCACAAAACATCGAAATCAGTCGTGCGAGGAATATTACATCATAACATGTTACGTCAGCCGGCTTGAAATGCTGTCGGAACAGCGCTGTATTCGGCCGTTGCACACTCTATTGATGCTAGCTAGTTGCAACTGCTCTGAACACGCAGTATCGGCTGAGTGTGCAACAGCCAGCACACATGTCAAGGTTTGAGGAGTTGGGAGTGGTGCATCGCAAAACCCACTCTTGTCATAATCGGCAAGAAGCAGTGGTAGTCAGCAACAAGAATTGAGCGGCCACTGTAGTCAGCACATGTACATGTCCATGGCTGTATAGACTATAGTATAGAGCTCTAGATAGGTGTGCAGTGGCTGACATAAACCTCAAGCGATTGCAGGATGGGACTTAATGATGGGGTGAAGCACTTGATGTACAGCAGGAGATGAGGAAATGCTTGCAAACTCGAGAGCATTCCAATTGTACTGTAGCAGCCCGCGTGCAAATACTACCAAGTGTCCACCAAGAATCCCCACCCCGACGTTTACGGAACCCACCGGGGTAGGGACTCTGGCTAGATATACAGTACAAACCATAGAGCAAAAACGTGTCTGTCCAATACGTGTCCAATACGTGTCCAATACGTGTCCAATACGTGTCCAATACGTGTCCAATACGTGTCCAATACGTGTCCAATACGAAATATGTGTACTTGTAATACACTAAGACGAATGGGTGGTGGGCTGTGCTTATGCATCAAGGCAGATTATCGTATACATTTCGATCTACTGGCCTACACAAGCAGCACCAGTCCGAATGTATTGAAATACGAGCTACTGCTGATGTTGATGCATACACCTCTGTTGCACTGAGGGCCCACTGTAGACTGCACCTTGCTAAGCAGTGCACGACCGTGCTTTGCTATTCATTGTTATTCTTTCATAATGGACCCATTGCGCAATGACGTAATTTGTACCATAAACACCCTTCCCAGCCACCTGGGCATGGTCGCCCGGGGTGTTGAACAGTGCATTGCTGATCCCAGCGTACTCACAACGAGTCACAAGCATTACTCATACATTCCATATTTCGGCACTGCCCAATGGGTCCAATGGGTCAATTGTTCAAACTGCTGCTGTACTTGTTGCTGCTGCTGTTGCTGTTACAACTGCTGTTGCTACTGCTGTTGTTGCTGCTGCTGTTGCTGTTACAACTGCTGTTGCTACTGCTGTTGTTGCTGCTGCTGTTGCTGTTACAACTGCTGTTGCTACTGCTGTTGTTGCTGCTGCTGTTGCTGTTACAACTGCTGTTGCTACTGCTGTTGTTGCTGCTGCTGTTGCTGTTACAACTGCTGTTGCTACTGCTGTTGTTGCTGCTGCTGTTGCTGTTACAACTGCTGTTGCTACTGCTGTTGTTGCTGCTGCTGTTGCTGTTACAACTGCTGTTGCTACTGCTGTTGTTGCTGCTGCTGTTGCTGTTACAACTGCTGTTGCTACTGCTGTTGTTGCTGCTGCTGTTGCTGTTACAACTGCTGTTGCTACTGCTGTTGTTGCTGCTGCTGTTGCTGTTACAACTGCTGTTGCTGCTGCTGCTGTTGCTGTCGCTGCTGTTGGCGTCATCCATCGCCGTCGGCATAATTTTTTTGTTGCAATGGCAGCTGACCAGAGTAGGCACCAGGCTACTCCATAGAGCCAGGCCATGGTAGAAGCTCCACTATAGCGCATTGCTGACCTATGCCAGGGCATGGAGATGAAGTACGACACCCGTGCACTGTACTGTAGTTCTGCAGACACCCTGCTCCGATGGCATTCAGCGCATCTGTGATAGATGGAAAACACATGGAAAGTTACACTAAGCATGGGGTTCCAAGAACATTGGAGGCCAGGAACTTGGGAAAATAGGAGAACCGCTAGAGCACACCTACCGTACTTTCAGCAATACTGGCTGAGGCACTTAGCAGTTTGCGAGCCCTAAATTTTCACCCAAATTGAAAAATTGAAAAAATCCACACAAAACCCTGAAATGATGTGGCACTTATTTCAGACAGGCGGTAATAAAAGACCGGCGCTAATTTCCGAAAATACAGTATTCAAAATGCAACACACAAAACAAGACGGAACGTTCTAAGTAAGGCCGTGGGCTTCAAGGAGAGCATTGGGAAACAAAACGCACACGTCTCACCAGGATGATGTCATAGTCGTGTTGAACGATGTCAAAGCATTGACGTGAGAGGGCCATGGGTCGCATGCCAGTTATCGCCACAGAGAGTGCCACAACCAGTCAAGCAGCGTACTCTCAGCCCGCTGTGTGATAACCTCACTGCTGTTGAGGCGACATACTACGACCACCGCCGTCGGAGGTGGCAGAAACGTGGCCTGGAGGGAGAATACACACGAGGAACAATGGACAAAACAAATGCCGTCATCACTTCAACAGAGCAACAACTTCACAATTAGCCCTGCACAGTAGTAACGATGACTGTAATGATTTAGAGCAGGGTGCAGTACACACTGACAGAGCTAGTAATTAGTTACACAACGAGAGAGCTTGGAAGCTCAGGGCCCTACGCTATGCTTTTTTGCCTTGATGACCTAGGCAAAAAAATGCATAGGGATGTTATAAATTTTTCATTTCTCCTATTTTTTTTTCCAAGACATAACCTGGGATTCGAACCCGCACTATCGCCCTGCATGCATCACCCGATACACTTCGCATACATACTAATTCTTCCAAGTTGCTTCACGTTATGATCTTGCATTTGAAAGCCCTATTTGAATATCGTGGCCAGCTGTTTGTGGCCAGCCGTCTTTGATGGTACGGTACGGGACAGATACGGTCGAGGGTAATACGACACCATCTACCACCTTGATGACCTAGGCAATAAAAGCATAGGGATGTTTTCAATTCTCCTATTTTTTAGGCATAACCTGGGACTCGAACCCGCGCTATCGCCCTACATGAATTCCCCAATACACTTCGCATTCATATTCATTCTTCCAAGTTGCTTCACGTTATGATCTTGCATTTGAAAGCCCTATTTGAATATTGTGGCCGGCGGTGTTTGATGGTACGGTACGGGACAGATACGGGATAGCGCCAGGCGTGACACAAACAAACAAACGAGAGAGCTTGGAAGCTCAGGGCCCTGCGCTATGCTTTGTTGCCTAGCTCCTCGTGCATGTTGCTAGAACTGATGGAAATGCTTTTTCCTTTGATTAGCTACATCATTGTATTGCAAAAACGTTTCAATGAGATACTGAAGTAACGTCTTCTGCATAGCTATGGGACCGGTGCTGACTCTGCCGATCACGGGCGTTCTGGAGTCGACGGGATGTCTGTCCTGACGTTTCCTGGGACCGGCGCTGACTTTGCCGATCACGGGCGTTTATCTTCTTATTATTATTATACTGACGGCAACTAACATCCATTCTGATTGCATTTACTCATCTCTCTACTTCGTATTTCTTTCCAGAAAATCTCCCCATACAGCAGGGAGTCGTTTACATAATATGACTCCCTGCTATACATCTACATGACTGTATAAACGTTATAATTATTATGCTATCCGCCTACATGCGATTCCCGGGCTGGTCGACAGGCGGCCCAGCCAGCCTGCTAGTGGGATCTCGGCCTCGCACACAAATCCACACAAAATGTTACTGCACTGAATGCACTCCCCCGATACACTTCGCATATATACTCATTCTCTTGATGGTACCGTACTCTTGATGGTACGGGACAGGTACGGGATAGCGCCAGGCATGTCGAAGGCACAAACAAACAAAAATATTGTGGCCAGCTGTCTTTGCTGGTACGGTACAGTACGGGACATATACGGGATAGCGCCAGGCGTGACACAAACAAACAAACAAACACCAAATTAAAGCTGTGTGGACCCTGGCTAGCGCCAGACGTTACTGAAGTAACGTCTTCTGCATAGCTACGGGAATAAATACCAAATTAAAGCTGTGTGGACCCTGGCTAGCACCAGATGTTACTGAAGTAACGTCTTCTGCATAGCTACGGGAATAATGGCTACTTGACAGCAGTGGACAGACAGTTTGGTCTGTGAAAGAGCTCGAGCTCTGATAGAGCAACCAGCAGCCAGCAACCAGCAATGATCAACTCCTTCGTGTACCGTATAAGTACAAAGCTTCGTTTGAAATTAACTTTCGCTATGTTCGTTAGGGGGCTCAAAATAACTAAAGTTAGTACCAAACTAAAAAATTTTTCTCTGAACGTTCGGGGTGACAGACCTCGACCAGAAACGAAATTTAGTACGTAATGAAAGATTTCGTGAACGAAAATTTGAACTTACACAGTACATTCAACAGACTCAATGCTCAGGGTACATACAGTAACACTTCAGCAGAAAGCAGTAAAGGTTCACTGGATGTAACATACTTCTCTCTTTGCATCGGATGTAAAGGACTTTTTTCAGGATCCTGCCTACTCTTTCCCAGCCACTCGACCTTGGATATGGAGTATCAGTTCCAACATCTTTCAGAGGTACTCTAATTTCAGAAATTTTCGGTGCTCAATATTTTCGGTATGAGGGCAACAGGCTAGGTTAGGTGAACAGAAATTTCCGGTACAGAGAAGCAGTTCCCTATTGGATTATGTGTGTTAGTGTTTGTTCGGTGTATTGAAATTTTAGGTATGAAACAGACGCATCGAAAGTACCGAAAATAAAAGCACACCAAAATTTGTGAAATTACAGTCCATTGTACTCAAAGGTCACTGTAGATACAAGACTACACAATCACAAATAGACTTGGAAAGTACCTTTCCTGAAAGTCTGTATGAGATGCCAGCCACTCCAGGTTACAGTCTGGGTGTCTCGCCACGTACTCTTCAATGACTGGCGGCTGACGCGAATCAACTTCTAGCCACAGAGATCTGACACAGGCACACACACACACAGACAGATATACACAACGTTACAGACACACACAGACACAGGCAGATATAGACACATCCAGACAGACAGGCAGACAGACAGACCGACAGACACACACATTGCATTGAACAAACACAGAGGAGAACCCAACTTAGGTCAGACTCCAGAGACACCAGACACCTGGCGTAAAAAGCTCCACTATGTCGTGGGAACCAGCCACTTGTGCAAACTCAAAATTCCGTTGCTCCCGGAGGCTCCTTTGTGTTGTGGCATCAACCATGCACACAGACCTGTACAAGTATTTTTTCTATCAATAGGGCAATGACACCACCGATTGACATACACTAACTCCCAGTCCTCATCAGCGTCTCTACAAACACCATCAGTTAGCGTTAGCGTCCTGAACGTGCGTCGGTGAAAACTGACAAAAACGAGTGATGAGGCAGAGATGGCATGGCAGAAGAAGGAAAGTTCTATGACTTTGTGCACTGGTACCACCAACTATACCTTAACAATGCTATTGTGTTTTGTACGCTATCACGGGTTGTTTCAACTTGTTTTCCTACAATGGTGCTGTGTTCCAATCCTTCATCAAGGCGAACTGCGTTGTGTTCAGGGGCGTACATAGGGCGGTTCCCGGGATGCCCGGGAACCAGTAAAACAAATTCGATATGGGTACAGAGAATTTTTTGATCCTGGCCCAGCGCTAGTAATACTAATAGTAGCGCTCACAGACTCACAGTGCAAGTGCATGCAGTGCATGTCTGGAGTCCGCCTGCCGGTCCGAGGACGGTGACTAGCCCAGGTGTGAAAGTGGTGCTGGGAATGGGACACAGCGTAGATCTACTGAACTGGGCCATGCCTGAACCCATCATGGGTTCAACAAAGTCTCTAGTCTAGTTACATCGCCGGATTCCTCGATCTCAGAGTCAAATTTTCTTTTGGAGTTTGTTTTGACAAAGTTGGTCGTGTTTTGACGATGCTTTCGCTTTGTGGAAAAGAAAAATGAAGAGTCGACATCCAGAGGGCCAGCGCTCTATTCAGAGCTATTTTGAGCTGCAGGCAAAGTGTGTAGCCAGTGCTAGTGGCAAAGGTCAAGCGATAGATGAGAATGCAGACGCACCTGACGTGCAAGTGAAGTATGCATGCAACGAGCAGCGCTGAGGAAGAAATCGTCGGCGAAGCTGTAGAGCGACCGTTGTTGGAAGCTGCTGGATCATCCAAAACTTACTTCAATGACATGGGAGTGTGTTGGAAGGGATATTCTGAAAGTCGACGTCCACAGTGGAATCCAGTCCCCCGAAATTTGCTGGACACGGAAAAGATTTCCGTCATCGACAATCATTGTGCGCCACCGCAGGCGAAGGATTTCATTTCCTGTGCGTATCCAGATGGATGGCAAACAGCGCCGCTTTCAACTATCCTTGTTGGAGGAGTTACCCTGGATAGTCTTTTGACAGGCATGCAATGGTGGCTTCTGCTTGCCCTGTGTGATGTTTGCTCCAGATGATTCGAAACTTAGGCAGCTTTCAAGACTGCATGCAATCGTCATGCTGAACCGTGAAAACATCCATAAAACGGGGAAAAGTTCAGTCTTTTAAAACCATAAATGCGTAGCAATGACATCGTCCAGCAGCTTGTGGACGTCAATTTCACCCAGTCTGAGGAGAATATGCAGAAACTCTGTGGGGTACGAAAAACAGCATTTCAATTGTGTGTAATGGTGGTTCATCAGTTGGCATGGGAACCACTCCTGGAGGCGAGCGGCGTACGCCCCTGGTGTTTGCCTACAAACATAGTTGTCAGGTGCTCATGTACGCAAACAAGATAGAAAAGAAATGGAAGGACAAGAGTAAGGCCGACGTGAACTGACTTACCTGCCTGGTTTGAGCAGATGTGCCGAACACGCAAGGATATCTTTGACGACATCTAGGCCATCCTCTCCGCCATCCAGCGCAAATTGGTCTTCATAGCTACGGAAAACACCACGTGTGTACGGAGAGACACATGGACACACGGTAGTGGAATGACACATACAATCAGACCTTGCTTAACCACACACATCCGTTTTCCACAAAAATTATCCAGATAGGCGAGGGAACCGGATTACCGAACACCGGTTATGTTGGATGCACTACGTATGCTATAAATCTGTAACCAGCTATTTTCTTCCGGATGGCGAGGGATCCGGATGTAAGAGGACCGGATAAGCGAGGTCTGACTGTACTAGTGAAGCTAGACTAAGCAGAGAGACACCTATCATCCCTACCCCCCCCCCCCCCCCCCTACCCCCCTCTCTCACATTGAAACTAGAAAGAGCCCATGGTGAGAAGGGAACGAAAACATTTGGTTCAGAATTTTTTTGCTGTGTTCTTTTTAGACTGGTGTGGACAACGTAGATGCATGAACTACATTAGAGAACCGGTCATTTTGACATTAATTTACTCGTACCTGTTCAACGCTGCTTTGTGAGCAGTTTGTACTCGTAGATTTATGCAGTTACTGTCTGTAGCTCTGTTTGAACATGTGTGCTTTGCACAGTTGTCCTTTGTAGTTAGTATATAATCTGTAGTGTGTGTTAGAATACACGTGGGAACGCAACGCACTTTTTATGCAACGACTTCCTTGGTTCTGTTCTCGCTTTTCCATGCACGTGTTGCTGGCATACAAGATTCGGACCGGGTCAGTGGCTTGAATCTGGTTGTTCTTCTTTGCTCTTTGGTTGCTCCACATTTTTGTTTGGCTGGAGACAACGATGGCTTTACGCGTACACCGGGTGCTAGTGGCAGCAATGAAGATTTTCAATGGATGAAGCTGGAGGCGAGCTACCTAGCTGGGGAAAGGACAATGGATATGCTGGCGATGCACTGGTCCCGTTCGTTGAGCACAAGCCACCGAAAGAGACCAGCGAGCACAAGGTTGTGCCGAAAGGCTTGCAGAGAAAGAGGTGGCCGGCAAGAAGGAGTTGGAGAAATTCAATGCCGCTGTTGGTTGTAGCGATTTGCGTCCCCACAAGTTGGACGTTCCGAAATACACCGACAACAAGCAGGATGTCCGTTGATATTTGGTTAGTGACGTTCAAGGCCGTAGTTCAGCAACATGACTACCGTATTATCTCTAATATAAGCACGGTCCTTTATTTTTTCAATGTACCTCCGCCCCGTGCTATTAATGGAGACGTTCCTTTATTGGAGACTGTTCCATTATTATTTCAACCTCATTTCAGAGGCATGCTGCCATGCCAAATCATGTCAGACACACACATTTCAGGGTTTTTTCGCCGGTACAGATAATAGAGAGGTTCCGGGGTACGATTTTCCGTGCCAAAATCCGTGTGGGCGCTACGGATTTTTTCCAGGAGTGCTCCATACGATTTTTCGGCACGGAGAATCCGTGTGGACTGGCTTTCACACGAACCATGTTTCGTATGGAGATTTTGCGTCATCGGGTGCAGAAAGATTTTTCGCGTACAAATTTGGTACGAGAAACATGGATTTTCCGCGGGAAGTTTTGATTTCGGTACAAATTTTCAAAATATAAAGGCATAGCGCGGGAATGTGACGTGTTTGCGATCGTAACCTAGGCAATGACGGCAAACACATAAGTTCCGTACTCCGGAACATTTCACTGCTCGAAAACGACGTATAAAAAATCCGTAGCGCCTCTACGGATTTTGGCACGAAAAATCGTACTCCGGAACCTCCCTAATGAATTTACACAGTGTGCTTATAATGGAGACTGAGCACTTTATGTTTTGAATGCCATCCCAATTGGAGACGTGCTATTATTGGAGACTGTGCTTATATTAGAGATAAAACGGTACCCGGAATCCACGTGGTTGCTGGCTCTCTGTTCTGCGGCAATGGGCACAAAGCTTGAACCTGCATTTGACCAAACTGTAGCTTAAGCTAGCGGCCCGCAGGTTGACTAACTACACGGTACATGTACAGTCGTGCTCGGTGAAATTCAACCCAAAGTGAATATATTTGGCGCCCTCAACTGGCACGGCCCTTGGCGCCCTCAACTGGCACGGCTCTTGACGCCCTGGAAGTGGTACGAATGCAGCTGGACGTACACATGTACACGTGCAATAATGTAATCGGAACTGGTCCAGGGCGTCAGTTTCGCACTTTGGGTCGGATTTCAGTGAGCGCAACCGTACTTGAAATCAACAACTTACTTCAGTTCCTTTTCCAATCCCGGCATATCCCCGGTGGGTATGTACGGTGGGTTGCTGACCACCACGTCAAACATCTGTGCCGGGAAACGCTCTGCCAGCTCGGCTGCAAACCAAATCCAAAGAGCACAAGACGTTGAGGACAGGATAATTAGATGTACATTGAGTTTGGCACAGGCTTGATATCCATGTGAACATGCAGGCGTGAAACTCTGAGTTGCAATACAATCCTGTTCCACCTTACTTGCATTATACATATAGATATTCATCAGTCAGGTAAGAAGAGCCTCATCAGCAAATGTGCTGTAGGACTTTGCCTTCGTGCAGAATTTCACGTGTCCAAAATATTTTTGCATTAGAGAGGTTCCGCACTACGTAAAGTTGAGCAAGCTTTACGTTAGTGGGCGGGAAAAACCCGTGGATTCTCGAGTTTGCACTCCACTTACGGAAAGTTGTCTACGTAGAGTACGTAGATAGGGCTCTGATAACGTAGCTGGTCCGTAAATGGATTGGGGTACAAATTTATGACTCTCTCCCCAGATCGATCTGGTCGTACACTGCCGCGTTCGGAGTTGCCAAGGGCAGCTATGTGATTTGAAAACTCCGTATGGCGGAACACAGATGCGCATGCAGTTTACGTAAGACTTTCCGTAGATCGATTACGTTTTTTACTAGCGATATTACGTTATGCGGAACCTCTCTATTGGTTGCACAATCGAATACAACAAATTACACATTGCGCAATGCACATGTCTGACACGTTGATTCTAGAACAATACCTGCAGAGCAGTGGACCACATCTAGCCGGTTTTCAAAGTTCAGCCTATTCAGAATAAACACACAGGACAGCACGATACACCAGCCGCACATCACATTGTAAATGCACACGCACGCACACACACACACACACACGCACACACACACACACGCTATTATAAAACAGTTAGCAGTGGTGACGGTGCCAACACATTCTTGTCGCGAGTCGTGCAAAGTGTGAACGCATGCTATATTGCTCTTCAGATTTTCCGGACAGTTGGTACATACAAATGGAGTATGGTAGAGATATAAACGTCCGTGCCACTTGCCCTGTTTTCGGGAGTATAAGCCGTACTTATAATTCACCCGGAAAAGTCGGTGCGCGGCTGATACAACGATAGCCAAATGATCAGTAAAATACAGGGTAGATGATTATATTTCGTAATTCAGTATTAACCCTTGACCATCCGTGCGTACTTGAATCTATCTCTAGAGATCGATGGACATGCATACACTAAAACATTCGTAACTCGATCGATTCTTGTCGGAATTTAAAGAACTAAGTATCTAGGAAGAAGTCGAAGAGCTCAGCTTTCCATTGCATCAATCGGTAAAGAGCTGCGATGTCGCATTCCAAAGATATTTCGCTCGACATTTCAGCTACGGCAAAAGTCGAATTTCTTTCCGAGTGACTGACCTTGAGCGGGGATTTTCCCCTCTCCTGACATGCTGAGTCAGTTTGGCATGCTTCGAGTGCGTGGGCAGCATGAAAAGAAACTCAAGCAAAACATTTGGACTGTTTACGATGAAGGAGCGAGAAATGGCTGGCGAGGAGAGAATTTCCTCGTATATACAGCGATGGGGTGTATTTGAAGCTCCCTGGCGCTGGATATGTGATCTCAGTAGTGTCCTGTTTGAGCTCAATGTACGCAGCTCATGGAGAGCTTTCCAGAATGCCCAAGATTGTAAAAATTGGTTGATTAGAACCGAAGATATTCTCAGAATAAGGTGATAATTATTGCATTTGGGACTGCTGGGGAAATTTGGTCGGATGGTAAAGGGTTAAAGCTGCTCTAGTGCTGCTGCATCACGCATTGCTCGCTACTTTTCGTAGTTTGAGCACTCTGGCGCGAGAGCGACAAGCTATCTTTTAAAATGTCTGTGGTGCTTCCTTTGCACCATGGCTGGTAGCTTGGCCTATTTAGCTCGTAGCTGTACCGATGAGGCCTTTATGGCCGAAACAGCTTGCTGCTTACAGCATTGGGTATTTCGTAACAAAAACCTGGGTGCCGGCTATAATCCGGAAAATACAGTAGCTTGTCTATAGAAGTGCCTGTAGTGTACATGTGTATCATTACTCCTACCTGGCTGCATTATGCCGAGTAAGATCAACAGCAGCTGTGTTGATGTCCACTGCTGATACAGATACCTGCAAGCCAGTACAGATACAAACAGTACACCATTCACACAGCCATGGTTTTGATGTGGACCAGCCCTGTTCATCTATGCACTGTTTGGCAAATCACAGCCCAATACAGCCTGATGGTAAACCAGCTATGCGAAACCTACCACTGAAGATGGCCAGCAGAGGATGTGAGAGTCATGTGTAAGAAGCTGCGTACTAACAAACTGCGTACTAACAAATTCCAGAGCTATGCCCAAGGCATATGACAACACATAGTGAAGTTGTACGTCTACCAGAGCTTGTTTGCTTGCAGTACCCTATCATGTGGTTATGGACAGTCGCCACCACTATGCCAGGTGTTGCAAAGAGGCATCGGTTGTGGCTGAGCGGCTGCCAAACCTGCCAGAGCCATGCATTGCATTGGAGTGAACCCTGGTAATGCAAAGAAGTGAAGGCCATCACTCATTATTACTGAAGGGTTAGCAGCTACAATGCCTGGTGGAGCCTGGCGTTGCAAAGAGGCGTTTCCTAATACCGTACTCACTCGAATAGAAGCGGGGGGGGGGGGGGGGGGGGGGGCGTTCCAATTTTTCATTGCTGATTTTGAGGAGGCTTCTATTCACGAGGGGTATCTAATCGAGTGAGTACAGTATGTACTGTGCCATCACATAGTCATCTACAAGTGTGCGAATACCTGACTCATTGAGCGTTGAACACAGCAAGCAAGACAGCGCGCAACGCGAGGGACCCGTCAGTGGGTCCATGATCGCAGGCTCTCCCTCCCATCACACTTACCTCGGGGCATTCATGAAGCAGTGACAGTGAAATAGCACCAGAGCCGCAGCCTATGTCCAAGCAGTGCAAGCTGCCAGTATCGGCGCTGCTGCCGGTATCGGCACTGCTGTCAGTATCGGCACTGCTGCCAGTATCGGCACTGCTGCCAGTATCGGCACTGCTGTCGGTATCACTGCCTTCAACTCCACGGGTACTGGAAGAAGTAGGAATTGTCTTGAGATCTTGGAGGACATGCTGCACTAGCTCCTGTAGATCAATCACAGTCAACAAGAACAGCATTGCAACTCCACGCCATCTACAGCTACTCAATGAAATCCAGTTGTGTCACTCAGGTATGCGCCGGGCGTTGTGCAGCCCTAGACCTGCGAACAGTGGGTTGCGAAATGATGCAAGGCGCAAACTTGAGTGCCATGACTGGACTTCATTGAGCAGGACGGGACCATACATCACATAGTACAAGATATCCGAGGATCAAGGAGCACCTATGCTACTAAGTTGGAGTACACGTACTAACGTTATGCAAACAACCGTTATATCAATGTGTTTGTGACAACGCTGGCCTTTGCCAAAGGTTTCATTGAGTGCATACTGTAAAACATGTAATTTTAGGTGCATCAAAATTTCGGTGCCAGGGACCTGCCAGGTTTCAGGTGTAATGTAGAATTAGGTGACCAGCATTCCCTTCACGTACAGTGTATACTCTGGTGTCTTTTAGGTGTAATTTAAATTTAGGTGCTGGTTTTCACTACCGAAATCACCGAAATTAAAGTTACACCGAAAATATCGTGTTGTACAGTATACAGTACAAGCAGTCATTTATGTCTTACGAACGACACCGATTATGTCACCATTATGTCATAGAAGGCTAACAAAGGGCCTTTCCAATCTTCTCTAAACCTAGACCTTTTGGGTGAAACAAAATAATTTTGTTGGTGTGGTCCACGGGAGACCAAAACGAAACAACTAGTAGCACCTGTTCACAAATGAAAATTGTCTCAGCAGACTTCATCATGACTGTACTAGAACTCATAGTGAAGTAGTGGCAAAACATATGAAAACACATAATTATAATGTTTGATAGATAGATATATTATATCTATCTATCAAACAAAGCCATTGCACATTGACCACTCTTACCTCGGTCTCCGGTCGTGGAATGAGCACCGGTGGTCTCAAGCTCAGTGTCAGGTAACGGAAATCCCACTCACCGATGATATATGGGACAGGTGTTCTACGTCAATGTAATATTGCAACAACGACGACGACGACGACAGCGACAGCAGCAGCAATGTCAAGCAGCAGCAATGTCAGCGAGTACATACATTTAGGTTCTAAGAAATAGGAATTTGTATGTTTGATAGTTCCTGTAGCCCCAAGCCCTTTCCTCCAGAGACTGATTCTGTTCTTCATGAAAACTGAAACTGATATGGATGCTCCTCACAGCAGCATGTGGATTAAAAGCTCATCCAATAGGGAAGATAGAGGACATGATGACACACAACTTTGGAAAGAAACATCATCGGCAGTAAATGCCTCATTAAGGCACATTCACACACACACACACACACACACACACACACACACACACACACACACACACGGGACTGCATGAAAGGATGAGTATGCAGAACATGCATTTCACGTACGTTACTTTACAGTCATAACTTCTGGAATGGACGTCAACTTCTTTGTAGCCTGCCAACACCAGGTGCACAAACAAGTCATGTGCCGGGTGTTCCGGGCTGGTTTGGAACCCCGGACCGGAGCAAACACTGCTCCACAGAAACGCGTTCTTACTACTTCAAAAAGTACTTCTCTAAAATCTACCTACCTAGTATCTACCCCCCACCCAACACACACACACACACACACCTGCCTACTAAACTAGGCATGGTGGCTCAAACTCCCACCTTTCCAGCCGGCGCTCTGCCATCTTCCTGTACTCTTGCAGTTGTGCGTCCGTGAGAATTGTCTTTTGCCGGCTGTGAACATGATGCAGCTGCGCACATTACGATAAGGACATGCAACACAGCCATCACAGCCAGCACACACACACACACACATGCTCACATCAAGATCAAGTAAATCAACATAGAAATCCGATGTGAGTGTCCCTGTTTTTATTTTATTTCAGGAATGGACAGTACTAGTACAATGTACCGTATTTTCCGGGGTATAAGCCGCACTTTTTTTTCGCTAAAAATCGGACCAAAATCGCCCCTGCGGCTTATACACCGAACATGCTTGCGCGAATGAATGCTTAGCATACATCAGTATGCATGCTGACGTAATGTGACATGTCATTCGACTCAGCTTCGTGCCTGTGTTGCTATCCCGGCACTTTTACTAGTTTTAGTGCATCAGTGGCAGCCAGACTGAAGATAGTGCAGATGACATGGAGTGATTTGTAGTCAACACAGCAATACACCAACATCTCTGCAGCAACCTGTGGTGCACTAACACTTCATAATCTGATCTAACATGGTATTTAGCTCCATAACCATAATAAATTTGTAGAAAGGCCATTGAGTGTGAAAAATCTTGGTTTGTGGGTGCGGCTTATACTCCGAATACCAACTTTTAGTCAATATTTTGCCTCAAAAAGGGGGGTGCGGCTTATACCCCGGTGCGGCTTATACCCCGGAAAATACGGTAGATGGAAATGTATAAAAAATTGCCATCTATGATGCGATGTTCTTCACCTCTTTGTCTTTCACTCTATTCTTGGTTGCACTTACGGATTTGCCATTCAAGATGTGCGCCATCATGTGCCTTGCTGATAGGTCAGGCTCTGGTATATTCTGCTCGGCTAGACGCTTCTCACACTGCTCAACCGCGTACTTGACACTGTGCCGGTGAACGTCTGGATCTCCATGACCATGTGGAGTGCAGAGAGTTCTAACAACACAGGCACCCAACGCCAGTCCGGGGAGGCGATGGGTGTGAGAAACGCTACTGCTCGAGAGCCATAGACTTCGCACTATTGCTGGCAACATAATCACCGGCTTGCGAAAATGGACAAGGTTGAAAGAGGCGAGATAACTGCTCCTGTTTGCATCAAACAGATCGAGTATTTGAGTCCGAGCAGAATCAAACAAAACTGATTTTTTGTTTCTTCGAATCTGGCACGTGCCGCGCCTATGGGTGCACGTGGTTGTAAGACAAGGGATTTTCCCTGGTCCCATGTGTGGCCGCTCTTTTCAACATTTCGAAAATCAGGTCAGCAAAACCACTTCCCTATTTCCAGACGACACAGCATTATTATTATTATGGTTTAGTCCACGATGGTATCTTTGTACTAAGTCTAGCAATTGAAGACGCTCGAGATCATCCGTTGAAGTATGCCTACTTTGTTTCGTCCCTGTATTGATCTTCATAACGGTCAAGTGAAGCAGGTATGGAAACTGTCCGAATTGTTTTATGAATTCCACTGTGTTTGATTTCCATTGTACAGTGTAATCATTTTTGGTATTCTTGGCACTAATTCTGCTGGCGAAGCCCAGAGGGTAGAACTGTACACTAGTATATGAAGGGACATCTCATCATGTACAGTGGAGCTCCAGGAAACACGGATACTTCTTAGTGCCTGTGCAGACATGAACAAGTTCTAGCCATCATGGATAGCAAAGAAATTAATTTTATTTCAAAAGAAAGTTGTGGACACACGTATCTATAGTCTATACACATGTGTACTCTAGCAATGGGCACACACGTCTAATGCGATCATCGGGAATCTTCTCTGTGTTCAATGGTCACCGAATAGAGCCAAACTCTGTACTGATTCAATGATGTTTTGACGTACTTATCCTATGCCGCAACAAATCAGTTCGTGAACGCACGTCTGTCTGTTTGCCTGTCTCCATGTGTTTCCATGCAATGTGTTAGATCGTCGGTGGTACTCTTGACTCGGCAGAGCAAGACTTGAAAACCAACTTTGTATCAAGGTGAAAATGATTATGTGAAATGAAATGAGTTGTGAATTTGCAGTGCCCAGGGAATGAGCATGTGTGCTCACCAATTCTCTTCGAGTGAGACTTTAGGCACTCAAATCAATAATCATACTGAAGTAAGTTGGTGAAGGCAGGTCGAATACCGGCTCCAGCGGCGGCCATCTCCACGCAAGCTAGTGGGGTTAGTGTGGGACCATGCCCGCACCTAGTACACTCAGGTTCTTACACTGTACAGCCTCATGGTTGTACAGTCGTGGCCAACGAAATCCGACCCATGAGCCGAAAGCAGCGGCAAGGCGTATGCGGCCCTCGAATGGGCTGACCATGCATGATGTGATTGAAATGGAAATGCGGTGCTGCTTTGGATTTGCGGGTTGGACTTCTTTGACCACAACTGTAAATGTACTCGACCCTACGGCATAGTTTGTGACACGTGTGTGCGTGCTCTCTCTCTCTCTCTCTCTCTCTCTCTCTCTCTCTCTCTCTCTCTCTCTCTCTCTCTTCTGTGCAGCCACGGTCCTGTTTACTTTGCTGAGCTGTATCGCAAAGACCAGTTAGTGGGAGGTCATGTGATCAAGTTGGGAGGAGGAAACGACGAGGCTGCTCGATCAGCTCTAGCCGCTTGGCCTAATGGACTGCAGGTTGGCGGTGGAATCAATGCTGACAATGCTATGCACTGGTTGGAGGCAGGTGCCAGTAAGGTATGTGCTCCGACGTTAACGACTCTAAACCTGGTGTTGTGGAACGTTGACCACTCTAAACCTGGTGTTGTCGATTGCTACTGTGCTAGATCAGAACTCAACTGATACAATGTTGAAATGATTGTTGCAGCACACGGAACTATTGTGGCATTGTAGATAATAATATCTATACTGCTGACTATGATGCTGATTGTATACAGTTTAATGCACTATACAACATGTGTCGATGTCCTCAGAGAGTCTATGCATACCCATCCAATGCTCTCGGCACATCCTCAATTCACGTTTTCCTTGCTCTGTGCACTGTCTATCTTCTCCATCTGATCTTGTATTTGTTTCTAAAATGTTACTTGTGTGCACGTTCAGGTCATTGTGACGTCCTGGCTGTTCCCCGATGCCTCTTTCAGCGAAGAGCGTTTGAAACAGCTGTCACAGCTTGTCACACCGCAGCGTCTTGTGGTGGACATTAGCTGCCGACGGCGTGGTGACTCTTGGCTTGTTGCCACCAACAAGTGGCAGACAGTCACCCAATTTGAGCTCAGCAAAGGTATGACTAACATGCAACCATTATTCAATGGCTAGCGGTTGCGACTTACAAATGTTTGCTTTCAAACGTCAGCTGTAGCCATATAACTTTTTTAGTTACATGTACATATACATGTACCAACGCAAATGGTGGGTACAGAGTGGCACGTCTCTGCATGATTCTACTTTAAAAGGTACAGCATGTTATGTGCCTGGAACATGGTCGTGCCTGGAACATGGTCGTGCCTGGAACATGGTCATGCCTGGAACATGGTCGTGCCTGGAACATGGTCGTGCACTTACTAGTACTACGCTACAGTAGGACTCATCCAGTTATAACTTCAATTCCTTTTAACTGTGTACTAATCTGTTGGTTTTTTTTGTGCTGTAGATTCCATGTCACTTCTGGCGTCGTACTGTAGCGAGTTCTTGGTTCATGCGGCCGATGTGGAGGTGAGCCTACCTGCCTGTGTGTCTGTGCTGCTGCTGCGGGTGGTGTGCTAGTGTGTTGCCACTGTGTCAGCGGCACTCTCTATGTTTCACTACTCTTTTTTATTTTATTTTTTACAAAATAGCCACAAACCATCATGGTGCAAACGCCGGCAAAAACGCACAGAGATGCACATAGGGATACACATAGGGATGGCAGCCGAAGCAGTGGAGGCGGGGCAAGAGCAGCTCAACCGACCAAGGGTCTCGGTTTCAGCACTGCTCATGCGCGCCAAACAGAAAAAATACGAAGTGAGAAAAAATGAGCAGGAGCACAACAGAGCAAATTAGAAATAAATAATATGTAGGATAGGAGAGCAGGCACACAACACATTGCCACAAACGCCCAGTAGCAGGCATCCGAATGCATATACACAAACACACCCTCAGACACACGCACACACACACAAACACATGCGCACGCGCACACAAACACACGTGCACACAGCCACACACACCCACGCTTACACGAGCACACAAACTTACATACACACCCACACACACACACACACGCACCCACACTCACACACGTGCACCCACACTCACACACATTTACACATGCACCATCACGCACGCACCGGCATCGAGTATGCGCAACAATTGAGGTGATAAGGCAGGTGACCAAGAACTGATCATGGGCAGATATCTGTCGCCCAAACCCAGTCTTTACGTCGGAGGTGCTGATACGTCTTCAGCTTAAAGGCTTGGAGGCCACGGTGGCATGGTGCTTCACTTAGAATAGCAGGTGGAAGGGAGTTGCAGGTAGGCACGAAGCCGTATGGGAATGCGAGTAGTAGGGCATTGTTGGAGCGTGGACGGAGGGGGATGCTAAGCTGCTGGTTGTGACCTTGCGACTGCTGAGACTGCCGTCTTGTGCGGGGTTCTCTGGTAGGTGCTGCCAGAGGAGGGAACAGGGGCTCAATGGATGGCAGGCGTGCACCACACTTGAGCTTAAAAAGCACACAGAGGCCACTTATCTGGCGGCGGAGCTCCAGGCTGTCAACAACGGTTCCATGACCTACCAGGGAGAGGGCACGCTGCTGGACCTTGTTCAGGCGGGCAAGGTGGCTGGCTGCTGTACTGTGCCAGACGAGTGGCCCGTACTCAAGCAGGGGGCGGATGAAACCTTTGTAGGTAGCGAGTTGCCTAGGCTGGTCTAAGACAGGCAGTGTCTTGCGCAGGAAGCCAATGCGTTGGGAGGCGCGGATGGCGACAGTTCGCAGATGTTCTCCGTACAGGAGCTGGCTGTCGAAGGTCACTCCCAGCAGCTTGAGGGATTCTACTTCGTCAACTGCAACACCGTTGAACAGAATGGGCGGGATGGGCCAGTATTTGCGGTGTCGTGAGATGGTCATTGCCTGGGATTTTGTAGGTTCGAACTGAATCCTCCACTTGGCACCCCATTCCGCCAGGGCAGTTACGCCAGTCTGGAGGTCAGCGCAGTGGGCAGCAGCGGATTCAGGCTTGGGAAGGACAGCATACAAGGTCATGTCATCAGCGTACGTGGCTGGGATAACACTGCTTGGGAGGACGTCAGCAGCATCGTTCACGTACAGTAGAAAGAGGGTGGGGCCAAGGATGCTCCCCTGGGGCACACCAGCAGTGATCGGGAAGGTGGGAGACGTAGCACCGCCTATGACTGCCTGCAGATGACGGTCTGTCAGGTAAGCAGAGAGCCATCGATGGAGTGGCCCATCAATACCATAGGCTTTGAGCTTGTGGAGAGCACCATGGTGGGAGACTCGATCAAAAGCGCCTGCAATGTCGACGGCCAAGGCACGCACAACACCACCAGAGTTCAGTTCAGTCTGCCACTGATAGTTCCGAGCTGTGAGGAGGTCAGTAGCACTGAGACCAGAGCGGAAGCCAAATTGGTAATGGGAGAGCAGCCCACCCTTCTCCAGGTGGTTCATGATGCTAGTGTTTACGATTTTCTCCATCACCTTGGACATGATGCTTTGACAGGCGTCCCCACGCTTTCCGACCTACAGTGTACAAACTCAGTGAGACTGTCCACTGTACAGTCGTGGCTCGAGGTGCCCACAAAGAACACAGATCGCTTCTTTCTTGGCGGGCCCGCGGCAACTAATTTCCAACTGTCATCCTTGATGACGGCCAGGATAGGTTGGCTCTTCTCGCAGTTTGATTGCACAGGCTCAGGATCGACCAAGCCGGGGTCGTCCGTACGGGTACGGGTTTCGTGCTGTGCAGAGCCAGAGGTCACGTCGGCCTGCCCTGACTGTTGTCCATCATCTGCATCGGCTGGGTCAAGCTGGGGAGGACGGTTACGAGGTTTTGTACGGGTACGAGATTTGTCGCCGTGGGCTTGGTGCTGAGAAGATTGTGCAGGGGCATTGTCGGGAACAATGGCGGATTTCTGCAGGGAACAAAATTCCTCACGGAGGCCTAGGAGCTGCGCGGAGAGGTTGTCCACATGCTGATGGAGACGACCCTCGCGATCCCTCGACTCGCTGACATGAAAAGTCAGGGTCTGCAGCACGCTGAGCAGAGTGTGCTCTATACCCGCGAGGGAGCAGAGAAGTTTCATCGCAGGCTCTCCGGCGAGCTCGCCCATGGCGAAGAAGTTCTCCCTGACTGCTTTACCTACCTTCACCCCTACACTATGCTACCCTACACTGCCACTAGTACTACTGCCCTACTTCCAGACCGGCCTGTTGCCGGCTGGGCTTTCAAACACTGCGGAGCTGAAAAAGTCACAACTGTCCACAGTCAGTGCAGGTAAAACACTCCAGAACAGTACATACCGTATTTCCCCGATTGTAAGGCGCATCCCCACTTTGAGGTTTAAACCACATTGTTTCAATACATGCATATAAGTAGGATGTCACTCTCGATTGTAAGTCGCATCCCCTTCTTTGCTCTTGAAGTTTAGTGTAAAAAGGCGCGACTTATATTCGGGGAAATACGGTACTGCTTGAGAACTTCATTCCTGGTCTGGAGATGACTCTCATGGGAATTTGAGTATCGTAAAGTACAGTGTACTGCCAAGAGAGTCCCACCGCATGTACTGGACATGGTGGTGGGGTAGAGTAGACGGTTCGATACCGGGACGATTTGGCAGCCAAATTTGTATAGACCCAAACCGATGATCAGCGTTGATTTTTCACTCGAAATATGTTTGTGGAAGGAAACTGGCATGTTGAAGTTTGCTCTGGGGCCAGAGTCATCGAACTGAGCCACTCCTTTGTGTTGACCCATTGCCTCCAAGTTGCCCAATTTTTCGCTTCAAAAAAGTTCAAATCAGAGGTGGCTCCAAACCGGACACGTTTTAGAGTGCACGTCAAATTCACTCTGGGTCTGAAATTAGGTAATTGCCATCGCTCCACGACGGCCAGTACAGAGTAACAGTAAGCCGTGTGTGTGCTTCCATTAGTTTTGATTGGTATGCGGTGCTTTATTGGCGAGAGGCGAGCCGCTGTTTACCTGCGACAAGAAGTTGATTTTTCGAAAGTCGTAAAACTCAAGTCGCAGTGCGAAGCAACACGTCAAAAACTCACCTGCTTGGTATGGCGCTTCTGGTCATCGCAGAGCCATGAAATTTTGGCTCGGAGTATAACACATCGTAGTCTCACTGAGACATGTTTTCTAATGAAAATACCAAGAGAGAAAGTGAATATTGAGTCCGTTCCGGTTTGCAACCTATGTCCTATTTCAAACCGTTGCCTCTACCGGGTTTGGAAGTGGAAGGGATGAGCTATATATGGTGTTGGTAATAACGGGTACATGTACAACGTGTGCAGTGTACTACACACATTGCATGCTGTGCAGTCAGTCCGTGCTCATTTCACCTTTGAATGGGGGTGACCTGCATACAAGAACACCGTGAGTTTGTACAGGGCCAGGTGTGCACCTTGTTGTGCACTCAGCGTTTACACTGTAATCTTATGACCTGAGTTTGGCTCGCCACACGGTGTGCCTTTCCCTGGCTGTAAATCAAGGTGCGGTGCTGCTCATGAGAGACTTGGCGGCGCTCTGCAAGTACTTCACCTCGGTACCATACTGCTGACTGTTTAGCACCAGAAGAGAGCTACCAAATCACATATGGACAGAAGCTGCTGCTATTGCCTGCGTGTACTACAGGTGGAATCCTGATAATTCGAACCTCAAAATGCCAGGAAAAAACTTCTAATTATCCGGACATCCTAATTATCCAAACATGACTCGTGACCCACAACACAATATGTATGTCAAAATGCTCTCATGGTCACGCAGAGTTGCGCTATGGACCTTAGACACAGATTTCGCAGATACTGAACTGACCGGCACAGCCGGCTCATGCAAACTGAACTGAACTGACCAGTACAATGTACAGTGAACTTCGAATTACACTTTGCTAACTTCGAATTATCAGCACAAATCCACACATTTTCTATGTAAGTGGAATCTGTGGGTCTTCGAATTAACCGGACAAGTCATATCCAGTTCGAGGTTCGAATTATCAGAAAAAATTATGCGGGACTCGTATTGATAGAAATCGGTCCTGGAAAAACTTCTAATTAAGCGGTATGTTCGAATTAAGCCATATTCGAATTATCAGGATTCCACCTGTACTATATTGTGGCAATGGCTTTAATTTAAGAGATAGTGGTAGCGACTTTGGCGATGATTACATAGGTAAGTGCTAGCTCCCACGACGGAGCTCGCACTTTCCGCGTCAAGTTTCAAGTCAAGTCGGTGGAAAGCGCGGGCTATGGTGTGGGGAGCAAGCACTCTTCCTATGGTTTGGATTGAATGATACTAAGTAGATATTCTAGTTTTGCTCAGCTCTTGAGAGAAGTGGAATGGAACGCCTGCTTGCCATATCTTGCCGCTGACAGTCAATGCCGACCTATACACTAAGATACACATGCCTTGTGGGCAGCTGCCTGGATATCCGCGTGTGTGTGCATGTGTGTACGTGTTTGTGTGTGTGTGTGTGTGTTCTGTTGACTGTACCAGGGTCTGTGCAGTGGCATTGATGAGCAGCTTGTCAAAGGTAGCATAACAATAGCAAGTAGTTGACTGTGTTCACGTTTTGAATTACAATGTAGTCAGCCTTGCAATTTTGGCCTACGTATGCCAGTGCTCAATCGTACTGCTCTCTTGCGAGTGGTTGCCTTTTGTTTTTTTACGGTACTGCTCAATGAAATCTAATCAAGCGAGTTACGCGTACGATCGGATTTCATCGAGCAGCAGAGTAGCTGTGATGACATTGTAGACTCGATTTCTGATTTTTTTCTTCCATTTGGTGAAACTTACTTTGACGTAGTGCGTTTTGTGTGGACTATAAGGACGGATGGATGGATAAGCCAAAGTTCGGTCGACCCTACACTGCTGAAAGATTATTTGTGGGCTGTGTGTTTGGTGTTTTATTCTATGTAGCTTTAGGAGAATGGTCGAGTATCCCATGCACATATGCGGGTGGTGCGAAAGGTAAGTTGTGTGTGTGTGTGTGTGTGTGTGTGTGTGTATGTGTGTGTGTGTGTGTGTGTGTATGTGTGTGTGTGTGTGTGTGTGTGTGTGTGTGTGTGTGTGTGTATGTGTGTGTGTGTGTGTGTGTGTATGTGGTTCACTGAACAGCTACTTCGTAGTACTACAGTGCTGGACAAAGAAATCCAACCCCATGAACATAATTGCGGCGGGCGCTGCGCAACCCTAGCACTACAAACACTGTTCTGTGCACTCGCATGCAGCGCTACTTTATTCTCTGGCCAGCACTGTAGTTATGTGTTTCAAGCTTGAGTGGATTTCATCAGCAGACTTCAGGCTGACTAGCTGGACTGATTGCGATGAAGACTTGGCTGTGCCTGTTCTCACGGTTGGACAATGGGTACAGCCTTGTTCCTGTTCACTCTGTCCACTTTCCAACTTCTCACTGGCAATTTCTAATGCTCTATGTTCACTGCTACAAACTGTTGTTCCATGAACTCTTTCCCCATGTACAATCATGTACTGATCTTGTTGCTAATAACAATGTTCTATTTTCACTGCTACAAACTGTTGTTTGATGAACTCTATTCCCATGCACATACTCATACTCCTGCCCATCACTGAAGCAATGATAACGATCAAGCTCTGTTAGGCATAGCAACTTGTGCACACCATGTACATATACTCATCTTGCTCTTATCCCCACAGCTCTCTCAGACCTGGACTTAGTCAATCGTCTCTCAGAGGGCAAAGTAGACCTGACGATCGGAAGGTAAGGACAGCATTGACTTCTGTGGTCCGTACGCCTTCTCTTCTATTATTACTGCATTTCCGCCTTTATAAGTCACACTTGATTGTGAGTCGCAACTAGGCATTATTATCAGGTCTGAGCCAAACTGTTTCAATGCATTCCCAGAAGTAGGAAGTCACACTCAATTGTAAATCGCACTCCCTTCTTTGCCCTTGAAGTTTAGTGTAAACACGTGTGACTTATATTGTGGGAAATATGGTCTGTGTAGCTTATTACAAGCATCATGTGTATGTGCTACTTGATTGTTTGCAGTGCCCTGGATATCTTCGGTGGTGACAAGGTAAAATTTGAGGACTGCGTTCAGTGGAACATTCAGCAGCAGACGAGTAGTTGTTCCAGCTGATGCAGCTGATGTAGCTGACATGATTGGGGGTTTTGTCCTCACGATACCACTGCCTTGGTGTAGAGCAGTGTATATCCGTATAACTTATACTCTCTGAGCAATGCTAGCTGGCCTAGCGTCGACCCACTCATACCAGAAGGGGATGTTGCAAAGTTCTGTTCTATCCCTACACGCGCACATACACCCACGCACACCCACACATACACACGCACGCATCATGCTGACAATGAGCCATGTGCGGCATGTGCTACGCGCTAGTTCACTAACTACATTGCAGTGCATCCTAAGTGTGTGCCATACTAGAACCGAAATCCTAAAACAGGACGTCTAAATCATGCAAACTTGGCTGATTTCCGGACTGTAAAACACGAAAATTTGAGCTGTACGCAAGTCGCAGCTTGGCTGACCTCACCAGGGTGACGTAGTGCACGAACTGCGCTGTTTCAGATCTGATATGCACAGTTGCACACTCTGGTTTATGTACTCTTGCTACTACTAGTCACTTGGTGTGTACAACTAGGTAGCCGATATCAGTACAATACCCTACCGTGATTTTGCTTTAGAATATTTTATACTGTTTTTTGACTATTTTCGCATTTACCACTCAATCTCCTACAGCTAATCCATTTTGCTCAGTGCTCTGTGCGTTAGCCTGACCTACCTTTCTAGTTCAGACTGCCGTGATACTTCCGTTATGTTTGAAATCTTGTTAATTTATTGAACCTGTTCCACTGCAAGCCAGTGTCACATCAGCAACTGGCTGAGCAACTGCACCTTTCTGTAACGTTCTCAGATTGCGTACCGTAATTCCGCGCATATAAGCCCATGGGCTTATATCCGGATATAAGCCCACCTCCGTGTATAAGCCCATGGGCTAATAACCAGACACCAATGCAACTCGCGTGTCAAGTAGAATTTTTCACAAAATGGACTCTTCCTACCATGGTACAGCAGGTCAGTGCAGTTTACCAGTAGAGTATGGTAGACTGACCATGAGCATGGACTTGTACTTTTCCGTGAACCTTCAAAATTCTAATATTGGCCCATGGGCTAAAAAACGAACATGTAATTGTTTTACTGGATATTTTATCCCCAAACTGCATAGTTTCACATATAAGCCCATGGGCTTATATGCGCGGAATTACGGTATGTGCCAGTCACACAGCACACACACACACACACACACACACACACACACACACACACACACACACACAAACGACAAGAAACGTGCCTTTCAACTGCCTGCGGTCCAATACAGCTACAAAACAGCCACATGGGTCAAACATGATGACGTCATCATTATGTCATGGCTAAAGAGTGATACTGTAACTCTAAAAAAGGATAGAAACGGTAGCTAATATGCAATGTGTCACTGTACATTTAGTAAGAATAATATACACATCTAGTATAGGATTCCGGTGTAGATGAATGCGGTATGTGATGCTGGAGCGACGGTACACAGGGAATACAGCGTGGAGTGTAAGAAACGTCCAATTTGACAGCACCGCTCACACTCACACACAGCACTGAAAAATCTGCACATGACGGAGACTGCTGTGCGCCACACATGCAGCCGTGACATGCGCGTGTAGTGTGTGCATGGGATGAGCACAGCAGCACACATACAGACACACGACACAAGACAGGATCTCTCCGATTCCAAACCAACTCCACACGTGCGCTCACACCCACAACCATGTGACTTCATCAGACCTGCATGCACTAACAGTAAGGGAGACTGGGGGTACAGTCTACAGAGGATGCAGTTATAATAAGCTTGTGGCTAGCTGTATGCACCAGCGAAGATAAGATACTGTCTCATTTACACACCCGCCTCTTCCCCTCCGTTCCTCACTGACTCCTCTCCCCGTTCACTTGTCGTCACTGCCGTGCTTCAGCATACGAGCAAACGCCAGGTAATCGAAATTTCCCTTAGAGTCAATCGTGGCGCCGCGCAGTACTTCATCGACCTATGGTAGAGGTGCACGTGGACAAACGGGGAGGCAAATGTGGACAGACAAAGAGACAAATGTGGACAGATGGACAATCAGAGAGACCAATGTGGACACACGGACAGACAAAGAGGAGACCCGAGTAACCCCACAATTGTATAGCAATACTGATTGTCCACGTGGAATATCGAGCAAAGAAAGCAGTAATTTCACATGCATCAATCTGCTCGCACTCCTGAGAGCAGGTACATTTGCACCAGTCACACTTCACATTCAAAGTAACAGAACTGCACCATCATCAACCATCACCATCATCATCATCTGCACTGACCTCATCTTCTGTGAAACGGTCTCCCATCGTCATCAGAAGCTCCTTCAGCCTACATAGTGAGATTGCGGAATACAAGAACAACACAGAATTAGCACCGCAGGTCAGCTCTCCAACACAGCACAGCACATGTTGACACTCGTCAGCAGATCCACATCAACCCAGCTGACAGTGAACTAATCCAATGGTGCAGCTGTACAATGTAGTTTACTTTCCGAGTAGAAGTGACAAGGCAGTTCCTGCAGTTCCGTACACAGACATCACCAGCAATCAGCGACATCGCGCCTGACAAAAGTTTTTCAAATAAAATATTTCCACCCAAACGTCACTGCTGGCGCTGAGCTCGCGCGATCGCGCGATCGAGTGTGCAGTTTTTTTTGTGATCTCAATGAAAAAGGATTTTTTGAACTCACGCTGTACACAACAAGCTCTCTGATCTGCATTGGAAAGGCTTCCTGTCTGAAGCCTTTCCATACTGGTACTCGATGTTCCAGTTTTGTGACACGAGAATGGCACGAGAATTAGTGTACCGCTGAGTGTACCGCTATACACGTGGTCGACACGTAGTCGACACGTTGTTGATACTTTTTTGACACGTGACCCCGTCAACGGTCTGCTTTGTGCCAATGACACTCGGTAACCGATGTCGCGTACGACAAAGACGACTATCCCGTACGCGAAATAGTTGAGAACTGCATGACGTGGACCTAGTACCTGACGGCAAGGACAACTGCGAGGAGGCCCCTTTCCGTACCCCTGACGGGAAGGAGAACTGCAGAAGTCGAACGAGGAGGCCCCTTTTCGTAACCCATACTGCAAAGTGCCATTGATGGATACCTTTTGCACCTGGAACGACCCCTTAAACGCTGTCGCGGCGACTATCCCGTACGCGAAATAGTTGAGAACTGCTGACGTGGACCTTTTGCACCTGGAACGGCCCCGTAAACGCTGTCGTGTCGGCGGAGTGAATGTGCAGGGTACTAGGGTGAAAAGAATTGCTGCAAAGACGTCCCCTCTACTAGGCTCTAGGCCTTTGCCTTTGGAGACATCGTCGGTGAACTGAATGCGCAGGGCGAAAAGAATTGCTGCAAAGACGTCCGCTCTAGGCCTTTGGAGACATCGTGGGAACTCCTTCCGGTACTATACAAACTGCTGACGTGGCCGTGGACATGTACATGGAGAGTCATGGTGGGACTTCATGTACATGGATACATGGTGGGAATTCCTTCCGGCACCCCCGTACCGCAAAGCCAACGGTGGTTAAGGAGAAGTGCAGACGTGCAGGAAGACGAACGAGGAGGAACCAGGACGAGCGAGCAATGGCAGGACTAGCTGGACCGTAAGTAATAGCTGAATTGTGCATGACAACTTGACACCCATGCGGCACTCGCCACTTGCCACTGCATATTTCTTGTCCACTAACAATGTCTCTCCTCTGCCCCCTGTGTGTCCACGGCCCTGTTTCTGAATTGGCCCGATGAATCGAATGTCTTCCGCAACTGGAACGGCCCCGTGAACGCTGTCGCGTCGGCGACTGAATGCGCAGGAGGGAAAATATTGCTGCGAAGACGTCTCCTCTAGACGACGGTAAGGCACCCCATTGATATGTTGCCAGTGTGTGCCAGGGTATCGCGTGTACGTATAACTTCTCCAAAAAATTTAATGGTCCACAGTCGTGTCGGAAGGGTACGGTGGGACTGTAGCCATGTTACCTTCTAACACGTTATCAGGTGGAGAGTGTCTTGTACTCACGTTATCACTATATAAGGTCGAGAGCGTATTGTAGTCACTCTCTCTATTCCTGTACTTCATTACGTTTCAGGTGTACGTATAACTTTTCCAAAAAAATTAATGGTTCACGTCTTCAGATAGAGAGCGTATTGCACCCACTGTCTAGTCTCTGTAGTGCATTGAGATTTTGTTGATCGAACATGAAATGGATACAAAGACAAAGCCAGGCCAAGTACATGGCGAGATGTCGCCAGAAGAACGTCTTCAGGTAGAGAGCGTATTGCACCCACTGTCTAGTCGATTTTGTGGATCGCACATGAAATGGATACACAGACAAAGCAGGCCAAGTACATGAGAGAGTGGACGATGTGCAGATCGACACGGTCTGCGGGTACTTCATTAAAGTTACCCGTGACATAACTAGGATAAAAGTTAATCACTGCAAAAACATTGCCAAGTATGTGAGCACTTTGGACTTGACAGAAGAGTGCACGGGCGACGTTGACAAAACATACCGCGGTGACTGTCACTATCATGACAGCAGGGCACATCGCACGCAGCATCGCAGATCGTGTTGAATTGCGCATCATAATATTGCAAAATTGCTCCTGTGCATGCAAGTGGATTTCATTGCACTTCTCAGTTTGGGAAATGCTCGATTATGACAATTCTCCGTGTGAGTGCACTAGCCCTGAACAGACATGTAGGTGAACCGTTTGCGGTGTCTCATAGCCTACCTCACGACCTTCTGCTTTCTTTCTTCATCACTTGTATCTTGCAGGTATATCATCCCGTGACGACCACATTGAAGTCTGAATTTGAAGTGTGAAGATGCTTCAGCAACCACATCGTACTTTTCCATTGCTTTTATTGTGCTTCTACTGTGCATGTGTGTAACTTGTGGAGTAAACATGTGATGACATTGTATGCTGGCGACACGGTCAGATGTTCATGCGTCTAACGTACACCTGCATGTTATGCATTGAAAAGGGTTTGCCACTTGCGATCCTGGGACGAGTATCAGGTCCGCTTTGTCCTGTGTGGGCTGTATCAGATTGCTGTTCACTTCTCTATCTGTTGGATATGTGACTTTCTGCAAGTTTCTGGTGTATGATGGCCACGTCCTTGCTTGTCACTTTGTATGATATTACATTCTGTATTCGCTGCTTCCATGGCATGGTCTGCAAACTGCAATCCTTGGGCAAATGTCATGTTTGCTATGTTGTGCTTTGGCCGTCAGCTTGTCTACACGCTGTAGTTGAATTATTTTTGTTTCACAACTGACTTCCTCAAGTACGATGGTCACTGCTTTGCATGGCATTATACATGAAGAATTTCCTGTTTGTGCCGTGTGCATGTGCGTATGTGTGCGTGGCCACGTGTGTGTGCCGTGTGCATACACATGTTTGTGTATCTGTGTGCGGGGTAGCGAGGCGGGGAGGGCTGGTATGTATCAGTGTGTTATTGCAGTCGCATGGCTACATACAGTACATCGCGCGCGTGGTCATCATGTTTACCTTCGGGGTTGGGGTGGGGAGGGAACGGAAAAAGAGCGGAAATTATCCATATAAAAATCGCTCTGTGAGCGGTTCTGAAAAACCTTTACTGGTACTGCCCCGTCGTAAAAGTAAGAAATTAGAACTGGCCCATTGTCCCCCCAAACGCGAACTGATCCACCTAAATCGCGAATGACGGGACCCGAACGCACCAGTAGCACGAGGTTCCTACCTGTGGATGCAGATGGGGACGTTGGTCCGGACCATAGGCCATGTGCTGTACTAGCGGTAGACTTACCTATCAAAATAATAAATTCTACTACTACTACTGGTGTTACCCTATGATAATTGCCGTGATCCTGTGCCCTCCCGACCTCGTGCTACTGGTGCGTTCGGGTCCCGTCATTCGCGATTTAGGTGGATCAGTTCGCGTTTGGGGGGACAATGGGCCAGTTCTAATTTCTTACTTTTACGACGGGGCAGTACCAGTAAAGGTTTTTCAGAACCGCTCACAGAGCGATTTTTATATGGATAATGTCTTTTTCGGTGGAGGTGATTTTTGTTGTTGTTATTGTTGTGGCTGGCGACGAGAAGGCTCTCATTTACGCTAGGTATCTCATAGACAGAATGAGCCTGGTTTTTACGCCAAGCTGATGTTTTCAGCAGCAGTCCGCTGTGGAGAAAATTCAAGCAGTCTTAGGGGCCTGAAGTTTTCGCTGCTTCTTACCGGATCGACAGTGGGAAAGAAGGTACGTTTATTTTATTGTAATAAATCAGGTCGCGAGGTCGACACAATTGAGCTGTTCGTTGCACTGTGAATTTTGTTGCTTTAGGGTGGCAGCGTGCAGCACCCTGTGAAATGGAGAGACTTTATCCTCTATGAACTTGGGAGTATGAAGATATCAGATAT
Source organism: Sycon ciliatum (assembly GCF_964019385.1). Taxonomy (NCBI): domain Eukaryota; kingdom Metazoa; phylum Porifera; class Calcarea; order Leucosolenida; family Sycettidae; genus Sycon; species Sycon ciliatum. Next base: position 43,225,704 of record NC_088644.1, read on the forward strand.
CAGTGACGATCTATCAGGTGATTTCATTTCATTTTGGGTGAATTTATTGAATGTATTCTTGCATGAATTTGAAAATCTCCCGTTTGTTTGCTGTAGATATTTTGATGGTTCGGGGAATGTTGGGCCCTTTCTCAGATGACGAATGTTTGAGGCTGCTGATGGAGCTTGCACTGCTGTGCAGTGAAAAATAGAAGTGAAATAGTCACAAAAGGCACAATGGAGTTTTACGTGTAATAGTGCTCCACATTATTGTGTCGAGCCCTCTCCGCTGGCAGAAGGAAGTTTTCCTCCTTGAAATGAAATAGTCTATTTCTGACTTTCGAATCAGAAACTGGACAAAGGGGGTTGGGACCGAAGAATTTCCCTGCGAAGTTCTTTCCTCCAGGTTGGGATGCTTGCATTAACGTACATGGACAAGGCCCACGGGCTCACTACCTGATTACCTTCAAGCCTATGATTCGCTGTAGTCCATGTACGTTCCTGCAGTACTCCTCTGGATCTATGACAGGAGGGGATCGTGCTGCCCGGCAGTTTGTCTCTTCCACAGAAAAGGGCATTGATTAATCATGAGCTTACCGCAGAGCACAACGAAAGCATTGTAGCATGAAACTAATTTGTCTGAATACAAATCTGCACAATGGCACAGACGGCTAATGGAGGTAAAGCATAGCATCACCAGCATTGTATTCCTGGAAGCACTGCAAGTTATAGATTTAGGTATCAATATTTATCTAAGCTTTAGCGAAGTCCGGACGCAGTACATTACTAGTGTGAAAGATAGAAGAAAAAGCAATGATATCCGTATATACCCGGAAAGAGAGGTGAGAGTGGGTGGGAGTAAGTGAAAGCACTTGTACAAGCTAAACATCTGTGCAACCGGAAAGAGCAGAGAAAAGGGTAAAGCAATTACACAGGCCATGCGTACGAGGTAAATTAGCAGTGAGACCCAAACATTCTTGTAAACCAGAATGCAGCTTCAGCACACATTTTCTATTTCTTCATGTTGCGCTGCTGTTGCCGTTTCCCAACGATATGATGAGGCTCTCCGTTATGCTTCTGCTGGTTTTCCTGTGCAGGTATGTGGTGCCGTAGCTCAGAGAAATCTTTGGCCAGGGTAGCCAAGATGGCATCACCCACATCCTCCTCTCCTTCAGGTTCACTTGTAGGTTTGGCATTCATGCTTGACATCTCCTTCAGTACTGTGTAGGTCTTCTCCTATTGGTTTTTGTCTGCCCATACCATTTGCACTGCTCAGTGATGGCGGCGACAGTCGCCTCCAGCTCACCATTTTCCATTTTTTCTTTACTTTTTGGATACGCTGTGTGTCCTTGAGGTAGCATTTGAGGCTGACCAGTTCTTCTACCTTTGTTTTGCAAACATTCTTGTCTAGTGTTCAGTGATCGAACCCAGTCAACGTTGAAGCACCCTTGTTATTTCTTTCCGTTTCTTTTTATTCTTGTACACCGCTGCCTGCAACCGTGCATTTTAATAGGTTTGCGAGAAATCTCTTTTCACCTGCAGCAACCAGAGTTTGAAAGTACCGACACGAACTGGAAGCATGCCCAGTTTCCAGACAACTAGCTGCTTCAAAAATTCTTATGTCAGATGAGTGACTGGTTGCGCAGCCGACATAATGGTGACATAATGTGTCCTTGTAGTTCTGTTTATTATTACTTGTATATTTCACTGTTCGCGTCAAACTCGGCTAAAGGCCGAGTTTTCCGCATCCGTAGGAACGCCACCACCCTTCAAGGATCGTGTGTTTTAATATTATAGCAGTGTATTTTGGTATTTGCTTTGACCATCAGTCCTTGGCTGATGCTGGTCATACCTTCAACATGTTGACGCGTTTTTCAAGGCATTCAATATACGTAGGCCGCAAGATTCTATCTTTTCATACCGAATACCGATGGCTAGTGCTTCCCCACTAGCTGCGCAAGTGTCACATCTGGCTGCGGCCAACTACCCTTTAATTTGTGTGTTGCCGCTATTGCTGTCTATGTCTCTGTGTGTGCCAGTATATGAGGAACGAGAATTGGCGTTATTGTTGTTGTTGTTGTTGTTGTTGTTGTAGTCGTTGTTGTTGTTGTTCTGGTTGTCATGGGCTGTGGCTGTTGAATGTAGGCTGTTGCTTTTGTTGTTGTACTTTTAGTTGAAGCTGCATCACAAATAGGTAACCACCTTGATGATGGTGCACAATATCCGTTGAAGAAGCCGCAAAAAAACACTATTCTCAAACCAGTGAGCTGCAGAATGAAACCAAGTATCAAGCTGGCAAAGCTGTCAGCCACTCTAAACGAAATTTACACCAAACAAGTTGCTATTTGTCAACAGGCAGTCATAAAATTCGACTCCCTGGCTCAGTTACTCTAGACTACGACTATACGAGTTGTACAGAGTACTGTATACGTGTAGTCACTGAGTAGTCTACGTCCTTGTGCATGACAGCATGCATCATGTCATGTCAGTACATCGACATGGCAATGATGGCATGCATCCAGCACATGGCCATGGGAAAGCCCCTACAAAATGGCTTTCAGAGAAAGCCACGCGGTTGGAGAGGTAGTTTACTCGAAAAAACTGAGAAAGAAGTGCTTTTCATCTTCTTGCTGTTCAATGTCAAGCCAGAAACAATTGAGAAGCTGCATGAAATGTGCAGAATGAGGCGATTTCCCAGATCTTTGAAGCTAGAAAGCGCACTGGACCTGCAATCTTTTGGAACTGGTCCTTCTTGAGGACAGAGATCAGACTAGCCAGGTGACAATGCTGTGGTTTGTTGGCTGACAATATTTGGAGGAAGCTTCAGAAATGACCATGAAGAAGGTCAATTCTTGCTATTTCCTCAAGATCACCAAGGTAACAGATACTTTTCAGTGGAGAAGAAAATCATGATTCTTCGGAGTTGAGATCGCATCGGTTGTTCAATGTTTTTCACTTTCGTTTTTTTCGTTGTGTAACTGTTTGTCTTGTTGGCGTGGTTCACTGGTTTGATGCCTTACATTTCGATCATGGCCATAGTTCAGAGCAATTTTCTTCCTTCCAAGATCACTCTCTGCAGTAAATGCGCAAATATTTTACGGAATTTCGGACTCTGTGGGATGTCATATAATTGCTGGTAATGATGTAGTGCAGAGCAGATCTGATCATTCCCCGGCAATCACTCTACCATGCCTTCGAAATCGGCAGGCGACCGACATGTCGGCCGGTGTGGTAACACAGTCAAGCTGACCATACAGTCCTTTCACAAGTTTTCACATTTTATTTGACACTTGAACATTTCCCTCATCAGGTTAGCAGGTGGTGTGCAAGCTCGCACATGAGCAGTTACAGCAGTACAATAGAGAGATTAAGATACACGTTATTTCCGACGTGCTGACTTTCGGTGCTGGACCCGTCCACTGGAAATAACATTGCACCTAACTCCAGCAGTGCTATACGAGTATGTGCAGGCACCGACTATTAGTCAGCACACACACACACAATGGTGATCCAGGACTCCCGAGTACTGTGTACTACATGTCAGTGAAAACAGGAGGAGTACCAAACAGTACATGCCAGCGAAAACAGGAGCAGTACCACTGACCAAACAGTACATGCCAGCGAAAACAGGTGCGTTTTAACGGTTTACAATACACTATCTGTGGTAGCTGTAGATTTAGGAGAGACACAAATTCATTCGTAGTTGGTGGACCAACGACTTACTTATCTTCGTGGATGTAGCCCGATGCGCTGTCGTCGAAGCAGGCGAAAGCATTCCTGATTACCTCCTCGGGGTCCGTACCTGTAGAGCACACCAAAACACACACAAAGAGCGTACATCGATTACAGAAACAACAAAAATAACCTTGGCGCACAGGCATGCAGCTTGTGAGGGGCATAGGGGCATGTGTACCCCCTAAAATCTTTCTCTCGTGACCTGCAACCATTTGCATATCTGGGCCAATTGGCCTAGGGAACGTAGTTCAGTGCCTGCTGTGAAGCTAGAGGTGCACCCCCTATACTTCGAAGTAACTATAAAGTGGATCAGCTACACCACTGCTACACTAGAACGATACTCTCAATAATAATTATCTTGAATCAATCGTTGCAACTAGCACACTACATGACATGTCCATGCATGCATTTAGGCCCAATGGCAGTGACTCAGTGTGTATGCCGTTGATACTGATGGGACAGCGGGATCCGGCACTGCACCAGACACGCCGTGTACTGAACATGACAAACTACCCGGAGCTAAAACTGCTGGTCTACAAGCAGTGAAAACTCTGTTGGACAGGTCAGTGGGTAGCTCTTACAATCAGTTGTGTTCAAGTACAGTCAGACCTCGCATAACCGCACACATCCGTTTTCCACAAAAATATCCAGATAGGCGAGGGAACCGGATAATCGAACACACATATTGTACGTATGCATGACATATGCTGTAAATTGGTAACGGACAATTTTCTTCCGGATGGCGAAGGATCCGGATAAAAGAGGACTGGATAAGCGAGGTCTGACTGAACTGTACAAGCAGAAATGTTCGTCTGGAATTTAATTTCGTCCTTTTCGTCCATGGAGCTTTTGGACTAAATTAAATGCCGGACGAATGTCGATTTGTCCAGCTTTTCAATACACTCTTATGATCCATGGACGAAATTTACAACCGGACGAATTCCCTTTCTTTGGAGTTGGACGAAATTATTGACCGACGAAATTTTCTGCCTATACAGTACATTACGGCATCATGTCAATATTGACCTGTGCTGCTGCCTGCTCACCCTTGACAGCCTAGCATCATGTCAATCTTGACCTGTGCTGCCTGCTCACCCTATACAGTACATCATGTCAATCTTGACCTGTGCTGCTGCCTGCTCCCCCTTGACAGCCTACTGTGCCGCAACATGAAATGATGAAGAAATAAACAGCACTCGTGAACTACTGCTACTACTACTATGGCTACTACTAACCTGCAAGTTTCTCTCCGAAAAGAGTCAAGAACATCGTGAAGTTGATAGGTCCGTGCGCATCTCCCATCATGTTCTCCAGGAACTCATCGGTGGGTTCTTGACCTGTGTAACAAACACGCACACACGTATAGGCAGACAGTCATATAACTTAAAGTTGTGCTGGCTGAAATTCGGCCAAAGATGCAAAACTAACGCCCTGGACCAGTTACGCCAGTACATGTACATCACTGTACTTGTACATGCGTATGTCCAGGCGCAGTCGTACCACTGCCAGGGCGCCAAGGGCCGTGCAAGTTCAGGGCGCCAAATATGCACTTTGGGTTGGATTTCACCGAGCAGAACTGTACACACTGAGAACGGAGTGCATGTGCTTGCGTCACATCGGCTACGGGTGCCCAAAGTTTCTGAGAGTTATGGGCATTTTAAAGCTATGGGCAGTGCCCAGTACCGGACTGCCAGGACAAGCGAGATATGAATGACGTGTACATGTATAGGTGATTCTGTGTGCAGCTTAGCACTCATTAGTTGTAAGGAGCAGTACAAGATCCCGACAGACAGAGCTTGCCTTGGTAGCATGCATAACAACCACAACAGCAGCAGCAACGACGACGACAACAACAAATCTCTTATTGGCCAAAGGCCATCGTGAGAATAAAGATTTGAAACAAACAACATACCTAGTGATGCATACATATCCTTCAAGTCGTCCTTGTCAATGAAACCATCACGATTCTGATCAATCATATTGAACGCCTACGGCAAAGAAAACATCCAAACCATTGTTCACTGGTTAACTGCTGTTGTGTTGTGTCACCTGACATGACATCACCATACTTTCATGGTGATGTAATACGGACACTGATACCATTAAAATTATCAAAATATGAACGGCCATTGCAGAATTCCAAAATATAGGGCTTGGTAGTGGTGATGTTATCAATGGTTATCGGCAGTGGGTCTGGTAGTGATGAGTCTGATGACATCATCGGCAGTGATGACGTAATCTGTAGTGGGCTTGGTAGTTATGACATCATCGGGTGGTGATGACATAATCGGTAGTAGCGGCTTTACGTAGGACAACTACGTTTGCATTAACTTTTTGGTAGGTTTCGTACGAACGGGTAACGGGCTGATTTCCATTGACTTCTCATTGTGGGTTCTAAAGCCGGCGACATGGTTGAAACGGAAAGGGTTGAAACGACCCGGCGAAAGGACACAATGGCCATTACACTATTCAAGGAGGGGTGGAATAAGGGTGAATGTTTTGCTTCAAAAGCAAAACAGGTAAGTGCAGTATAACCTGTTATCATGGTAATGGCGATGATCACATGATCACATGATCACATGATCACATGATCACATGCGGCCCCAGAGGACCACTACAACCAGGCCGGTAATGGCGATGATTACATGCGGCCCCAGAGGACCACTACAACCAGGACGGTAATGGCGATGATCACATGCGGCCCCAGAGGACCACTACAACCAGGACTACATGTAACATGTTGGTAATGATTTCCAGTCAAATGACCCTGGGTATGGAGATCATGTGTACACAGGGACCACAGTTTCCTTGATTGGTCACCTTATAATTATATAAGCCAGGTTTCATTGTATTGTCGTATGACAAGTAGTATACTGGTAGCCAAACATTCCTCTTTTCTGTAAATCTCCTGCAGACCTGCGTGTGATTGTAAGTTGTACTGGAGCAAGGGATACAGTGTTATGCAGCAGCTACATACATACTGAGCCACTGGCATAAGACATTGGTCCCCTGGAGCCTACTATAAAGACAAATGGTCCTCCCACCAGTATCATACTCCACATGCATTGTCTTGTCACACCCGTCTGTCTTTCTGACTGTTGCCACACAGGATTTATAAGTGAGTGGTAAGATACAGTTTGGACGTACACGACAGCACTGAGAATAACCTGTACAGTATCACTGCCTTTCTCTGGACTGTGGAGCGAATCACGGTACCCAGTCTGAGTGTTGGATCGTGCTTGTCAGGAATGAAAGAGGAATGGGGTGAGAGAGAGAGAGAGAGAGAGAGAGAGAGAGAGAGAGAGAGAGAGAGAGAGAGAGAGAGAGAGAGAGAGAGAGAGAGAGAGAGAGAGAGAGAGAGAGAGAGAGAGAGAGAGAGAGAGAGAGAGAGAGAGAGAGAGAGAGAGAGAGAGAGAGAGAGAGAGAGAGAGAGAGAGAGAGAGAGAGAGAGAGAGAGAGAGAGAGAGAGAGAGAGAGAGAGAGAGAGAGAGAGAGAGAGAGAGAGAGAGAGAGAGAGAGAGAGAGAGAGAGAGAGAGAGAGAGAGAGAGAGAGAGAGAGAGATAGAGAGAGAGCCATGCAGGGAGCCAAACGACTCGCCTAACTGAAAAGTAGCACCGGGCAGGTGCGATCGGGAATTCCCATATTCCGATAAACCGACGTTTCGGTCTGCCAAAGTCAGTCAGGCATATCCACAATACTTCCAATATTTTGGATACGCAACATTGATATTTTTATACAAACGTCCCAAAGTCTTACACCACACTGACAGACGTTGTTCTGGAACAACTAGCCAGTGTGTGGGGAAAAAGAGGCACCGATTTTCAGCAACGACACTCATCTCGCGTTTAGCCCACTCGTTTCAAACAACACTCGTGGAGTTATTTTGGTGCAAACGTCTTGCAGCTAACATCGTTACGTGGACAAAAAAAATGCTATCAGACCCACATTACCTCCTTGAATTCCTGGATTTGGGCCTGGTCGAACATAGCGAACACATTGGACGAGGCGCGTGTGGCCCTGGTCCGCTTGCCCTGGGCTCCCTTCTTCATACCGGCTTTTCTCGAACTCTACCAAGCACAGGAACGGACCACATGAAGCGCACATGTCGGCTGGTGGTACTACACATTCTAAAGCCAGTAAAGGTCGACAGTTCGCTAACTACTTACCATCTTGGCGGTAAAGTTGAGGACAAAACGTTCTAAAGACCGATATGAGCTCTGTAGCTAGCAAGAAGCAAAAAGGATAAGATTCGTCTCGTCTTCTTCGTCAATGACTCGACTCTAGTGAAGTGACTGATTCACTGTACGTCAAATGCTTTGCCTTCCGCTCACAGCAAATGTGACGACGTGGGAGTAAAATCGCAGCTTGGCATTCACTTCTGCTGTGCTAGCGAAGTGCAACACGGTGCGCTGTGTACGGGTAGGGTGTACGCTAAACTGATACTGATACAGTGATAGCTAGCCGACACTGAGTGATCAGATAGCAGCACACCTTTTCGCTGTTTGGGATCGTATTGTAACGAGCGGATTTTTCCGTAGAACAAGTGTCAGATGTCGTCGTTCTAGGCGGAGAGCATGCGCACCCCTAGCGCACATAGTTGTGAATGCGACCGATCCCTGCCCAGCTGCACCGGTACCGAGAATGCTGCACGCTAGCGTTCTACCAGTGTCTGGGTGGGATCACGGGCAACACACGCCTTGACACACGCACACACAGGAACTCAGGGTGACCTAGTACCTGGTGTCAGGGTCTTTCATTTTTCAACTCTTCGATCAGCTGGCGGCTGGCGCTTGCCTAGTGCCTACTGTCTGACAGTACTGTTGTGTTGTGACAGCGCGTGTGGCTGTCCACTCGACACTGTCTGTACTGAGTCTGTATTATCTAGACTACAGAACACTACAGTCATGTAGCTCTGGTAGTCTGGGTGAGTCTGATCTGAGCTGTTGGGCTCAGTTTTGCTAAATATTTATACACCGATAGCCAGGACTGGCAGGAGGCAACTACATGTAGTATTGTTCTTGTAGTAACTAACGACGTGTTACTTCACACTACGGTAAAGTGTGTGCTGGGCTTGGGCATGGAGTCGTGGAGTTACGGCGTAGGCTCGTTCGGAACTGAAAGAGCAACACCACCGGTCAATGGAAGCCTTCAGCCTGAGTTCAGGCTTCACGGACGCAGTCGTATCCAGACATCATGATAATAAAAATAATGGAAAAGCTGACAGGATCGCTTTTCTAAATGTAGCGCCTACTGTAGGGCTTGAAAGTGATGACGTCAAAAACGGCCAGGGAGTAGTAAGTTGACATCAGATTTCTATTTTGGATCCACTACGGTGTGACTTTGCTATTGCTTCAGTATGTGGGTGCATAGCAACCCACTCATGTCGTATGCAGGTGTGACTTTTACTTCGCCACCAGTTGTAACCCCACCCCCAGTAGTCAAATCAGTCAGTTTCACTGGCTACATCACCTTGCGGTGAGTAAGACGGCTTGAAATGTGCTTGGATCCATACAAAAACTGTTTTGAATTTTTGAAATTGTTGCTATGCTGTGACGTAGCACTTTCAAGCCCTATTATGTGAAGATCTACTACACTGTCGGATCGGACTCATGTTGTATTTTGGTATTTTTTTGTTTTACTTGACAGTCAATTTCGCTAATATTAACGACAATTCGCGAATAACGACAGAATTTCCATACCCAGAGCAAAGTCCCATCTAAACTGGAAACGATGGCTACCTGTATACCTGGCCAGTGGCCACCAGGGAGTAGTAAAATATGTATTTTACTACTCCCTGGTGGCCACCCATCTGTATGCGCATCTTTAACACGGACATCTAGCGATCACGTTTTTTTCAAATAACGAAAAATGGTTGGTCGTTAAAACGTTTTTAAAATAGCTTCTAGACTTCGTGACTCGTTAAACTTTCCGGTTTTACAGTAATCGACTAGGTCACAGTCGGTGCATATGCAGAACCACACAAGCCATGCAGTCCACCCTATGTGCAATGTGTGGAGCTGGTATACTACGTATTCATGTTCTTTGTTATCTTGCAAGGCATCACCCCGTGTTGGGGACGTGGTGGTGCTCAGCAAAACGCAACATTTGCAAGAAAGTGAAACTCACCACCACACACACTGACACATGCATACACACACACACACACACACACACACACACACACACACACACACACACACACACACACACACACACACCTCAGACCTCAGACGTGCCCATCGCGGAATTCCGGAAGCGATGATAGCGAACAGCTATGTTAGGCATATCAACTTGTGCTGGGATTACACCATTCAACAGCTTGCAAGGCTGATGAATTGACCGCCGCTATTTTCTAGCCTGGTATCCACCACACAGCTGATGAACACACACACACACACACACACACACACACACACACACACACACACACACACACACACACACACACACACACACGTACACTGACACAGTAATACGAGTGTGTCGACACGAGTACACAGTCACATTTGTGCGTCAAGTGACTGTGCATAAGATCGCTCCAGACCAGTACAACCCAAAGCCAAGCCCCCATGCAGAACACTGGCAAACGCGTCTATAGTGCCGCATGCGCGCAGGTCTCGGACACCACGCACAATTAAAGCCGGCGCGCTGCCAGGGCATGACCGTGTTCTCTCACGATCCCATCACCATCCAATGCAATCCAGGAGTAGAATATTTTAAGGAAATATTTCTTTTTTAAAGTAAGTTTGCACATGACCATAAGAAGCAATACAATCATGTACATGTATATCACGAAGAGTCAAGTAACGAGGAGATAGTCAGACACGGCATATACGAGGGAGAGTTCAAAATCGAAAATCAAAGAACCACACCGGATAAAATAGAGCATTAAAATCAGGACAGCGGCTGCACTGGACAGGCACGGGTAACTCGCAGCTCAGCACAATCGTGTAGACACAGCCAATGGAGAGCAGGGTACAGCACAGGAAACTTTCACGCACAATCCTTGCGGCGACTTACAGCCTACCAAGGTGTGGTGTATACAGCATATGAGCGGAAGAAGGACAAACTCACTATAAAAACACGTATTAAACGGCACGCGCATCTAGCATACACTGGCACTGCATGCCAGCGTTTATACGGCATGGTAGCCAGGAGTACTAAAAGAACAGGGCCGGCGGGGTTACATACACACACACACACGACGGATAAACGACGGACGTCCGGACCTAAGCTAAGAAACAGGTGTGACGGTAAAACGAGAGTCCACTAAACACATTAGAAAGAAGAAGAGAAATAATGAGAGCGGGAGTAGAAAAGCCCTTGGTACACCGCGGACACCAACGTTAAAAAATGGCGACAGTGGGTGAACTGAGGCGAGTAGACAGGAAGCAAAGACGAGGGCACGAAGTAAGAAATAAACTAGCAGTACCAACTACGGATAAGTACACAATCGGGAGCACTCGGATAAAAAGGAAGCTGATGAGAGCGGCGAGAGTCAAGATTCGCGATTTCTTATGAGCAGTTTTATAAAGGCAAGGGATGATGAGAAATGATAGCTTGCTTGGAAGAAAAGTTCATGGCATTTTTGGCGATGAACAAATAAACGACCTCTTGAAAGAAATAGAAAATCTTAGAAAATCAGCACAAGGCGCTCAGGGCGCCAAGTTTTAAACAGCTGTAGCTCGGCAAGACAAATCACCATATTCATGTCATCTCAGAGATACTTTAAATTATAAGCAGACCACCGTGGCATCATGCAGACCACCGTGGCATCATGCAGACCATGGCATCATGCAGACCACCGTGGCATCATGTATCATAAGTTGGTCAGGACACTTCGGCGACAGATCACAGGTAATACATCAATCACACTCTCTATGATATCTACAGTCAAGCAGACAGGTATGTGGCTATACAGGGTAGGGGGTCCGGGTTGGTGCTATGTTCAAACCGATGAGCAGCATGCGTGTGTGCGTGTGTGCGTGCGTGTGTGCGTGCGTGTGTGTGTGTGTGTGTGTGTTTCCAGAAAAGCAGCAGTACATAACGGCGAAAGCACTGGCATGCCAACACCCACGCTGATCTAGTACGTGACAGTACAATGCTCGGCGCGATGTTCTGCTTGTCTGACTTCTTAACTAGTCTCGTTACATACAACAGGGAAACGATAGCATAAATAGGCAGCAGGCTGGGGTGCAGGGCGGGGGTTAGGGGACGACGCTATATACAGCGCGAGCGTGCATCACTAGTGCATGCATATACGGGGTTAGTAACCAGCGTACTAGTAGTCATGACGACGACACCACCGGCAGATATTTGCCGACGAGCGTCACGTCCCTATATGTACACGTGTCATTCAGTAAGGTTGCTTGGAAAGCGATGGTGATGTGGACTCCCCGTGTGCTCACCTCAAAACAGCCGCTGTAGCCAGCTAACGGTGGCACTTGCATCAAACGTGATGTTGCCATCTAAAATAAATACCTACAAACAAGCAGTAATGGAGAGCAAAGAGAATGATCCCTCGCCCCGACTGCAAAACACTGAGAACATTGGTAGCTACCTTTTAAAAAAGAACACAGTAAATAGATTTGATTTACTCGGTTGATGGATACACACCTTTAAGTTACTGTGAACACATGGCCACTATAATCTCTTTTTCATTGAAGTAATTGTCAGTGGTGCTAGTTCCCATCCGACATGTGTGTGGTTTGTGTGTGTGTGTGTGTGTGTGTGTGTGTGTGTGTGTGTGTGTGTGTGTGTGTGTGTGTGTGTGGTGTGTGTGTGTGTGTGGTGTGTGTGTGTGTACGTGTGTGAGGGATTCACTGGCCACACCAGCCGTGTGGTGTAGACCAGGCTGAATAGTGGCGGTCAATTCTTCAGCCGTGCAAGCTGTTGAATGGTGCAATCCCAGCACAAGTTCCTATGGCTTCTGTTGTAGCATCGCTATCATCGCCTCTGGCGATGGGCGTCAAATAGTCAGATGGTCAAAATGGTGTGTGTGTGCGTGTGTGTATGTGTGTATGTGTGTGTGTGTGTGTGTGTGTGTGTGTGTGTGTGTGTGTGTTCGTGCATGTGCGTGTGTGTGTGTTTGTGCATGTGTGTGTATGTGAGAATGTGTGCACACACACAGTACTAGTACAGAAGGGAAAAGCACATACATCGTGTATCACTCACCGGAGTGCTGCTTATTCGCAACTCCAGAAGATGCTCTAACGTCACATCCACGACATGAGTATAACCTGAACCTGCAGTTTGACAGACATACATGCACAAGAATACTGCATCAAAATTCCTCTCTACTCACTGTGGTGCTACCAATCCTGCTGCTACACTCACTGTATTATGCTTTTTGGATATTCGATAGTCTACACCCCCCCCCCCCCCCTTCGAGATGAAGTGCTTCCGCTGACTCCTAGGAGTAACTAGTGTTGAAACGATCTCACCGGATACTCGTTAGCTCGCTCGCCAGAAACTCGGCTCGTTTGTGCGGCCAGCTCGTTTGCACTAACGAACACCGTACACCGTACTCCGTACACGAGTCGTAAAATATTTTACGACTCCCTGGTCGATCGAGAATCCAGTCCCGCTCAAAGTGAAAATCACTCGCCGTTACAGTATGCCTGCACGACACTTGAGTTGTTTGTGTTGTCGTTGCAGCTTTGGTGGACTCCACTGATGTCTTGTTCCGCATCTGCTGACCTGTCGCAGGATATGCTTCGGTCACCTCTCCATTCAGCGCGAGTGAAAGTAAAATAGTTACGCTCAGTCGTTTGGAAGTTTTCTCCCGCGATGCAGCGAAGACCAGGACTACTTGCAATCTTTGCAAAACGGTCTATTCTTACAAAGGCTACTCGACGACGGCGCTGAAAAGACACCTCGACACCAAACAGCAGTCCGAAGTGAAGCAGCAGCAACCCCAAATGCCGGCGGTGATAATTTGAACCAGCTGAAAAAATCGAACTTAGAAAAAAAATTATTCAAAAAATCATATTTGCCACATCAATGAAACTCGTTAGCTCGCTCGATAGCTTGCTCGTTAGTGGAACTGATCGCTCGTTTGTTATAGATACGCTCGTTTCAACACTAGGAGTAACATACCACGACCGGCGTACCAACCAATCTATCCTGGAAGAAATCAATGGCATCATCGGAGCAAGGATACGGCTAGCGAATGAAGTCAAGAAATTTAAGTTGATGTGGTTTGGTAATGTTACGAGACATGACGTTTTCTCCAAGTCCTTCCTGCAAGGATCAACTCCTGGATCTCGACCAAGAGGAAGGCCCGCGACATCATGGATTTCTAACATCAAAAGTTGGACGGGTCTTCCCTTGCATGCTCTCTCTCATGCAGCACACGATAGAATTGGACACAGAGACATCATTCACAATTCTCTCGCTGATTAATGCCTCTACGATCACCTTGTGATTATGAGTTATACATACACACACACACACACACACACACACACACACACACACACACACACACACACACACACACACACACACACACACACACACACACACACACACACACACACACACACACACACGAATGCGCACACACAGGAACACATGCATTCTCAGAGCCCTCTACAACAAACAATACGCAGCACGTCACATCACGTCGCACCAAATCAATCTCACACACAATGGATCTAGCAAGATTTCAAGGTTGCTAGCACACAGCAAACACAATACTACACAAAAACTGATGACTGGCATCACACAACACACAGTCAAATGACCCTATATAAGGAGACCACCTGGTAACAGAGACCACCTGGTAACAGAGACCACGTTTTGAAGGTCCCACGCGCGGTCGTCTTAAACAGGTTCCACCGTATACAGACTTTATCGTCAGAATGCATTCAATGGAATTCCGCTGATTCCGAAATGAAGGTAGAATTTCCGTAATTGGTATCCGCCCATTCGACACCATGCGTGTTTGTTGAATGAAATAGGTTAATACTCTGTACAAACAGTCACAGTTACAGAAAGATCGAGAGCCGAAGAATGCAGAGACTCAAGGCCCAGCCTAGCATCGTTCTCAAATGTTCAAATTCAGCCGTGTTGTTCTTATTCAGCGATCACGGAGAGCAGCAGATGCTGCAAATAATGCCATGAGGAACACTAGTCTTGTGGAAAACAAATCTAGCCTGGATTGTTCTTAAATTTGTGCATTTTTCGGCCTATTACCACGGTATGTGTTCTATGGCCGCCTGTCCTGCCATGACAGTTTCCGCTGACCACAGTGTAATAGTCAATCTGAGGTGATATCCGAAAATAACACGTGCTGGTGTTCATTGTTTCGTACTTCGAAGTAGGTCAGTTGGCTGCGGCAGACAGGTCATGACCTGCAGAGAATCCAAGACGAGTGGTTCGAATGCAACGCTCATTCGGCGCCGGCTGGAGATCTTTTTCTTACAACAACGGGCACGGCGGTGGATGTGTTATGAGTTCCATCCGCCAAGAACCTTGCCGGTCGTTTGTCACGGATTCCATCGTCCAAGGTCAAACTGTTCAAGGAGACGGATGATGTTTGCGTTGATAGTGCTGCTGCATTCGCTGCCGCTACTGACCGACAGAACCTGAGTCCGCTCACGACGCAACGCATCCAAGAAGCTCAGCGTCCCTGCAAGGCCTTCTCCACTATTGTTCAAGAGATCAAGGCCGATCTGCCGGTGTCGACACGGTCTTTGCGACAGGTATGCAGTGGCGGATTTAGAGGGGGGCGAAGGGGGCACGTGCCCCCCCCCCCCCCCCTTCAGAAGCGCCGACCGACTTTTTTTTTACTGATCTCGATCGAAACCGAGCTCGCGCGCACTTCCTGTGTAGATGACAAGGCCCAGTCGCTGTACTGCATGCACTGTACACATTCATGCACTGGTTCACCGGGTCCGTAGATCGATACGCGGTACGCGTGTACTGAACTTGTGAACTGTCAACTCTCGTCGCGTCGATCTGTATTCCGCGATCCGCGATCCGTGCGCACCAGAACTACGGTTTTGGTCTAGTACTGCACTGTACTCGTAGTACGAAAACAAAGACGGTACAAGTGCAAGTACACAGTCCAAAACTTCGCATGGCAATGCGTAGATTTTCCTGCCCTTGCCTTGCAAACTTCACTTGCCTTGGCGTTCCAAGCCAGGGCAAACGTTGATCCCCCTTCCGACCTCACTGCTGCGTTGCTGGAGGCGAACAGCGTCTCGTTCCCAAATGTCCAGCGTATTTTGACGATTCTGCTTGTTGCACCGGTCACAACAGCAACTGTTGAGCGCAGTAACTCCGCACTTGGCTACATCAAGACCAAGTTGCGCAGCACCATGGGCAATCACTGATTCTACTCTTCGTCCATAAGGACATCGCCCTTGATGTGGATGCCATCATCGACCGGTTTGCACGGATGAAGCCCAGGCGTATGCTGCTTTCCAACGCAATCACTGCTGATAGCTGAACTAATAGTACGAGTATTTCACACTTGCATACCAGCATTAGAAATAAATCATTTTACTATACAACTTGAACTAAATAATTACATCAATTCATAAAACATCACAAACATCATAAGACAGGTCTTTTTCCGTTTGGTTGGTACAATTGCTGATTGTTATATTATACCAATAGTGCCCATACATTTACATGTTCGAGTATCACAAAAGTCATTGTAAAAGTAAACTTGTTCCATTGAGCCTGTAGTGTGCCCCCCCCCCCCCTTGTTTCGGATCCTGGATCCGCCACTGGTATGTGACCAGCAGCACCTTCAGGACGACTTGCTGTGCCGGTCAGTTGAAGTTGCCCGTGGAAGGTCAGATTGCAGTTCCAGTTGAAGAGCTAGATCTGGAGCCGGCTCTGCGTAGTTCTGTCCATGAAGGACCGGCGTGTGTGTGATCCCCGGTAGCCTAATCAGGGGTACGTGCTGGGTTCAAATCCCGCTCGTGGATCCCTCTTGTGCTACATTGGCGCCCGACGCTGCTCAACCTACCCACGACCCTGAGCTGAGATCTCGCCTACCCACAAACTTCCGGTGCTATGAACTTTCCTCCATCGTTTCAATTCCTGCCTAGATCATGTCGGCGAAGCTGTGGTGACCAACCAGCTAGACACATTTGTATTTTACTGGATTCAGCTGTCTTCTCACAGCCCCAAGTCAGGTTGGACTGGAAGGCTCTGACAAACGTGAGCATCAAGACCTATAGCAAAACCCGCTGGTGGTCGAAATATGAAGTCATGGATCAACTGCTAAACCTGTTCGGAGATGTGGTCGGATTTCTCCGGACTGATGTCGAGACGCCTGGAGCTTTGCGCCGCCGAATGCATGCTGTCATTGAGAACCTTGAATGCCGAGTAGAACTCCAAATCCAGCTCGCAGTGACGGTCGAGTTTTGCTGTCCATTCGTACAAGCCACGTACAAGTTGGAAGGCGACGGTGCGCTTCGTCTCGTAGCTTACGAAGTTATCAGTGGCATTCGCACCTTCGTGGCCATGCAGCCCATTCATTTGCCCTTGACGGAAGCCGTTGCTGCACAGCTAGGAGGCGCCGCTAATCCTAACCACAGGGAGATCTGGATGGATACGGCTCGCCAATGCTTGCCACCTGCAATTACCTACTTCAACGCCTGTTTCCTGTGTGGCTGGTGTTCTAGCTAATGCCGTCTCAGCTTTTCGAGCCGCCCGCCTGTGCGACCTTT
This sequence comes from Sycon ciliatum, assembly GCF_964019385.1. Taxonomy (NCBI): domain Eukaryota; kingdom Metazoa; phylum Porifera; class Calcarea; order Leucosolenida; family Sycettidae; genus Sycon; species Sycon ciliatum. The sequence goes on from NC_088644.1 coordinate 43,243,110, forward strand.
GCAAGGTCAATGAGATAATGCCAATGATCGCTGATGTGGACAGTTTCCAGAGCTTCCCGTTCGTGAAGGCGGAAGACGTCGTTCGCCTACTAGTATTTCCTGTTGTATTTGACTTTGGAAGTCCAGTAGCATCCACAAACCATTCGCACTTGTGTGTTCCGTAAGGAGGCCAGTGTCTTAGCGCCCAGTAATAAGTGAGAGGGACAGAAGACACTGAAATAGCCAGTCAAACTGAACTTGGCCGAGCTGAAACGTTGGAATTCGACCGAAAACGGGCAAAATTCCAAAAAATGCAAAATGCACTCCAAAGTACCCCAAAATGCAAAAAAATCAGAATATTCGGACAGGCCTAAGCCACAGACACATGTTTGCCATGCGTCATACATGTACATGTACACGTTTTGTGCTGGAGTTGTTCTGGAGTGTCGGATTGTTTGTACTCGTGGTGTGACTATCACGAGTACGACAGAGTCCCGTTACGTCAGGGGAAACATATGCCCCCCTTTGGGGACATTGGCCAACGTAAGGCTAAATAGCACATGTGTTCATGCAGCATACCTGACTGGTCGGTGTTGGCGTTTCGATTTGCGCCCACCACGCTGAAGATATACTGTCCGGGACTTGGCATTGCCACTTCGATAGTCTCTCGGCTGCGCTGCGCAGGACACACGGCCACAACGTTAAACCGACGCAGCGTGGTTATGTTCACACGGACTGGGTGAGGCGAGTTGGCAGCAGAGAGGCTGCGTCGACGGTTGCGAGGCCGTTCTCTTCCATCGCTTAAGCGCTGCGGAGATTGATGCATGCACAAATATATAGACAGACAAACAGACACACACATACACGACAGACGAATACACTCAACCGATTAGAAACAGATAGTCACCTAGCCCTAGGAGCTACTCAACCCCATTACCACCAAAACATGAATGATTTTGATTGCAACTGGTTATTTGACAGAAGTCATGGGGGAAAACTGATGACAATTTCCACTTTGATTATGTGCTTCAGTATTGAGCATATCAGATTCAGCAATTTAATGGGAAACTCTTTCGTGGGCCCAGCCCTGCATAATGCAGGTACAGCAAAACCTGTCAAGGCGACCACCTGCCCTAGAAGACCACTGAAACCAGGACCAAGGAATGGTATTTCCAGCCAAATGCCTCTGGATAAGGAGACCACCTGGTAACAGAGACCAGGTTTTGAAGGTCCCTTGAGCGGTCGTCTTAGACAGGTTCCACTGTACATGTACATACGATGCACGTACCCCAAGCGGGCCACAGTTGCTGGCCAGGACAAGGCCTCTATGAATGGACGGCAAGTACGCCGCACGTTATGTGTTACTTGGACATAAGGGCTATTCTGGCCTGAGAGTAAGGCACCATTAAAACCAGTTTGTACGTTGCAATGGCTCTGACTGAACAAGCTAAGGGTGCGATATGGGGGGGGGGGGGGCATCAAGTTAAGGGTGGGATACGGGGCCCTTGTGCCATGGTTGTCATGACACAGCAAAACGCTTGTAGACTACAAGAAGGCAACAATTTTCTGCACGTGCAAAGGACTATTGGTCATAAAAGGGGCTTGCTGGACACGCACAGCTTGACTAGTTGTTCTCTCGAACTAGAACAGTGCTGCCGTCCAGCGTAATCCGTAATCAGACCTCGTGAGTCAACGCGCACAGGGTGCTGCGCAACAGTGGACCTAGGACCACTGTGCTATGCCCTGGTGCACAAAGTCTGGACTCATGAGATCAGAATGGTATCATTGAGCATGACTGAAGTTGTAGAAACAGCCCAGCAAGCGGAGAGCATGCACTTCCTACTTACTGATGTCACGGCTTTGAGTCGGGCTGCTGTCAAATAGACCTTGTAAGTCTCCAGCTGCTCACTGAGAAAGTAAAAATGTTCATTGACAAGCTGTACACGCACACAAACATACATACACAAACGTGGGCACGTGGCGCACACACACACACGCACGCACACACACACAAGAGAAAATTCGACAGACAGCCTAGCCGCAGAAAATCGGTTCCTACCCAGGCGCCATGGTCTTGCAGACACAATGAAAAGCAACATGCGGTCCCGAGCACAATCCAGCCGGGGGGGGCAATGACTGTCACTATGATGCTACTTACAGTTTGTATGCGCACAAGGTGCATCAGTTCACCACGACAGCGAGCGTGCAGCTCCTCCTGACTCGGTAAACTCTACGAGCACGGGGACAGTAAAGTACAGGACAACACAGACACACAGATACAGACACAGACATACAGACATACAGACACAGACATACAGACACAGACACACGCACACACACACAGATACACACGTGCACACACACACACACACACACACACACACACACACACACACACGATGTTAGAACCTCACACGTAACGATGAACATCGGACCCAAGTCAGTCCAGGGCTAGGCAGACATATCCAATGTGGTAAGAACAAGCGTAGCCACACGGGAAGAAAAGTCATTACAGATTCAGCGTAACGGGATATGCATGCCTACATCATAACAACAAGGAGTTTACATCATAACTTTGGTCAGATGTTCGGTTATGTGATGACCATCGTGGTAGAAAACTGCATTAGTGCAGTGCAGTATCCAGGCTATAGCCAGACTTCTGGTGTGTCTATAGTATAGACTCTATACCCGCATAACAGCACTAATAACAATACCAGGGTGTGCTGCAATTATACAAACACATGTTTTCCCCTCTCCAAATCTCCTGTTCCAGTGTGTGTGGCAAAATACGAACAGGTTTATCTTCTCCAAATCCCTGTTGCAGTGTGTGCTGCAATAAAATAAAAATAAAACAGGTTTACCTTCTCCAAATCTCCTGTTCAACGTCAATTTATCGCTAGTCAGTGCCTGAAGCCTGACCTCAGGTTACCAGAGCTCATCCATTTCCTTACCTCCTTCATGTTGAGGTAGTCAATAGAAGACTCAACGTCAATGCCATTCTGCCTGAGGTTGTTCAGGAGAAGTTCAGTGATGGACGAGATGTCCTTGATCTGTTGCACTTCAAAATCCTCCGCTGATTTAACTACGTGCACTAAGGGAAGAGTGCGATACGATTCTGGGAGCTGGACACCAGACACAATGAGAGAGGAAAGAAGAGAGTGTTCAACAGAGATAGAAATAGAGTGATATACCCTAAATCGAAGACTGTACCGAGACAAAAGAGCAGGTAGAACGTACAAAGAACATGAACACACAGCTACACCCATCAGCAGGGCAGTTGAAACTTGCGCACTCTCTCTCTCTCTCTCTCTCTCTCTCCTCTCTCTCTCTCTCCTCTCTCTCTCTCTCTCTCTCTCTCTCTCTCTCTCTCTCTCTCTCTCTCTCTCTCTCTCTCTCTCTCTCTCTCTCTCTCTGTCTGTCTGTCTGTCTGTCTGTCTGTCTGTCTGTCTGTCTGTCTGTCTGTCTGTCTGTCTGTCTGTCTATCTGTCTGTCTATCTGCCTGCCTCTTACCATTTTGAACAGCCGTGCCAATAGTGTTATGCAGCGGGTCTTGAACGTCTTCAGCTGCTGATCTGCTGATGAGCAAGAGTCCGTAGAGTCTCGCATTAGTGACATGTCCGTGAAACTGTCATCCAAGATGATTGCAGCGTCGTCGTTCATGGTAGTACGGCTGCACAAGTGTAGCGTGGCTCTCGACGCCCCGTTGTTGATCATCATTGGTATCTCACCTAGCTCGTCCAGCACTGACCCCAGCCGATCATGACCCTGAAAGCCAGCACACCAGCACACAAGCAAGGACACAAACAAGGACAAACAACAGATACAACATTCAACGACTGAATTTACTGGCAGAGAAAGTTGACCTTGGTACAGAAAATAGTGCTCTTGCCTGGATGAAACACCCGATTCTAGAAGAAGAGAGGCAGTTAGCACAATGGAGCAGGAGGACAATTCTCTGAACTAAGGTAAGGAAACAGCAGCCACCCAAACCCACACATGCGCATAGCATCCGTGTTCAGCACATATGAGCACTTCAACGCACGGCCACGCAAGCTTTGACCCCCACACCAGAGAGCTCCAGAGGGAGCTAGGCAATGATAGGCAGATTGCAGTACAGACTTAGCATCTTCATCCAATACCAGCCTGCATTCATTTGAGATGCGAGAGCACACACGGCACAGGCACTGTTTGCTCTCTGTATACTGCCAAAGTTGGTTGCACAGCATGACGTTTCTCCTGCCCCAAGGGCAACTGGAACGGTCACCCCGGGATTGAAATCTGCATCGTTTCACGCTCTAGTCATTCGTACCGTCTGCCTAGATGGCACGACTTACTGACCCACACCTATACCCATGTTTAGCACGTGTCTACACTTCAAAGTACAACCCCACGGAAGACTTACACTCACTGCCAGCACTTTCTCGGAGTGTTTGGAAATGAGCGTGTGTAGCTTGTGGATATCGCTCAGCTCCACCTCTGACATCACTGAGTTCTTAGTGAAGGCTAGGAAGTGCTCTACTTGCATGAAGTCATGGAAGTCATCAACATCACACAGCTGATCAAAGAAATCCTGAACACACACAAAAGATCATGCACAAATAATGCACAGACGACATATCAGGCTCAGGCACGTTACATGCTTGTACACCAACATGAACATGCCACATGTATGGGTATCACGAAAGAAGATGTAATGGAAGTAATCAGTATCAAGGATGATGTAATGGAAGTAATCAGTATCAAGGATGATGTAATGGAAGTAATCTGTATCAAGGATGATGATGTCATGAGAGAAATCAGTATCAAGGATGATGATGATGATGGAAGGACTGAAAATCCCTGTTTGTTACATACCGAAACATGGCATCCCCATGTAGACTGTAGTGCACTGCACTAGCACTTGAGTCAGAGATGGTGGAGTACAACCCATATCCTAGGCATATGTATGTACAGTACAGTACGTAGCACTGGCTACTCAGGCTCAGTGCTAGCTCTTCACTCAAGCTCAAATGCACTTGAGTATGCACTTGAGTACGTCAGTAAAATGTAACAGGTTGGGTCATGGTTCTCTGCTTCTGGTGGTGTACAGGGCTGTGGCTAGGCTGGGTCTTGTCAGATGACCAATGTACACTGCATGCAGACATGACGTTGGTGAACACATGATCCATGCTCATGTAGCTGTTTGCTTCCTTTTTCATATTTTGTTAATTTACCTATAATCACATTGTCACAACTGCCTGATGAATGCCCATAATTGGACGAAGCGAAAGGAGATGCAAGCTGCAATGCAAGATTTGTAGTGGTGTGTGTGTGTGTGTGTGTGTGTGTGTGTGTGTGTGTGTGTCTGTGTGGATACGAGACTGATGGCAGTAACTAGAACGTTGGCCGGCTGGCATAAAATCCTGGCTAGACCTCTGATACCAGCAGCCAACAGCACGCTTACCTTCAACTTCATTTGGTAACTGGATATGAAGTCCGTAAAGGGCACCATGTACGGTTCACGCAACGAGTTGGGATCCACCTGGTTTGCTATCTTCTGAATAATCTTCGCCATCTGTGAGAAGAGAACACGAAGACACGAAGATGATGGGAAGGCCAGGGCAGAGCCGTTGCGCATGCTGTTATTCATATTGGTACTGGTCACAGAACCCCGTATTACAGACTATGTACAGCGCCTGAGCTGCGTAAATCCTTGGTATGACAGACTATGTGCAGCATCTAAGCTGCGCAAATCCCCGCTACTACAGATTATGTGCAGTTTCGAAGTTGCAAAACTCCCCGGTACTACAGATCATGTGCAGCATCTAAGCTGCACACCTCCCCGCTACTACAGACGATGTGCAGCATCTAAGCTGTGCAAATCCCCTCTACTACAGACTATGCGCAGCATCTAAGCAGTGCAATTCCCCAGCAGTGCAGACTCTGCGCAGCATCTAAGCAGTACAACTCCCCGCGGCTACAGACTACTTCAGTATGTGCAGCATCTAAGCTGCGCAAATCCCCAGTAGTACAGACTATGTGCAGCACCTAAGCCGCACAAATCCCCAGTAGTGCAGACTCTGTGCAGCATCTAAGCTGCACAAATCCCCTCTACTACAGACTATGTGCAGCATCTAACTTCTAAGCAGTACAAATCCCCACTACTACAGAGTATTTGCAGCATCTAAGCTGTGCAAATCCCCAGTAGTGCAGACTATGTGCAGCATCTAAGCTGCACAAATCCCCAGTAGTGCAGACTCTGTGCAGTATCTAAGCTGCACAAATCCCCAGTAGTGCAGACTATGTGCAGCATCTAAGCTGCACAAATCCCCAGTAGTGCAGACTATGTGCAGCATCTAAGCTGCACAAATCCCCAGTAGTGCAGACTATGTGCAGTATCTAAGCTGCACAAATCCCCAGTAGTGCAGACTATGTGCAGCATCTAAGCTGCACAAATCCCCAGTAGTGCAGACTATGTGCAGCATCTAAGCTGCACAAATCCCCAGTAGTGCAGACTATGTGCAGTATCTAAGCTGCACAAATCCCCAGTAGTGCAGACTCTGTGCATACTGTACGTACCAGTGTTAATGTTCTATGTGCAGCCTTGGTAGAGACATTCTTGATGTTGATTTCTGTACAGAACACAATCAGCCAATGGAACAACACGCTACAGTTAGATATGATAAGCTGGTTGTTGCTGTGTGCTATGGTGACCTGGCGGTGAACTACAAGCGATGAACCTCTTCCATCAAGATTTATGCACAGGGTACTCTGCATTGTGTCGTCCAAGATATTCACCAGATAAATGGTTGCGCTGCGCACGCGCGCGCGCACACACACACACACACACACACACACACACACACACGTGCACACACGTGCACACACCAATGGACATTTTTTCTTCTTTTTTTTGGTGCGTTTATGTCCCCCATGACGTCGAGACCTCCGGTCGGCTGAGGGCAAAAAGCCTCACCATCACTCTGCTCCCACTATGCAATTTTTGGTCTTTGCCTGTGAGGCAAACAATAAAAAATAAAAATAAAAAAACTGGACGCCCATCGCCGGAGGCGGTGATAGCGATGCTAGAGCAGAAGCCATAGCAGCTTGTGCTGGGATTGCACCATTCAACAGCTTGCAAGGCTGAAGAATTGGCCACCACTATTCAGCCTGGTCTACAGCACACAGCTATGAAGTGGCTTTTTCTGGCCAGTGAATCCCTACTTTTTGGACACACACACACGCGCACACACACACACACACACACACACACACACACGCACACACGCGCACACACACACAAACACACGGCGACACCACAAACTCACTTGCAGGACTGACGATGGTAGGGTTGATGTAGCGCAGAAAGAAGAAACCACCGACGAGCGATGCTGCTCGATCTTGCTGCGCTTCGTTTTGGCTCGACGTGTCGGGAAAGTACTGATGAACCAACGTGCGAATTGTGCGACACAACCAGCGAATACCAAAGGGAACACTACTAGCTGAACGGAAGATACAGCCTAGTAATGACTCCAGGACTTCCTGAAGGCGTTGTGTGCCTGGGAGAGACGAGCTGGTCAAGGATACGTGACTGGCTAAATACACGTGGCTATTTCAAGTACTCATGGCTGTTTGCCCAACTGCAGGGTACATGTACAAGCTAGTTATGCAATGCTAGTGGTAGTAGTAGTAGTAGTAGTAGTAGTAGTAGTAGTACTCAAGAGACCATGCGCCATATGGTGGCAATGGCCTCTTCAGACCGCCCGACTCACAGGCTCTGAATAACAGCTCTGGCTTGTCGAAGCACTGTTAGAGGCTACTCCAAGAAGCAAATGAAACACACGTGTCTTTGCAGGAGGATAAGACTGGCTGTGTGCTTTTTGAGATCTCGAGCAATCATTCCATGTACAGACCTGAAGATCAAGGACGAGAATCTGAACAGCAACAGCAACAACTCTCATTGGCCACAGGCCATCGTGAGAATAATGATTTGAAACAAACAACAACAACAGCAGCAGCAGCAGCAGCAGCAGCAGCAGCAGCAGCAGGCAGCAGCCATGACTATACGACATGTTGGAATAGGGCAGGAGAGGATACGATCTTTGACAAGATGTTTGACATCAGGATCCTCAGCAGCCTAAACACACGAAAGAGTGGACACCAAGTACAGAGACTTGATCAATAGCGATAGTAGGGTCACATACCAGAATTTACGAAGAAAGATGGTGTTCAAAAGACAGAACACACGGCGGCCTCATATGCTAATGCCTCAATTCTGCCACATTAGAGAGGTTCCGCACTACGTAAAGTTGACTTTACGTTAGTGGGCGGGAAAAACCCGTGAATTCGCGAGTTTGCACTCCACTTACGGAAAGTTGTCTACGTTGAGTACGTAGATAGGGCTCTGATAGCGTAGCTGGTCCGTAAGTGGATTGGGGTACAAATTTGTGACTTTCCCCAAGTCGATCCGGTCGTACACTGCCGCGTCGTACACTGCCGCGTCGTACACTGCCACGTTCGGAGTTGCCAAGGGCAGCTACGTGATTTGAAAACTCCGTATCGCGGAACACAGATGCGCATGCAGTTTACGTAAGACTTTCCGTAGATCGACTACGTTTTTTTACTAACGTAATTCCGTTATGCGGAACCTCTCTATTAACCCTTTACTGTCCGTACATACAAGCATCGATCCAATGGGATCGATGGGGTAGGCATTTTGAAATTATCGTAACTTGCTCAAATCTAGGTCTTTTGGAGAGATCGAAATATGTAGGTCGAAGAGAAAAGTCTCAGCTGTCGCCTCGAACAATTCCCGAAGCGATACGAAGAGCGATTGCTGAGTTATCGCACTCGTAATTCTGGTCCCGGGAAATGTGCGTTCAGAGCGCGACGCGCTTGTCGACAGCTGGGATTTTCTCTGTTTACGTCACCTGTTGGCAAGGCTACACCGATTCAAATTCAAAAGTAGGTTCCCGGGAGTCTCTACGAAAATATTTGAGCTCGATACGAGCAACAGGGGTGACATGGTGGATTGAGATCGATCTCGAGCATGAGCTCAGCGCTGGTGCGCGTTCCCTGGCTTGCAGCGCTGGACCAGTGCATCCTGTGGCGCCGAGTGTGGGCTCATTGCGTTCGTCTCATCAAGACCTTTCCAGGATGCCCAAGATCGTGGAAATTGTCAAAGTCAAAACAAAGTTACGTCTAATTCTAGTTTCAGATTTTGTGGCTGCGTGGGCTTGTATACATTTTAATCGGACAGTAAAGTTCACGTAAGGCATGGACGTGCACATTTGCCAACAGCATACATGTACATGCATGCTGTGACGTACCACAAAACCAGACGGGGTGTTGGAGTCCTTCATTCCCTTGTTGACCAGCTCTGTATACACCTGACAAGACACGGCAATAAGGGAGAAATTCAAATAGACATGCATGGGACGTGCACACGCAGTCACGCACACATACACCCACACCCGCAGGTACACACGTACACAAACACACACACACATACACCCACACCCGCAGGTACACACGCACACATACACCCACACCCGCAGGTACACACGTACACAAACACACACACACACACACACACACACACACACGCGAGTGCTAGTGCCAATCCAGCACATGTACTTGAAGTATCGAAGAGTGGAGAGCACGGTGAGTACATGAGTGTAGTTGCTGCAAGAACAACATAGCCCTATAGCAGAACAGACATTAACTTATGGCTACTCGTTCATCCGGATTCCTCGCCATCCGGAAGAAAATCGCTGGTTACCAATTTACAGCATATGTCATGCACACACACAGTATGTGTGTTTGATTATCCGGTTCCCTCGCCTATCCGGATATTTTTGTGGAAACGGATGTGTCCGGTTACTAGTATGCGAGGTCTGACTGTACCCCACTATAAAACACTACAGCACTGCCGGGTGCCGAAGAACGGAGGGCCAAAGAACTAACTGGCTGGAAATTTTACCAAGCACAGCATACCAATGTATACACGGTGACTCAACTGTGCATAGGCTGTAGTACAGGAAAATAAGAACGGCCTACATGTAGGCTAGGAGGCTGAACCCCCAGCTCTTCGGCACAGTACTGCACGCCAACTCGGATCACAAAAACCCACCAGCAGCACCAGGGAAAGGCCTGATTCTCACACATACCAGGACTGGATCGACTTCAAGGTTGTCCCCAGCAGTAGCCAGGAACACAATGGGAGCCGTGAGTACTTGGTGAAGATACTCCTGTCCAGGACCACGACTGAAGAACAAAACAAAACAAACAACAGACACACAAGGAGGATGAGCAGTGTAACAATGTTCGATAGTACTGTTGATACAGCCACTGTATGTACATGAGAACACAGTGTAGACACGAGGCTAAACGAAATAATGTCACACACAACTGCCATGTGCGTGTAAAATGAAGGAGATAGGGAAAAAAAGAAAAAATTGTTTTTGTCAAAGAATACACAGAAATTTATCCTGATATGCAACAAACTGCTACTTCATACTTTGAAGCAATCCAATCTTACACGAAACCCTTGCTAGCCTGGCATTACTATGAAAACACACCGCACAGAATGGGGATAAGACCGGAGCACTGGCTGCTGAGATTCACAATTTCAGAGTGCAGTCCTTACACTAGATACAGTAGCCAAGTCATGCTATCTTGGTATCCACAGTTCACAGTGGGAGGGAGTGATGATTGTGCTGATGTGCCACCATGGCTAACACAACTGTCGACTAGCAAAACAAATCGAGGCCAATCAAACACGACACATATCCCCGATCTTACACAACTGTCCAACCTCTAACCCGTACCCTAGGGTCGGTGTCCATATTAGTACACGAGCCGGCACATGACCTACCGTGTGTATGATGTCATCATGCGCGTAATGGCAGTGTTCTGGCGTAGCACGCACGTCACATCCGCTGCCTGCTCAAACTCCTGCGTCAGGGCCAGCTATAAGCAGCAGCAGCACCAGTGGCAGCAACAGAGCACGGTAGCAGTCAAGCAACAACGCATTGTAACAATCGATTAGAGGCGAAACAGACAAGTATATTACGTCTGTGCTTCAATACTTTGTATCACCGCCCCCGACAAGTTACAAATGCTATCATACAGGAGCCGCGACAAGTTACAAATGTCTGGAGGTGATGCATAGCAAATGGGTGCAATACCCAGCAGACACAGGTGAACTGCTCACATACAGCATACAAGATCAGAATGCACAACATCAGGTGGAAATGATACCATTTACACTACAAACAACACACACAACATCAGAATGAATGAACTTAACAAGATAAGACAAGAGGGATGTCGTGTGGGTCACAGTCAGTCAGGAACTAGTTTGTAGCAACAAATCACGATAACCAGGTTATAGCAACAAGTCTCTCGGGGCTGCCACACCTAGAAGGGCCCACCTACCTCAAACATGCACAGCAGCAAGTGCTCTTCTCTCGGATCGTAATGGTGACCATAGAGAGTGAACATGATGACCTTGAGTAAGTCTGTACACGCACACACGCACACACGCGCGCACACACACACACACACAGCAATAGGATCAGCAATAGCAGCAGCATCAGCAATAGCAGTAGCAACAGCAGCAGAATCAGCAATAGCGGCTACATCAGCAATAGCGGCTACATCAGCAATGGCGGCTACATCAGCAATGGCGGCTACATCAGCAATAGCGGCTACATCAGCAATAGCGGCTACATCAGCAATAGCGGCTACATCAGCAATAGCGGCTACATCAGCAATAGCGGCTACATCAGCAATAGCGGCTACATCAGCAATAGTAGCTACATCAGCAATAGCGGAGGCAGCAGAAGCAACAGCGCCTGCAACAGCAGTGGCAGTAGCAATGGCAGGATCAGCAGCAGCAGCAATTGCAGTGACACCAGCAACAGCACCACTATCAGCAATGATATATGAGGAGCTGCTGGCACATTGCGATTGTCAAACTTACCGTCGATACACGCTGAGCCAACTTGCCGGGCAAGTTTTGCTATGTAGTGCGGTCGAGTTTGAAGCAAGAAGAACAGTGTACCGTAGTGCTGCACAAACATACAATACATCAGGCAACGATGATGTCATTATTAGTTTACACTACAAACAACACACAAGACATCAGGTAAAGATGATGTCATTATTAGGCCACCCTTTCTTTTTTCGTTGTTTAACGTCCGCGCCCGCGTACCTTTTTGCCTCCGACCGGAAAAAAAAACAAGAAAGTAGTAGTACCAATAATAATGCGAAGTTGTAAATACATGATTGTGTAGTTTCACAGTGTGCCGATCATGACCTTAAACTTACAGTATAATCTTGCCTCCCGGGCATGCCTTTGTCTTGTGTTCTTTTTCTTTTTTTGTTGGCTTTTAAATATCGTACGGTGTGTGTCCTAGTAAAAATCCAGATGATTGTAATGAATTCATGACATGCTAACTCCATGCTATGTACCTGTTTTGTTGGATTCATCAGGCATGTGCTCCAATGTGCCATCAAAGAGTGTTGTTCTATGCCTGCAAGTGCCGTTAGACCCAGAAATATTGTATATATCACATGCTTTACTGGTCAAAATGTTTGATTGGGGTTTCCAGTTTTTGGAATGGGCTTTTGTTTTTTTTCCGCCCTCCCGCGTACCTTTCCGCGAAAAAAAGGACGTTAAACAATGAATTAACAAAGGGTGGCCTTAGCTTACACTACAAACAACACACACACACCATTACAGGTTGTAATGATATCATTTACAATACAAACATCGAACATACAATACATCAGGTAGTGACAGTGACATAACAATAAGAGTGCATATTCCCAAAAGTGTGCAGCTCTGATCTTTGAGCTATGTAGTATGGGTGTCTTGCACGGCACGCCACCTTCATTACGTAGTGAAAATGACGATCCAGCTGCCTGGATTTGAGTTTTCCTACGGTTTAGCTTCCACGGTTTCACGTGCAATAAGGCAAGTTCAAAGGTGATGCCTATGCGTGACGCACCACATACAAAACCATTCGAAGTCTCTGAGGAAAGCGGATTTGGAAACAGGAAACCATGACTACGGGAATGATGACGCAATGGCCCACAATCCGTGGGTACGTACTGCGAGCAGCGCGCCGCGCCATACCCCATATGCAGAGTTGAATACTCTTGGGGTTACGTACTCTTGATAACACCACATACGACATCAAACATACAAAACCGTGAAACCTGTCTAAGACGACCGCTCATGGGACTTTCAAAGTGTGGTCTCTGTTACCAGGTGGTCTCCTTATCCAGTGCCATTTGACTGGAAATAGCGTCCCTTGGTACTGGCTGCAGTGGTCTTCTGGGACAGGCGGTCGCCTTATCCGAGTGGTCGCCTTGACAGGTTTACTGTACAGTCATGTACATGTACATCAGGTAGTGACGATGTCATAACACTACACACATCAGGTAGTGACGATGTCATAACACTACACACATCAGGTAGTGACGATGTCATAACACTACACACATCAGGTAGTGACGATGTCATAACACTACACACATCAAACATACGGCCCGTGGCCACACCCGTCCATTATCAACAAATTCCGTTCGCAAAGGCACAGGCGGTGATGGAGCACAATTTTTTTTTTAAATTTCCGTAAGTGCACACAGGTCAGCGTATGACGGCACGCCACCCATGTAAATGTCAAACGTGGTCTGTAGGCCTGCGACTGCAGAACATGGTGTCCAGTCTGGAGTATACCATAGCGTGTAGTATGCCGACTGGATCCGGAATGCGGAAACTATACTCTATGCTGGGGACCGGTGAGAGTTGAATGCAAATGTGTGCATGGTGTCATGAGACTGAGAGTGAAGAGAGCTGGCATGATAACAGTATCAACGAAGATCAAGATAATAACTTTAAAAAAAGCTCTTGTTTTGGTAATCCTCAGTCAAGTAGCCAGATAGAGCATTGATTTCACTCTTGTTTTACGCCGCCTTATGGCCTTGCGCACTATGCTGGTGGAGTCCGTAATAGGAAGCAGACCACTAAATAAGCTGAGGGGAGTGGGTAGTAGAATTCTAAGTGAGGTTGCCACTGGATGCTGATATGGACTGACAACCACCATGGGTATGGTGTCTGTGCTTGCTGGCACAGATTTCATTGCAAGTGCAGCTGGTGCAACAGTACAACAGTACAGGTGAGTGGTTGGAAGTAGTCAGTAACAAAACAAAGTGAACTGACTGTGACACCACACGACATAGACTGCTGTCGACTGTACACTGACATGTGAATAACCAAAACTCAATCACAGGAACCTATCGATGTACCAGGAAACAATTTTATTAGCTTCATTGCCATTGACAGACCAGTGTACATTGTATTGTTGACCTACACTATAGTTCATTGTGGAGTATTACCTGACTGAGTCTGACTCTAATATTGCATGCATCAATAGACAAGTACAATCATGTACTTAGGTCCAGGATATATCACCCGGGAATTGTTACAACCACAAAAAAAACATTGTAGCAGGCTAAGGTCAGTAAGCACTGAGTCCAAGGTACTGAGTGCCCCTGTCGGCATGTCATGCCAGACTAGTGCGTGTAAAGAAACGTCTAAAGAGACGTCCAAGGCAAGGGATGATTCCATTGCAGCCTCTAGATTAATTTTACGTAGACCACATGTACTAGGCGTCGCTGTAGGGCATAGCCACAGGATTCGCCACCCCGCAGTGAAAACATGTAACCGAGCAGAAACTGTAGGGGCTGCAGCACCACGCAATCATCACACGCGGCACAGACAGCGAAGTGTCCGTCTACACTTCAATGCTCCTCGGGAATCCGCCACGCAGAGCGACTGAACTGGGGGCGCAGCAATGCACGGTCAGCGCTGGTGAACAAGACAGCGTCGTGTAGCTGAGACCGTCACAAATCTGCTCTTGACGTTCTATCTGTGAATAGTGACAGTGAAGTGCGTGCGAATAATAACCACAGATGACCCACAAATTGGCACAATGACTTACGCGAAGCTGTGCGTCGGTGGGCCATGATGCAGCTTTATCTTGTTGTCCACGTCCTGCATGAAGAAAAAGGAGAAGAAAAATGTAAAGCAAAACTGAAGAAAAAAACTCCGAAACAGGAACAAGTGGATGCAGTCAGCAGGATGTGATGAACGCTCCACTTTTGACCTTGGGGTCAGAATCTCAACAGGCATAATCGGAATCTTCAAGCCAAACAGAAGAGACCGGCCATAAGCGGCAACATGATAATTACCGATATGGGAAAACGACCGTCTACCAAGCCTTCCACGGGCTTCACAGTTACCTAAACATCAGCAACGCTCCTCACAAAAAGTAACAGAACAGTGGAAATTGCTCAAGAACACGGAACACACCGTACAAACTAACAGAGTGAAACGTGTTGACTATGAATGCGCACGTGGATACTGCTTACCCAAGACAGCCAATTTCCCAAAGTCGCGCCTGTCAACCTGCTCTTTCTACAGCATTGGAGAACAGAGTGCACACAAAACGACACAATGAGCAGCAAATCAAGCGAGCTTATCAAAACAACGGCTGCAAACATGCGGTGACCGAAGGAGCTCCAGCAACACGGAAACAAAACCAGAGAATTCAAACGGACGCGTTCCTTGCATCATCAAAACTTACATCGTACGCGATGCGTAAGCTGATGAGTAGACCAATTTGAGTATCAAATTGTCGCACAATTCTTTCAAGGTCAAAATTGACTTTGGAATTGCGGGAGACATCAGCTTTCATAGAAGCGACCTGGTTCTGAGCTGCACAAACAATAATTGGAGCACACAGACAAGTAAAAGAAATTATTCTGCACTGCAGACAAGTGAAAGAAAGGCAAATCGTTTACCACCGATACACGTACACACACACAAACACGCAAACACAAAAAAAAACATTCAAAGAACACAGAAACTCAAACTTACTTGAAATGAAGCTCTCATCTCGATAGTCCATGTGTACTTCAGTCGAATTTGCTGGAGTGATCGTTGCCCTGCTACGCACCAGGCAGGACAAAGGGCTGGCGGGTGCACTCACATCTCTCCTCAACAGAGATTTGGGAGAATGGGTACTCTCTGCAGAGGCAATGCTACTCTGAAAAGAGGTGCGAGGTGCCAACAGCTGTTGATGCTCCATTGTCAGAGGAGGATAAGCTGCACTACAGGTCGAACTGAAAAGAGGAAATCACCTAAGCTGAGAAGATTTGGACGGGATCAAATTCAATCTTCCTTCGTACAAGGGAATGTCAATTTGGCTGAGTAAATCCATTTCAAGCAGCTCACTTCCTCCAAGAGACGAACATTGATTGCTAAATCGAGCCGCTGTCAGACGTGGAAAATCCAAGACTCAAAGCAGTTGATGAATGTCACCACGCATGCAGGCGACATGCGAGAGTATCCGGACGACACGCGTTTCTAATTCAGCACTACATAGATAATTTTGCAGCGAAATGTGACTTTTTCCACCGGCAGTCTCCACTGGTCTCGTCGGAAGCAGAGTATCCCTTCTAGATCCTGTTTAGTTGTGATATGTTGTCAAAGCCGAGAATCACCAAACAAAGCCTGGAACAGTCAGTGGAAGGAAAACCTCTACAAATGTAGCATTGAGAAAACTGGCTGTGGGCCCTCACGGCCCAGTCAGGTTCAGTCAGTTGAGCTACAGATAAGACGCTCTCGTTGATTTTTCCAAAGTTGATAGCACGTGGCAGCAGTGAAGTAAAGCAGTCAGCTCAACGTGCAACGTGTGCTCGTGGTACGTACTAAAATGTAGTACAGGTGTAGTACTACGACAGTTGTGGCCTTTCGGATCCGACCCGGCGATCGATCCGAAGGAGCTGGACCTCAAGCAGTCAAGGCTCAAGTCACGGCAGATCAGCAAGCACCCGTACAGCGTGCCTACATGTGGTGTCGCAGCATGCAGTCGAGTGCACGATCGGTACGACTCGTCACTGAACTGAGTGAGTACGAGTACGAGTCGTAGATTTACATTGTACATGACTTTGTACTACAGTCATTTTGTTACAAAATTTGTACACAACCAAGCAAGCATGCAATGATCATGCATGTACATGTGCATGTAGTTCTGTAAAAGCAGAAATAATTGTCGGTGGTGTTTTATTTTCGAGAACTAACAGTTAAGCGGGATTCACAGAAGCTTTTTTGCGATGCGACACGCGATGCGACGCGATCTGCGACGGACGCGTGCGATGCGAACTCGCGAAATACCATTCACAGAAGAAGTCAGTGATCTTGCTGATTTGGCTACGTCACCATGATATTCGCGCGGTTTGATACAACTTGTACAAATTTATAGGCAACTCTTGAACCTTTGTACAACTTTGCTGTAGAAAAGGTCAAAATCGTACGCCAAATCGCTTGTCGCATCGCAAAAGTTGAGCCAAGCTCAACTTCTGCGATGGCCTGCGATGGCCCAGTTGCGGCAGTTGCGTGGAGTGCGACATGGCTGCGATTTGGGGTTTTCCCGGTTTCGCGCCTGTCGCATCGCGTGTCGCATCGCAAAAAAGCTTCTGTGAATCCCGCTTTACTAGTATAGTATTATTACTTCCGTACCGACAATTTTACGGAAAAAAAAAATATATATATAATTATACTCAATCTGCGGACAGCATGCTGTTTCGTTCTTTTTGAACTCATCAGTGCAGCACAGAGGAAATGAGGCCGAACCTGATAGCAATGAAAATAAAAATTTCCAATCAGGCCCGAACGTACCTTGCTAGAGTGCTCAAACTGACAAGTCAGTGAGCTCTGCATAACGCAAACAGCAAAGGCACTACCCCACGCAAGAGTGCTCAACTGCTACAAGAGCAGGAGCGAAATACTCAATCTGCGGACAGCATGCTGTTTCGTTCTTTTTGAACTCATCAGCGCAGCACAGAGGAAATGAGATATATAATTATATATATCTACCCAATGATGTAGACAGCAAGCTGTTTCGGCCATAAAGGCCTCATCAGTACAGCTACGAGCTAAATAGGCCGAGCTACCAGCCGTGGTGCAAAGGAGGCACCACAGATATACTCAATCTGCGGACAGAACTGTTTCGTCCTTTGTGGACTCGTCAGCCGGCAGCACAGAGGAAATGAGGCCGAACCTGATAGCAATGGAAATAAAAATTTCCAATCAGGCCCGAACGTACCTTGCCAGAGTGCTCAAACTGACAAGTCAGTGAGCTCTGCATAAAGCAAACAGCAAAGGCACTACCCCACGCAATAGTGCTCAACTGCTATATATATATATATATACCCAATGCTATGCAAGGGTGCTCAACTGCTACAAGATATATACACTCAATTTGCATATACCGTAAAATCCCGCCAGAGCGCCCCTACCTCCTCGACGCTTCAGGTGGGGAGGGGCGGATGGGCGAGTCCTACTTGCCGCATTCAGTGCTACATGAAAAAGAACTCACCCTACAAAAACTGTTCGTGCATCTCGTACACCGACCAAAGGTCAAGAGCCAGGAGTCGTACAGACCCGACAAAACGCAGGGTTTGTGCGATCCCTGGTCAAGAGGGTGGGCACTGTTGCGTACATTTCCAACGGGGTTGAGCACGCGTCTGCAGTACAGTACGGCATCACAGACTGCGACAGAGTCATACGAGGATACAATCAATCACGTCCCTGACAAGAAGTCAGGGAGGGGCGGATGGGAGAGACGGAGCGCTCTGGCGGGATTTTACGGTATATATATATATATACCCAATGCTGTAGACAGCAAGCTGTTTCGGCCATAAATGCCTCATCAGTACAGCTACGAGCTAAATAGGCCGAGCTACCAGCCATGGTGCAAAGAAGGCACCACAGACATTAAGATGGCTCGTCGCTCTAGCGCCAGAGCGCTCAAACTACAAAAAGTATATATATATAACGCACCGAAAATTTCAGTACTAGTACATGTACATACTTGGACAACAGGTTTAGCGAAAATTTCCCTCCACCGAACCACCGATTTTGGAGAATACCGACAATATTGCACCACCGAAAATTTCTGCTTTTACAGTAGTCGACGCTGGACGACTTGGCGCATGGAACCGGGCATTCCCCATACTGCCCATAGCTCAGAACCAGGAAGTGCTCCTTGCTCATCAGTTTTGATCAGGGAGTCGTATAATTGATGATTAGTTTATATCGCACGAATTGCAAATATAACAAAAAGAAGAAAAAAGAATCCAATGATGAAAACGTGTAGATTGGCATGGCATCATCATGATCATCGACAGTGCCGGGGTCAATGGCAAGAATAGACGTCTGCAGGGCCTTCCGGCCGGCTATCAAAATAGTGAATTCTACTACTACCGTAAAGTACCATTGATCCCGCCGCCCCCTCTCTAATTCCCGCCCCCTCTCTAATTCCCGCCCCCTCTCTAATTCCCGCCCCCTCTCTAATTCCCGCCCGCCTGTCAATTTTCTACCTGTGAAGCGATTTCGACGTATACAACGGAATACGATGTTGAACCGACGCTTGCACTGCTGTACACGATATGTGCCAATCCATGATGAAAATGTGCACACTCCAGCACACCGAGTCTAATCCTCGACGTTGTTTTACACCGTACTGTACTTCACAGCCTTGATCTAATTCCCGCCCCCTACCGAAAACCAGCTGGGAAGCGACACCGCGTGGGGGGGGGGGGGGATCAACGGTATTTTACGGTACTACTACTACTACTACTACCGTAAAATCCCGCCAGAGCGTCTCCACCTCCTCGACGCTTCGAGTGGGGAGGGGCGGATGGGCGAGTCCTACTTGCCGCATTCAGTGCTACATGAAAAAGTACTCACCCTACGAAAACTGTTCGTGCATCTCGTACACCGACCAAAGGTCAAGAGCCAGGAGTCGTACAGACCCGACAAAACGCAGGGTTTGTGCGATCCCTGGACAAGAGGGTGGGCACTGTTGCGTACATTTCCAACGGGGTTGAGCACGCGTCTGCAGTGCAGTACGGCATCACAGACTGCGACAGAGTCATACGAGGATACAATCAATCACGTCCCTGACAAGAAGTCAGGGAGGGGCGGATGGGAGAGACGGGGCGCTCTGGCGGTATTTTACGGTACTACAACTACTACTACTACTACTACTACAACTACTACTACATACATGTAGTTAGACATGGTTAGCATGTTACCGTTCATGCTAAACTAAAGTCCAACGGTACTCATACCCAGCACCCAAAATACCGTTGGTTTGGTAGCGTTTCAACGATAGAAGGCTCTGTTTACCGGCACAACGAAACGGTATACGATTCCAACTACTGAGGCCGGGTGACATCACACGCCAATAGTTGTGTCAGAAACCGAAATGCTAACCATGACTTGAAAATGATGCAAAAAAAACAGTACAGGGCGACGGTCGAAGTTAGCGTGAACGTTAAAATGCTAACCATGTCTCATGCCGCGGTTGAACCCCCCCCCCCCCCCCCCCCCAATCGAAGCACCGTTGGCTAAGGGTACGTTCGTTTATCCTCTGCCACAATCTCCAAAATTTGGAAGAGCATTTTTTATTCACTGGTTTAGGGAAATACGTTATTGTTATTATTATAAATTTTATGGGTTAATGCATCGTAGGGAGGGCCTTATGGCTTGTTAGTGCCCGACAGGTTAGCCTGAGGGACGTAGGCCCGAGGGCAAACCTGAAGGGCACAAACAAGCCATAAGGCCCTCCCTGCCATGCACTAACTATTAATTTTTAGAACGAGGTTTCATGCATTATCTCACTTGCATTATGCTTACCTGCTTGTGTACCCTTATACAGACTGTAATGTGTAGTTGTGTGGTGTGTGCAGAGAGAATAGGTGTGGTAACTCAGCACCAATGAGGACTACTAAAAGGAGAATAGAAGAAAATGAAATGCTGGGCTCTTATTGCGAGCTTCATTCTAATTCATAGCTCAGTTGTGGAGCTATTTAGGGACTTCGAGAGCCCCTTTTCGATACTAGTACAGTCGTCCCTCTCTAATCCAGCACTTTATAACTGATTGAACCAGCACCCTCCATAAACCAGCACAATTTTCAGTAGCCAAAATGTCCTCTTCATGCACATTGCAGCTGTTAATCCGATTTGTTATTCCAGCACCCTCCCTAATCCAGCAGATTTTCCGTGGCACAAATGCTGCCGGATTATAGAGGACCACTGTAATGACTTCGGTTGTATAGGGTTCCGCAAGCTGTTGGCAAAGGAAAATCGTACAGATGAAAGAGTACGGGAGGCAAAAACCGTACACACTTCTGAAATGCGTATCTTTTCGTAGTACACCGTGCATTTTATGCAGAGTACGAGTTCATTATCTGCACCGTACTATAATGCGTACAGGGAGTTGTACGCACCTGTTAAGAGTATATTCTGCGGCCTATTAAAGGGGTCTATTATATGTGCAACTCCAGCCCGGGCTGGAGCTAGCGGGCCAGCCCGCCGAAAGTGTTTACATGTGCACGGCCGGGCTGGTCGCTAGCCCGCAGTGAGTTTATATGCGCTGAGCACACGCCAGCCCGTTGTGAGTATGCAACGAACACACTACAAGTACGATTGTAGTGTGCTGCCCCGGGCTGAAACGCAGGGCTGCAAGCCATACTCCTGTTATAAACCTAAACACTTTTTTTCTCACACAATGTATTCTTCTGCTGATTTCTTTTCGCGCTGTGGCACATGCTTGGTGTGTTGTATCATCTCGTTTCTTTTTCCTGTTTTCACATTTTACTTGTCCATATCAAAGCGTTTTGCAAGTGGTTCCCCTTCCATTGTAAAATACAATCATGCATGTCGACAAATAAACAGTGCTCACGGCACGTCCTTCTTGTTGCTGCACAAAAAGCTTCATAGATGTTCAAGACAATATCGGGAATCCTCTTTATAACTTCCCTCAAAAGGTAAAAGTACCTATTTTTTAGTATGAACACAGTGTCGACCCCATAATAATACAACTCTGGCCCGGCCGGGCTGGTCTGTTTATATGTGCTTTTTCTGGCCCGCCTAGCCGGGATTCCGGGTGCCTCGAGGCGGGATCCCACCTTGCCGGGCCAGCCCGCTTGCCATGTAAACGCACAACATGTTTTGTGTGGATTTGCGTACAACCCCGAGATCCCGTTGCCTGGTGGGCTGGCCCGCCTGTCGACCAGCGCGGGCTGAAGCTGCACATATAATCACCCCCTAAGAGAAATTTCAACCCGGGTCGAGTTCAGCCTGGGTTGAAAGTCTGTACGATAGACAAAATAGGGGAGCGTTTACATGAAGACAGTTGACCCAGGTCAAATACTGATATGCCGCCAAAAGTCCACTTCTAGAGTCCTGTTTGGTCACGTGAATACTTTCCCACGAAATTTGCATGTGCAGTGCTGTTCAAACCTGGCGCGAGATACGCACAGAAGTACGTTTGTACGATTTTCAACCCGGGTCAAGCGCAATGCGTCATGTAAACGCGCCAATCATTTTGTGTACATGGCGGGTTGAAATCTGACCCGGGTTGAAACCCCTCATGTAAACACAGCCTAATCCAAGGCCCTCGACGCGTCATCAAAGAGTAGTAAAATTACGATTGAGCGGGCTTTAAACTCTGATAAGGCCCTTGGCTGGAACGTCACTGATTGGTCGTCTCCTGGACAACGAGACAGACCTCGTTCTAATACAAGTTAAAAAGTCGGCGTGGAGACAAGAAACCTAGTATCGATGAAAGTAAAGTGAGCACACTCATACCACAGGAACAATGGAACGATATTTTATAATTTGACCGGCGTCTTCATGTGATAATCATCAGAAATCATCATCACACTTAGAGTTGGACAACAAAGGAAAGATATTTATGGCACCATAAAGTCACAGTGAACATTATCAGATCTAAAACTAATACAAGAAACACTAATTATCTACCTAACACTGAAATTCTCCGTGAAGTCCAAATTTGAAATAATGCACTAATTATCTAATCTCTAATATTCTAAAGCTAGCACTACTGTCAGCTTTGCGTATAACGACACTCGGCGGGGCATCAGAAAAGTGTCAAAAATTTGGTTGCCAAGGGCACTCGCACACGGGGTCAGGAATTCTTGAACAGCGACAAGAAAAGCAAGAAATTCAGCCAAATTTTGGGAGCAAAGGGAAAAATGGATCTGTCGAATTCGCCTTTGAGAGGTGGCCTGTTGACCAAAATGGCAAATCCCAATCCGCGTGACCTGAATCCGGATTCGTACAATCGGACAGGTCTGAATTTGGCAAATCCAGGGCCCACAGGTTTGCGCAATCGAACATGCCCTTTGCAACTCAAGTCGACAGTGCCCGCTAGACATGGTAGAGAGACGTGCCTCGGTGTACATGTATCTGAGGTGTCATGATAAGAGACGTTTGACGGCCAGTGTACACATGCCTGATTTACTGGCCAAGTGCGAGTGACTACAAGGGGGGGGGGGGGGGGGCATGGGAAACACATACCCGTATCCCATTTTTCCACGTTCCAATATTGTCTTGCCATGCTAAATGCTACGTATGGGGCGAATCTCCGACTTAGCCACAGACAAATGTGCCTTTATGAACCACCTAATACAGCAATAGTGACTTTCGACCACAGTTTCGCTGAATTGCATGAAAACACGAAAATCGGAAAATGAGTAGGAGGGGGGGGGGGCACTTTTTCAGTCACAGGGGGGGGGGCACTTTTTCAGTCACAGGGGGGGGGGGGGGGGGGCTGCCTTTAATTTATAATAAAACCCTGGATATGCTGTATGGATTCTGATGGAGAGAAACCAGATCAGTGAGCTGGAGAAACAAGAAACTCGCGGCCCAACTCCAGTGTGGGACGAAGGAAAAATGGGAATGAGAACACAAACTGTGACGTGTAGATCAGCTAGCATGCATACTTTGAAGACTAGAAAATAGGGCTCAAACGGTCACGGTTTTACCCCTGACGATTAACTGCTAAGCTAACGGTCGGTTAACCGGTTATAACCTATAAGCCACGGCAATCCTGCGGACTCTTTTTTAACCGTATATTTGACTATACTCATTCAAAAAATGTACCCTGTTCAGTACAACGCGCACTTGTGCATTCTCTTGCATGCTCATTCATACATACTCTCACAGCAAGTGACCAGATATGACCGAGTTGACAGCCCAGAAATTGCGTACCCGTGCGACAGCCCGCGAAAGTGCACACTTTGCAACGACCTGATACTTGAAAAATTGACTGAAAAGTTACTGCGCAACCGTTATCTTTATCGGTTAACCGTTAATTCTTCGTAACCGGTCTGAAACCGGTTAATCGGACTAATCGTTTGAGCCCTACTAGAAAACCTCCGATGCAAATTATTGATCTCCGCTCATGATATTGACATGATGCTCAAGCGTCGTGACAGCCACGAGGTCATGTATCAAGCCGGTATTACCTGAATGCGAACGGGTACGTGGTGCTAAACACATGATGTGCCGCATTCGGGTCAGAATTTCACCTGCCACAACGTCACATGTAAACTGTTCAAGTCTGTGTTGGTCTGGACTTCACAGATGTTGTTGTTGTTGTTGTTGTTGTTGTTGTTGTTGTTGTTGTTGATTTTATTTTAATTCGCAGTGACCAAACGAGCAGAGGTGCTCAATAGCAAGGAAGCGAATGAAGGTGCCAAGAAGCACGAGGAGACTTAAAAAAGCAGGAAATATTAGATAATGCCATTAATGGGGAAGGGTAGGTGGAGTCCGGTCCGAGTTGGACAATGAGAGCTCTGATGCCGAGGGGCAAACATTTAGGAGAGAAATATTTCAGAGGCCGGGGGATCGTCGAGTGCCATGAAAAGCAGCTGCCACCAGTAAGAAAGCTCAGAGTCTTGTATAAATGCTCACACAAGAGGCCGCCTTCCAGGCATAGGCGCAGAAGGCAGAGAGACAGACAGCCCAGCTAACAGAGTAATGGGCAGACCAGTGAAAATACAGACGCATCATGCGGCATGAGAGGAAGGCTAGAACACAAGGAAGGGGAAGGAGACAAACAGTACGACATCGCGGAGACACAGTCTGACAAGGAACGAGAAAGAGTTTGTGTGTGTGTGAGGTGATGCGAAAGACAGACAGACAGACAGAGAAAATGGTGGATGGACAGACAGATAAACAGAAAAAGAGATGCAACAATATGAGAGAGATGGATAGATAGATAGATAGATAGATAGAGAGAGAGATTGATTGATAGAGAGATGAGAGAACGAGAGAGAAAGAGGGAGGTAGACAGAGACAGGGACAGGCTGGTAAGTAGAAATACAGACAGACAGACAGGCAGCCTGGGAGACAGAGAGATCATGCTAGGGTGTGGGGAGTACAGTCCATGCGAAATTGACGGTATACAGACATCATCCGCAGCGCCGGTGGCAGGGCGTTCCAGCTAGAATAAGCACCACTGGAAGAGCAGCACGCTGCCCCAGCACGGCTGTGTGAGAGAGGCATGATCAGTCCCATGGGCTGCTGGTGCCGGGATTGCGACTTTGCCGACCGAAACGGACAGATGCAGTGCCATTGACACAACGCCACACGAAGCAGAGCATCTTGTTGCGGAACAGTTCCTGTAGAGCATAATAGGGACGATGCAGCTAGGAGAGGGTGGTCTGATGCATGTGGAGGTTGGCCAAACGCAGCCCTGACAGCCCGCTTTTGAAGCTTCTGTAGTCGCTCCAGGTGATGTTGGCGGAGGGCAATCGAGAAGCAATTTGAGCCATACATGTACATGATGTCTGGCATGATCACAGCACGGAGAAATGTAATTCGACATCCAACTGCGGCGTGAGTTCACGAGCTAGTCCCATATAGCTTCTCTGCAGCCAGCCTCCCAGTCCCACGAGGATCCGTCTTGTAGTCACTATCGGGCACCCTTTGGGCGAGTTGTAGTGGAAATATTACTACTCTTGTGTCACTTTTGTGGAAATAGTGATGCCGTGTCCCCGTCAACATGTATATGATTCAGGGCGGTTACGGATATTTCAAAGCTACGGGCAGTACCCGGTCCCGGACTGCCCGGATAGACGAGGTATGGGGGGGGGGGGAGGGGATAGACGAGGTATGGGTGTACATGTCCTACAGTCCACATCCTCCGTGACGGTGTATGCAAGCCTTGGCAGCACATCATAAGCAGTCGCAGGACACACAGTGTACTGCCATCTCATCATCAAAACACTTTCTCTGTCCTCTTATTGTTTGGCCATCTCATCATCATGATAACTCCATAGTAGTGCTCATGTCAGTTGCCGTCATGGTGTGGCTGAGTTTTGGAAATGTGCCAGGACATGTGCCGGGTGGCATTTAAGTCTCTACATTATAACTCGTAACGTACACATTACGTTGATTCAATAGCGGGGCGGGGGGCAGATCACCCGGCAAATTTCAAGCAAATAACCTAAACTTAAAGTGGAAGCAACCTTTTTCGTATGAGCTTCATCCCACACAGTGCAACTAGGGTGTTGGAAGATACCTTCAACCATTATCATACCTTCCATGATCTACGAGGGTACATTGCATAATGGAGTGCCCATACCGCTTCTAAGCATGCCGTCTAGAAAGACTGGAGTGAGTTGTATTTACCTTTACTCTTCCTTCTCAGGTGGACTGTGCAGCTGCACCGGGCAGTATTGATCAAATACTATGATTACCTTTGAAGCCCTTGCCACTGAGGAGCGGTGGTGCTCTGGGCTGATTGGTGAGTTGACTGTGAGCAGTGTTATCACTTGACTTGCTGGAACGTCACTGATTGGTCGTCTCCTGGTGTCAACATGGTTTACGTTAAAGGCAATCAGCTATGCACCCAGTACTGTAAGTCAACAAATATTCGGCGCGTCTTTAATTTCGGCTATTTTCGACCTGGTCATGTTTGGCCGAAAAATTTGTTGCGGCCGAAATTTTGTTTTGCAAGGTTCAGTGCGACACTGTATACAGGCGAGCGGTACGAGTACAGGCGGAACATTTCGGCCGAAATGGGTTTTAGCCCTAGGAGGCCGGAATTTGAACGGGCCGAAAATTTGTCAACTTTATGCGGCTCATACTCACTATTGAGCTGCTTGTGAGTAAAAAAAAGTAAAACGAAGTAAAGGTCGCACACCTGCTTCACTACCGGCTAAACAGCTGTGTTGAGAAACACAGCTGCGTGTACCCACCTATTAAATATGGCCGGAGCAAGCTGCCATGCAGAAAACCCACCTATAAAATATGGAACAAGCTGCCATGCAGAAAACATGGCGGCCGTGTTTGTGCGTAAGCACCCTGTATATAAGAATCCAGGATGTTGTAAACAGAACAGAGGCCAGCTGTGTGAATAGCATAGTGAGAGTTGACTTCCCTCCCAAACAGCAGAACACGCCAACTGATGTATAATTTCCGCGACATGCATGGTGCCCTCGCGTACGATAAACTGACAGGGCAGGGCCGGCGCCACTGGTACGGCGTGGCCGTACCAGTTTCTACTAATTCCAGATTTCGCAGATTGTCAGTGTATGATCAATTGTGTCGAGGTACAGATAAGCTATCCTCGCTAGAGTCTCTCACCCATAAACTGTTCATCATGTCCTGTGAGGACTACTGAGCTAACTAGACTTAACTGTATACATGCACATTACAGTCGATGTCATGTAATTACTAATTAGGCAAATTTGCCTGTTTGTTCTTCGACTCTAAATAAACAAACAAACAAAACAAAAAATTGTATCTGTTGCTAGCGTTACGTGTAGGTGGAACAACCAGATGTGATGCCGCACAGAGCAAGAGATGAATCCTCCCATGACACTGAAATAATTGGGCATGCGGAAATTGTCGGCCCTGCAGCCGACCTGGGGCCGTACCACCCCAGCTTGGGAGCTGGCCCCGGGTTTGCAGGTGTTATGCCATTCAACTGCACACAGTGACTGGACACCACTCCCCTAAATGTGAAACTTTGAATAAACCTCTATCACGATTCGGGACCTTTTAGAATCATGTCACTCCTCAAGTATCGCCGAAGTCGCCACGAACCTCTTCCTCGTATAACGTCATGTATCGTGATGTAATCAACGTGACTGTCGAAAATTGACCAAACTGACTTGTGGGAATTGACATAGTTCCTCAACTTCCCTAGATCAACGTCAGAGACTTACTCCGTGTGTCGTACCGGGTCGGCAGTGGCACTCATGCTTCAGTGCTCCTTTTCAGAACGGTGTCCACTTAGATGACATTGTTCCGGGCTGTAAACAGATTGGATAGTCTCACGCCACGCGCTATTGCACTTCCCGGTGTATTGGGGCTGTAGCAAGCTTGAAATTGAAGAGCGTCGGCTGAAGTATACAGTATCCCTTTATCCGGGCAGGTTGGATCATCGGGCACTGGCCCGAACTAACGTTAGGAGCTGCCGGTAACAGAGAACATACACACTGAGTGCTGCATGCAAGCAGACACTTGTTATGCCAACCAATAGTTTCTTCAGAAAGCGGTGGACATCACGCAACTGCATTATAAAGAAAAGGGGGTTTGTCAACTGACAACCGCTCTATTTAGTTGCTATTCACTCTTGGCGCATGCGCTGGATGAAAATTCTTTCTGGGGTCTTTTTCACTGAAACTTAAACCGATGTTGTGAGTGGAGAGAGGCGAGAAAAGTGCGCAGTTGACGGATGTGCCTGGGTTATTTAGAGACATCCTGCAGGCAGGCATAGTGGGATGGTAGAACACAGAGGGTACAGCGACGTCGATATGTATTATCGCCACTGTGCCAGGAATGAGACAGTGGCGACTGGCTGCGCATGCGCCAATCGCCACCGAGCGAACACGGCACAGCTGCAATTGTTGGCTGGAAGAGATCGTGCGACATTTCCACAGGTTTTTCTTAGGCTCTACCAAGGGCGCCATGGGAAAGTCGCTCACTGGCTACAACCATAGAGACGGCACGGTGAAACCTGAAGTATTCTGATGTTCAGTGATGGTTGCCTGAAAAATGTCGGCTTGTTTCAGGCAACGATGACCAAATCATACTGTCATGCGTCTGGCATAGCCTGCCTTCTAATAATAACACTGATGCTTTTCATGGAACACTTGGTCATACTGTACAGCTGTTTACAAATGCTTTGTACCATCTTCGGATTGAGGTGCAACACACTCCTGCAGCTAATAGGGCTTGAAAGCGATGACGTCAAAACGCCCAGGGAGTAC
Organism: Sycon ciliatum; assembly: GCF_964019385.1. NCBI lineage: Eukaryota > Metazoa > Porifera > Calcarea > Leucosolenida > Sycettidae > Sycon > Sycon ciliatum. The sequence goes on from NC_088644.1 coordinate 43,272,243, forward strand.
CGTAAAAGTCCGTAAATAAGTACCTGCCCGAAAGAAATACCGTAGAATCCCGCGGATAAGCCCATGCGCTTATCCGTTTCACAAGGACATTTCGGTGGGCTTATACAAGAACATGGGCTTATACGCAGACATGGGCTTATACGCTGACACCAACATTGTGCTATTGAAAAGTACCAAGGAAGTGAGAAGTACATTGCTGAAAGCCACTGTGCAAACAAAAACAACAGATGATAGTGTTGAAATGTACAAAAAAACCCTACCATGCACTATGTACATGTACATGATACGACCAAGAGTCCATAATTTATGGACCCTTGGTACGAATTAGGCCCATGGGCTTGTACGACGAAGCCTAGTGATGTTCGAACTTTCCCTGGGCTTATACGCGGGATTCTACGGTACCCCAAGTTCATTCTTTTGGCTCTGTCTGTTGAAGTCAAGTCAAGCCCGATAAACATACTGCCCGAAATAAGTACCGGTACGGTGCGCACATGCAGCATGTACATCGACATGAAAACGACTTCTCCACTGCATACAAGTCAGGTCTGAAAGTAACACGTTAGTTAGTTCGTGCCCGAAAGTCAGTACCCGCCCGAAAGTTAGTACGGGGTGTGGTCACTAAATTCGAAAGTAAATACGTACTTATTTACGGACTTTTACGGTAGTATGTTCAAGTCAGATTTCTACTTTTGAATCCACTAAGGTGTGACTTTGCCCTGCTGGGAGCACGCTCTAGGGTTCCCTGTAACAAGACGGCAACGTCTGTAGGGCCTTCCCTATCAAAATAATAAATTCTACTACTACTACTACTACTTTGCTATTGCCTACAGTGTGTGGGTGCATAGCATCTCACTGCTGTTGCATGCAGGTGTGACCGTAGTTTTCCTCACCACACAGTTGTCACCCCACCCCCATTAGCCAACCCAGTCAATGTCACAGGCTATAATTAGGGACCTTTCGCACCCCGCGTACGGATACGAAACGAATGCTGATTCGTCACCTGGGTTCGAGGATTCGTCAGAGTCCCTGCGGAGAACTCGTTTTCACGAATGGAAGCCTCTTCATTCGTGGCACGCTCCGAATCCGTCAGGTACACATTTATTTGGATAGGTACACATGTTTTGCAAGGTACACATTTTTCCCTTGATTCCCTGATCCATGCACGTGTGCGTGTAAAAACCCGTACGCCAAGCTACCGGCGCCCGCGGCCGTATTCGTAGTTGCCATGCACATTTGCATGACGACTTGCGAAACCTGAAATCTGTTTTCAACGAAACGATTACGAGCCGAATCAAACTTTCGTTTTGCATTCGTTTCGTAGCAAATGCGAAAGGTCCCTATTATCACCTTGCTGTGAGTAAGACCGCTTGAAATATGCTTGGATCCATACAAAAACTGGATCCATATGGATCCAGTTTTTATGGATCCAGTTTTTGAATTTTTGAAAAAAAATTATTTTTTAAATATTCACATGCAAAATCATGAAAATGGCATGCAATTGAAAGCATGACTGTATGCCCTGGCACTGGTCACCTATGTCATTACATGTATACAGTACATGTCTATTTAAAAACAACAATACATACATCATTACATGTACACTCCGTGACAGCCATCGACATCGCTGTATACCGCCGACAGAAGTTTGCTCACTAGTAGTAGTAATGGATAAAGCAAGCCAGAAAAATCACCACAGGTTCCATCCTCGAACACAAAGCCAAAGCCAAGGGCCAGCTAGCAAAACAGGAAAAAGGCTCCACATGTGCACAGTGAACTCGCTCGACGCGCCAAGCTGGCCTGGGACTAGTCGACTGACAGTATGTCTTGACTAGTTTGAGGGAAACGGTATGCCCATTATTTTTTGAAGCTTTCGCCATCAGTGCAGCATGCATGCCTGCAGCGAGATTCGGCATCGTACAGCAGTCAGCACACGTGTAGGCGCGTATGCCATCACGTTCGTCCCGTACATTCATTTATTCTTGAAGTACGCATGCGCGGTTCCTAGGGGAATTTGGAAGAGTTTGGAAAAATGGCCTCGCGTCCTGTGCGCACGAAGCCGCGATGGAGGCAAATTCCGCTCAGGGACATGACTGGTCCCAACCCAAGGCCAAGGCATGGACATAGAGCAGTGGCAATTCGTGATTTGATAATTATCTTTGGCGGTGGCAATGAAGGAATTGTTGATGAGCTCCACGTGCTCAATACTGCTACAAATCAATGGTTTACTCCACCAGTACGAGGGGATATCCCCAGTGGCTGTGCAGCATTTGGATTCATTTGTGATGGTGTTCGTCTATTGATATTCGGAGGCATGGTGGAGTACGGACGATACACGAATGATTTGTATGAATTGCTTGCCAGCCGTTGGGAATGGCGGCGTCTCACTCCGTTGGGGGAACCCCCATGTCCCAGGTTAGGTCATAGTTTCAACTTGGTCGGAGAACGAGCTTACATTTTTGCTGGTCTGGCAAACGATGCACAGGAGATGAAGAGGAATGTTCCACGCTATCTGAACGATCTGTTCACACTGGACGTGAAGGAAGGCACCACACTGCACTGGGGTGTACCCACTACGAGCGGGCCGCTGCCGCACGAACGCGAATCGCACTCGTGCGTGTCGATAAGCAGCAGCGACTCGCACGGTGGCGAGGGTGGAAAACTGCTCGTGTTTGGCGGAATGTGCGGTCACCGTATGAACGATCTATGGATGCTGGACATAAAATATATGACGTGGTATGAGGTGTCGGCGGGTAGCGGCTTACCTCCCTCACCGCGCAGCTTACACACAGCAGTACTGATCAAGGATAAAATGTATGTTTACGGAGGCTGGGTACCTCTGGATCCGGATGATAAGTATGGAACAATGAGTCTAGCGCAGGCGGGTGCTACTAAATTATTAAACCGCTCAAGCACTGCAACCACCGACGCCAGAGCACCATCGGGCGGCGAGAGCTTGCCGAACAATGAAGACCTCGCGGAGCACGAGCGCGAGTGGAAGTGCACGAACAGTTTGGTTAGATACAATCTGGGCACACGCGCCTGGGAGTCGCTCTGCGTGGCGGAGTCTGTCAAGGAGGACCTGTGTCCTCGCTCTCGCGCCGGCCACTGTGCAGCGGGCGTGGACACTCGTATGTACATCTGGTCTGGCCGCGACGGCCATCGCAAGCTGTCGCAGAACCAGCAGTGCTGCCGCGACCTATGGTATCTGGAGACGGAGCGCCCGCCAGCACCACCTCGTGTTCAGCTGGTCAGGGCTTCGACCAATACGCTGGAGGTGTGCTGGTCGGGAACGCCAACGGCCGAGAATTACATCCTGCAGGTACAGAAGTATGACGCCCCCAGTAAATCTGCAGCAGCCAGTGGTGCCGCTACTGGGCCTGCTTCCTCGGGACAGACAAGTAGCGGTGCTACAGCTGTCACTGCCAATGAGACCTCGTCAGAAGCTGCTAGCAGCGCAGGCCTGCACTGGTACAACGTTGGCCGATGCAAGCAGACGACCATGGTTGTGACGCACTATGCGAACACCGAGTCTGACGACTTGCCCAGTGATGCCAACGTGCTCGGTGAAACCGATCCCACAATGAACAATCCAGCGAATCGTGTCGAGCTGCAGCCGGGCACAGCATATAAATTCCGCGTGGCGGCCATCAACGCATGCGGAGTGGGAGAGTTTTCGGACATCGCTGCATTCAAGACTTGCTTGCCTGGTTTCCCGGGTGCGCCGAGTGCAATTCGTATAAGCAAGGGTAGTGACGGGGCGCATCTGAGCTGGGAGCCTCCGGCTAACTCCGCCGGTACAATCACCGAGTACTCTGTGTATCTGGCGATCCGCAGTCCGAGCCAGGCGGCGGCAGCTGCCAGCGCCACGCAGGCCGTGCAGCTGGCGTTTGTGCGTGTCTACTGCGGCGCTGAGCCACTGTGTACCGTCTCCTCAACAAGCTTGTCCTCTGCGCACGTGGATGTCACGACAAAGCCGGCTATCATCTTCCGCATTGCGGCGCGCAATGAGAAGGGCTACGGTCCGGCTACCCAGGTCAGATGGTTACAGGAAGTCAAATCCGAGGCAACCGCCCCTACCAGTCAGAAACGTCCTGTAGATGCAGCTGCAGGTGCGGGCGGTGAGGCGAAGAAGTCCAAACTCGAGTAAGTAGTGTGTGGTGTGGACGACCTGGACAACACACTAACCCATGTCTTGCTCTCCTCCGGACTGAACTGTAGCCTTTCCAGTTGTGTGTTGCTGCTGCTGTTGTTGCTACCCGTGCTAGTGTTTGGCCTCTGTGCGTGCTTGCCACCCCTACTGCTTGTTAGTGTGTGTGTGTGTGTGTGTACGTGTGAACATGTGAACATGTGTGTGTGTGTGTGTTTGTACGGTGCCATCTTGGCTTAGGTATCTTGCTGCTGCCGCCGCTCGCTACTTTCTATTACGTTTACTCTCCCCTAGTAGATATTTGTACATTTTTTTATCCCCGTCGTTGTCCGCTTCTCCAGTGCTATGCGATACCGTGTACGGTTGCCGTGGCGATTCCATGTAAGGATAGGACTTAGTTGGGGCGGCCGCATTGATGCTGTGCCTGCTCACCCCGGGATGGACCGATGCTTTGTCCGGACGAGCTCGTCAAGACCACATTGCTTGTTTATTGTGTATATAGCTGGCTTATATATGCTCTCCTTTGGTGCCTCACACCGCCCGTTCTTGTACATGCTGGCTTTTCTGTAATTATGTTCTGTGTGCGTGCGTGTGTGTGTGTGTGTGCGTGCTCGCTGCCCAAGCTGCCAGGCTTTTTGTTTTTGTTTTTAGCTGTACGAAGTCTTTGTGTGATTGCTGCCCTTTGTTTTGGACGGACTATACTCTTTATACATAGTCTGTAGGTAGTAGTAGTAGTATCGGCATCGCGGTAGTATGCAGACATACTGGTACAGAAGCGATACTGGTGTACACGTAGTGCTTTTGTTCTTGTTTTCCATCTGCTCTTCTGCTTGTCTTGTTTCATTGTCTAGCTGTAGCTGATCTTGAATTATCGGCGTCAAACCTTTTTTTTACTGTTACTTGAACAACGTGTTTTTGGTTAAAAATTTGAAGTGTGTTTTTGCAACGACGTTTTGGAGTGTTTGGTGGGCGTGCATACGAATGTGTGTGTGTGTGTGTGTGCACTGTGTGCGTGTGGGTGTCTGTGCATGTGTGAGTGTCTGTGCATGTGCATGTGTGAGTGTCTGTGTGTATGTAGTCGCACGTGTGTACATGACAGTACAGTCCTTGTACACAACTGAGATGCCTTCAGTCTGGGAAAGCTTCACGGACCATGCTACGGTACTGCACTTTCAGTTCTCTGTTGGGCTCTTGGCCCCGGTGGATATACCGCTCGCACGGTATGTGCAATCAAGAGTGCATACTAGTAACCAAGTACTAGTACCGTATTTTCTCTAATAAGAGCCCGGGTTCTTATTGTTTAAGTGACAGCTCTACCCGCGCTACTATCAGAGATTGTGCTGTTATTGGAGACTGTGCTTTTATTTTTTCAATGCTCCACTATCAAGCCAACTTCAGTCTATATACAGTCAACCTACCCTTATAACGATAACCCCTATAACGATGGGGTTTGCTCCCCACGCTGGAGCTCGCGCTATTCCGCCGACTTTACTTTAGCACGAGCTCCAGTGTGGGAAGCAAACCCTTTCTTACAAATCATCGCCGAAGTCGCAACCACTACTTCGTACTGTTGTGCCCAGCGCGGGCTTGCGACTAGTTGGTTTGGAGGTGACAGCGTTGCGAATGACCGAGGGTCCTCAACGTCTGGTCTCACCGTCCAGGAGCGACACTGACTCACGCTGCTATCTGGTGTTCACGAGGTGTTTGTCGCGCTGGAAATGGAGCGTCTCTGTAAGTTTGTATCCCTGGTGATGTTTGTGCCTGGAGAGCACTATATAAGTGGTGCTCTTCAGCCACAATCTTCCTCAGCCTACTCAAGCTCAACTGATGAGGGGTGAATTCCCCGAAACACTGTGTATTGAGCAGGGAGTGGTGCTTTCTTGCAGGTTTGCCGAGTCGAAGGTTCGATGGACTTCTCGTGTGCTCTGGATGGCAGTCGTGAGTCAGTCAAGTGTCAAGTAAAGTCGGCGGAATAGCGCGAGCTCCGGTGTGGGGAGCAAACCCTTTCTTACAAATCACCGCCGAAGTCGCAACCACTACTTCCCTATAACGATATTACCCTTATAACGTATTTTTCTGCCAAACCAAATCACTCCGTTGACTTTTGTATACAACGCCTTACCCTTACTTCAAGTATAACAATACCGGTATTGCTATAACGATATTACCCCAAAAAACATGGGCTGACCAATCGACATTTTCCATTTTTATAACAATATCCAGCAGGGAATATCCAGCAGGGAATATCCAGCAGGGAATATCCAGCAGGGAATATGTAGAGTCCACTGTACTGTAGGGCAAGCTTCACTTGATAAGTCGCTAACAGTAACAGTTAGGACATGACGAAATGCGATGAGGGCACCAGTGGGCACCTTGCTGTGTACATAATGTGCATGTACATACGTTTTTGACGCTATGAAGAGAGTAAGAAATGAACTAAATTCATGCATTATGACGTACATGTATGCATGAACCAGTTACCCTTATAACAATATTACCCTTATAACAATATTTCTTGGTCGGACGCAAATATCGTTATAAGGGTAGGTCGACTGTACTATAGGCATAAGCTGACTGTAGCAAGACTCATTATCTCAACCCTAAACTCAGGAATATTGTCAAAACTGATGTTTCACAATACAAACATGGGCGCCAGGAGGGAAGTAGTAGACTGAAAATCTCCTTACAAATATTATGTGCTTGGCATGCGACACTGCTGTTTTTTATATGCAGTCATTATACGCTTCAATTGTGGCCCGCGCTATCATTAGAGACTGTGCTTTGATTATTGCGAACAACTCTCACCCCGCCCGGGTCATTATTAGAGACTGGGGTCTTATTGGAGAAAATATGGTAACCTTGTTTCAGGTCGGCTGACCGGGTCATGTTAGAGAGGCTGCGCATAACGAATATTCGTAAGATTTGGACCGTCCAGGTTCGAGTAAAAAAAGTTGCTACAAAGATCCAACCGAACACGACCGAAACAGACAACAACAGACGCTCAACTTGACGGCGTGGGACGGGACGGGCGGGGGATTCAGCCTGTTGGCGCCAAGGAAATACAGATCATACCATACAGTAAATTTATAGAAAATGTGAAAAGGACCAGGGAACTACAAGTGACGCTATAATGTCCACTAACACCACCAGTTACTAAACAATGAGCTCATGTGATAACATTGCACGGTTAAGCTTATTGTTTAGTAACTGGTGGTGTTAGTGGAAATTATAGCGTAACTTGTAAATGTAGTTCCTTGGTTCTTTTTTCCCTACACATTTATCTTTGGCTCTCCATCCAAGTCCATACCATACAAGACTAATAATATAGTTTCAGCAGCAGGCAAACTCGGAAAGTGATGTGCACCGTGTAGGCACCGGCGGATTATGCCGGCAGAACAATTGGCAGAATTCGGTACTTTTTCTGGTAAGTTTCATGCATGTTTGGTATGTGGATAAAGAAATGGAGCAGAATTCGAGGAATTGCCCGCCATAAGGTTTGTATGGTTCTGCCAACTTCACTGCTTTTCGAGCAGAATCTGCCACCTTTTCGAGGAGAATCCACCGGTCCCTAGCACCGTGCAAACATCTAAAAGCCGTCCACACTGTCAGAAATTCACAGTCTGTACCAGCACCGTCAGGCAAATGTGACATTGGTCCATACCATGTGCACTTAATTATTTAGTCTAAGCGATCCTGTCAGCTTTTCTATTCTTGTGGTCACAATGTAAGAGCTAACGACACCGCTATTTGCACGTACATGTAGTTATTCATTGACCTGTACATCTGGTAGTATACATGTAAGCATTGCTTTTGTCCGTCAATAGCTTATGTAAGCCTCAGGAGTCAGGATCAATGACAGAGTGGCCGACAACCAGGCGACTGAGTAAGGACAACAATAATTATTGTATGTTGATCATGATAATTACCAAAGCAGATGTGAAAAATTTCATCAGCATTTAGCCATTTAAATACCTGTTGATGCTCGACTCTTTGATTCTCGATAACAACCTCGAAGCTCGCTACGTTGTTCTCCTGTTGGACCTGTTGGACCTAACATACCCAAAATGCCTAAATTTGAAAATCGAGGCATTTGGAGTAGGTGCCGAATAAAGCCGAAATTAAAGAAGTACTGCTAGTTTGCATACAAACGTTTCAGAGACAGCAGCTTTTAATACAGGAACACTGAGGACTAATAATTAGTAATGACAGTCTGAACAAATCCTCTCGTTCTTTCTCGTTGTGTGCCCTACAAATATCGTTTTGCAGCGAAATTAGTCCTCCTTGTTGCGGTACTTTTGTATATTAATTTTACACTATTTTTACAGTAACTGGTAACACTATTGTCTTTACTCTTTTCCATGATGCACTTGTACATTTACCTCGTTTATCCGGGCGGTTCGGGCCCGTATTATAAACTTCGAAATGTTCGTAACTCTGAATCACATACACTTTGATGGAGAAAGGCCATAACAGTTAGCTATGTGGCATGTGACATCACTAATTCCACAAAAGTGACAAAAAAGCAGTAACATTTCCACCGAAACGCGCTCAAAGGGTGCCCGGTAGACCGAAGTGCCTGTAACTTTGAGTCCGGATAACCAAGGTATGAGTGTACTTGTAAAATTGGCTCACCGCTAGGCACCGGCGGATTCTGCTCAAAAAGGTGGCAGTCTGGCAGATTCTGCTCGAAAAGCAGTGAAATTGGCAGAACCATACAAACCTTATGGCGGGCAATTCCTCGAATTCTGCTCCATTTCTTTATCCACATACCAAACATGCATGAAACTTACCAGAAAAAGTACCGAATTCTGCCAATTTTTCTGCCGGTATTATCCGCCGGTGCCTACTCACCATCCGAGTTTAAAGGGGATGTTAAGCCTAAAAATCAAACTTTCACCAGTTGTAGTCTTCGGGGTGCTGAGTTCAATGGTCTTGGTCCGAAGAAGCTGAGACGCTCCGTTCCTCCTTTATTCCCAATCGAACTCGCGCACTTCCACCGAAACTGGGTGACTGCGCCCTACTAGATGGGGATTTGTACGCAAAATGTCACTAAAAGCGCCATTTCGTTCTTATAAAAGCACGGATGACCGCGATTGGCCTATATGTTGTAGTCTTTCGGACGCTGAGTCAACTGGTTTTGGTCTGAGAAAGCTGCGATACAGCGTTCGGCCCATATTCCCAATCGAACATAGTTGAATGAGGGGTCACGTGCTCATGTGTGCACAAGTCACCGTGCCTGCAGGCTACAACTTTCACACCAAGGTTCAACTCGGGTCACAGGAACGTGCCCAAACAGGCTGTAAGTTGTACCCTGCAGGCACGGTGACCAGGTGACTTGTGCACGCATGAGCACGTGGCCGCTTATTCAACTTGACTATGTTCGGTTGAGAGTACTGGCCGGACGCTGCATAGCAGCTTTCTCGGACCAACATCAGTCGACTTGGCGTCCGAAAGACTACAACCAGGGAGTCGTCAAATACCGGTATTTGACGACTCCCTGACTACAACATATGGGCCAATCGCAGTCATCCGTGCTTTTATAAGAACGAAATGACACTTTTAGTGACGTTTTGCATATAAATCCCCATCTAGTAGGGCACAATCATCCAGTTTCGGTGGAAGTGCGCGAGTTCAATTGGGAATAAACTTACATAATAAAGGAGGAACGGAGCGTCTCAGCTTACTCAGACCAAGATCATTCGACTCAGCACCCCGAAGACTACAACAATTGGTGAAAATTTGATTATAGGCTTAACTTCCCAGGGGCTGTCCCTATTTCATCATTTCAGAGATCCGAATACTGTGAGACCTGTCAAGACGACCACTTTGATAAGGCATCCAGCTGCCGTAGAGGGCCATTTTGACTCAGAAGGAAAATCATTTCTTGTCAAATGACCTGGGATGGCACAAGTGAAGTAGGCATCCCCGCTTACATCGCGATAGTGCTTATAATAATAATCATTTCTTGTCAAATGACCCTGGATAAGGAGACCACCTGTACACGGGACCACATTTGTAAGGTCCCTTGAGCGGTCGGCTTAGACAGATTTTGCTGTGTGCAGCCAGTCTCTATCTCCAGCCACGCAGGCCAGGGGACTGCTGACGGACACGCACAAATCGCAAGCGGGTGTCTTCCAATCTCAGATGTAGTGCACGCCAAATAATCAGCTCGAAAATTGGCAGACTCTGGCTGCTCAAGAAACCTTGAAACCGGCAGAACCATACAAGGCGTATTGTGGCAGACAATTCCGTGATGTCTGTTCCTCTTCCTCATCTGAACATGCAGAAAACTCACCCAGTGATTTTTCTGCCAGCATCATCTGCCAAGGTCTACCCAGGTGGCCTCGATTCCCAGGAGGCCTCGATTCCCAGGTGGCTTCTTTTAAGAACAAAATTTAAGTTTTGTGACAGAGTTTTAGCCTGGGTCTAGTCTATGTGGATACATGCACACACACCACACTTCTTCACCTTAGTTTCCTCTGAGGCCGTTACAGTATTTAAGTGGCTGCCGGCTGATGGCTAACGTGTCCCCGGCTGGACGCGGAATGTTGCAGCACTGCACTACCACAGCTCATGTACATGTACATCACTGGTGACGATGATTCATAGTGCGTAGTGCATCTCTACATGGCCCTACCTGTACCCTGGATATACCAGAATTTCCCATAATCCACGCCATGAGGTGCACAGATTCCCTACACAAGAACAAACAAAACCCCAACAACCAATCAGTACACTGCGGCCATCCCCGGCATAATCCAGCACTTTTTAGGCCAGCCTCTATAAAGCAGCATAATTTTCAGTAACCTGAATGTCCTCTTCATGCACATTGCAGCAGAAAATCAGAGTTGTAAATCCAGCACCCTCCCTAATCCAGCACCCTCCCTAATCCAGCACCCTCCCTAATCCAGCACCCTCCCTAATCCAGCACCCTCCTTAATCCAGCACCCTCCCTAATCCAGCACCCTCCCTAATCCAGCACCCTCCCTAATCCAGCACCCTCCCTAATCCAGCACCCTCCTTAATCCAGCACCCTCCCTAATCCAGCACCCTCCCTAATCCAGCACCCTCCCTAATCCAGCACCCTCCCTAATCCAGCACCCTCCCTAATCCAGCACCCTTCCTAATCCAGCACCCTCCCTAATCCAGCACCCTTCCTAATCCAGCACCCTCCCTAATCCAGCACCCTCCCTAATCCAGCACCCTCCCTAATCCAGCACCCTCCCTAATCCAGCACCCTTCCTAATCCAGCACCCTCCCTAATCCAGCACCCTCCCTAATCCAGCACCCTCCCTAATCCAGCACCCTCCCTAATCCAGCACCCTCCCTAATCCAGCACCCTTCCTAATCCAGCACCCTCCCTAATCCAGCACCCTCCCTAATCCAGCACCCTCCCTAATCCAGCACCCTCCCTAATCCAGCACCCTCCCTAATCCAGCACCCTTCCTAATCCAGCACCCTCCCTAATCCAGCACCCTCCCTAATCCAGCACCCTCCCTAATCCAGCACCCTCCCTGATCCAGCACCCTCCCTAATCCAGCACCCTCCCTAATCCTTAGCACAAAAGGTGTGGATTATAAAGGGACCACTGTTGCTGTCCTACACTGGCTACAGGTACAGTAATCATGATGCATGTCATACTACATACAGTAGATACAGAGTTGTGCTAGTATTATAGGATCAGAGTCAGTGGCTGTGCTGTGTCAGTCAGTACAGTACCAGTAGTATCAAGAGTAAAATAAGCTAATTATACTCTTGGTAGTATCAGTATCACTATCAGTGGTTGTTGTTGCTCTGAGTCCAAACACCACTACAAATTACTAGTAGTAGTACATGTATAGCAGTAAGCACTAAGTCCTCTACAGGCAGAGCTGCACCAAATATGGGATTGCAGTGAAAGCCTTGAAAAACTGATGAAGTGCCCGCTCTCTAGCTCTCCTGCCTGGCCTTTTGAAAACAATCTCTCACAATCATCTACTCACGTGACTAGCACCTTACCCGGTCTGCAGCAGAGCAAAAGACAGGATTTTGATGTTGTCGAACACTACACGTTGACTGTACAGTACAGGACTGTGCATTCCCAAAGCATTCCCCCATCGCTACATCCAGACCATAGTGTAGATCTACATGTAACACAGACTGATCCACTCAGACGCTCCACATTCGCACTATCCTCGGGCTGTTTTCATCGTGTTGCCTTTTACTAGTTTTTAGGTTTCAAAGCAGAATTAGAAGGAGTCTCTCCAACACTGGATACAGAATCTGATGCACATGTATATGTACATCAGGGACTCGGTGTCGTACACAGAGATCGAGACTGGCAAGACTTGGTTGCTGGCAAGATAAGAGACTTTCAAGAGGGTGCATGCGGTGTCCTAAAACGACAGCATCCGCCGAGCGGGACCGCTAGTCTACATCAAGCGGGGTTTGTAAAAAAATACATGTACAGGGGACCTGGTAGACCTACGACTCGTACTCCCTCATGAGTGATATGATGTGCAGATCAGTTGAATGTCGAGTTCCAGTAGCCCAATCATACTACAAGTAAATACTAATTATTTACTTGTACACGATTGTACAAATACAATCATTATCATTCTAATCTGATGCTACATGAGTCATGACTGGGTCTGTGCAATGTCATGGGCATGTGCGGGTACTGCCCGGTAGTAGTACTAGTAGTAGTCACATCCTTTATTGCTGAACCCACAAATAATTGTGATACAGATTGTAAACCATTCGAGGAAGAAGAGAAAGCCATTAAAAAAAATAAAAAGGGTAGTAGTAGTACTACAATGGTAGACTCTGATCTGGCGTTGAACTGGGCACAGCTTGGACTGGGTACGGCTTGGACTGGATACGGCTTGGACTGGATACGGCTTGGACTGGATACGGCTTGGACTGCTTACAGTCTACAGTACACTGAGTGCAGTGTGAGGAGGAATCGGAAGCGGACGTTGACTGGCCGTCAGCCTAGCCAGCCCTGTTGATGCCATGGCATGGCGACGTCTTGGTGCAGCAGTCCGGCGAGGCGGATGCTGGCTGTAGACTACTCTTGTCTAGTACTAGTGTAGCCGAGTTGGACTAGGCGATCGATGCATCCATCCTCTTTTGACAGTCTTCACCATGTTCACGGTCGGTAGACCATGGCAGACGGTAATCCTACTCGACGTAGATCTACTCCTAGTCTACCACGGAACTACAATACTCAGTCAATAGATCAACATCAATGCACGTACATAAACAACTGCATCTAGCAATGTGAGGACTCTGAGGAGTGAATAATACGGGTCCGGGTACCGGTAATCGCGGCGGTGGCGTTTATTTACAGTACTACATTTTGTAGTAAAATCACTTTTTTAAACTTTCAACCGAACTACCTCCACACCACCGGTCACCCGAGACCCACATCCGGATACTGTATCCGCCACTACCATGACTACTGCACTAGCTTCAGCCGACCTCCCTACAATGATTATGATTGTTCATTGTAGTTTGCCAATCGTTGAAGCGGGGACCGTAGCATTGTCGATCGGTCGGTGGGCGAGGCATTCAGCAAGTGGAGTGCTATCAATACGTCAAGGGTTGTGTGTGAAGTGCTCCGTAGTCGGGCGTAGATGAGGCAGTCTAGATTCAGAATGTGAAAAGCACCGATACTAGTGCCTGTAGTGGGGCATGTATATTATTCTACATCAGTTTAGATCTACTACCTTCGTATCAGTCGCATGTCTGCACCGCACACAGTAGATGACTGTACAACACGTTTGCGAAGAACGACGTCCGACGGTGCTAGTGTTTGTGTCGCATCGCTCAGTTTCACTTGGCCTGAACACTACTCAGTCTACTGTCACAAGCAGCTTGTCAGATCGGAGACGAATCACTACCACAGATCGGAGACGAATCACTAGTACATGTACTACCACAGATCGGAGACCGGATCGTGTTGTGTAGAGTTCGTGGCAGGAGGACGGGTTGTGAGAGTCGACGCGGCGATTGCTGCAACAGCAGTGCCAGCTGCAGTGCTGGTTTCGGAAGGTACCGGACACCAGGATTTCCTGTTGTCACGTCGCTCCGCCGAGGTAAGCAAGCGCATGAAAACTGAGTTGTGGGTTATTACACGTGCCTGTTTTGTTTGCGGGGAAAACATCTCCGGCATGGTCGTGTGTTGCTGGAACACCAACACGATGCACGCATCACGTCAGCTGTTGTCACTACTCCGAAAATACTCGCTGTTATGTGGTGTAGTGGGATTGGTATGACAAACGCTGTTTCAAGTCCACGGCCTGACCCTTGTTGGCGTTTCCACGTGTCAGCCCATCCGACCTTTTGCACTGTTGAGTTTGTGCTTGTACTTTCCGCAATGGCTTTTGTCACAGAAGTATTTATTTCGTTGCTTGTGCAAAAAGATTGTCGGCGAGCGCAAGCCTAGCCCCGGCTTGGCAAGCCGCAGCTCTTCTTCACGGTTCTGGTAAACTCGTTCTTC
>NC_088644.1:43289372-43336872 GCF_964019385.1 Sycon ciliatum
TGTGTGTGTGTATGTGTGTGTGTGTGTGTGTGTGCATGTGCACTATGCTACTATTTCAAATTTTCAATTACATGTAGGTGGCTTGGATGCATGTGATATTGTTGTCCTGTTTTGGTAGCAAGCATAATTATATTATATAATTCTATTGGTTGTTAGAGCAGAGACCAGGCAGCTGTAGTAGGGTGTTGCAGGGACTATGTAGCTAGCTAGCTAGCTGTGAAGGCCACTATGCACTGCAGACCCGGGGAGGTGTGGTACTAATGTGCTGACGAGCTGCTAGTGTTTTCTTTGGAGGAAATTTCCTCTCCGCCTGGTCCTGTCTCTCCGGGTCCATGGGCAGCCAGCCTTGCGGGAGTAGGTCAGCCCATTCAGCTTAGCTCCCCAGCTGGTTACTAGGTGTTGGGAGTATACATGTTAGGGGTGTTGGTACAAATACCAGGATCGGCTAGGAGGTGAATGAGGACACCCACACTTGACACCATGTCACAGACCAGCCAGATTCATTATATACTACAGCACTACTGTTTGTACATGTAGTGACCGCATGCATGCAGTAGACTGAAAGCACTACCATGCCTCACCATACCCACACCCATATCCACGAAGATTGTGCATGTTTGGGGTACACGACTACTCAGTACTTGGAGGTAGATGACTACACTCTACAGTGCGCAGGTCTGTGACAGTATGCCCATATGCAAGCGTGCAGTACATGCCCTGTCTATGGCAATGTGCTGTAATGAATCACGTGACAACAACAACAACAACAACATTTCCTGTTTCCTTTGCCTAATCTCCCCCCAGATACGGCATGTAATTGTTAGTGAAGTGCACCACTTGTGTATGTAGCCTTGTATGCGTGTAGTTATTTGCCTGCTATGGCCAGGAATGGTCAGGCTTTTGCTAGTATCAAGTCAATATCTTTGAATAATTGCATTATTCTTTTGGGATTCAAAGGCACCACCACATACCATTGCCAGGCACAACATTTGTTTAATCCAATTATCCCTATTCTTGAGTCATAATTAGACATCACTGCCAGGGAACAGGGTACTCTGCGTTAGAGGTCAGCGTGAGGTACTCTGATAGCCCCAGGACAGCCGACTGGAGGCTTGTTATAATTATAATTATTGTCGGAGATACACCCTTGTTTAGTGCTAGCTATGGCAGTGTGCCATAGATAGGCATGCATAGCACAGAGATACCACAGACCATGCCATGGTCACCCTGGACCTAACTGTGACATCATTGATGCCACTAACTGTGGACCCAACACCAGCGATAGACCTTATGCTCCTGGGCATGATCATTGGGGAGAGTTGGGATCTGGTATGGCATTCAGTTTACCTCGTCAAATCATCAGGCATGTGTGCTTTCTGACCAGACCGCTGGCCTGGCTTCTACAGATCACACATTACCTGCATACCTCAGTACACCAAGATGCTACGGGGAGTTCTGCTCAAGCATAGTGTGCTGTGAAGTATTTGTAGCCAAGCCAAGTGTGCCTATTCAGGGGTGTCGGAACCAGAGAGCCAGGTGCCACCAACGCCGCACCAAAATTTCATCCTCTGATTTTTGAAAAGGTGTTTGCTCCCCACACTGGAGCTCGCACTTTTCCGCCGACTTGACCTGACGCTCGACGCAACGAAACTATGTGCTATTTGGGCCCAATTTTCCAAAACATTTCCCATCATTTTGCAGCCACTCCATTGTATAACACCTTACGGCACCCCTGCTATGATGTGGTTACGGGAACGGTGACATTTCCCTTTTCCAACTGGTCCATGCAGGAGGGCCTAGCTGGGTTATCAGGGGTGTCAGACATGCTACAGTAACTGCAGCCAGAACAGGATTGACATGCCACTCTGTGCCCCAGTGACCCCATGTACCCATGTACCCATGTACCCATGTACCCATGGATGAATATAATACAGTAAAACCTGTAACTAAAGACCGGCACCGTGACTAGCGACCAGCCTGCTACTACCGACCACCGTGACTAGCGACCAGCCTGGTACTACCGACCACTTCGCCAGGCACGGACGGTCTCACATTCAAAATGCACTGTGACTAGCGACTACCTGCTGAACGCGACCAGCGACCGCCTATTCTTGCCCCAAAGACGAATATTGACCCGTAATTAGCGACCGCGATGTAGGAAATCAAATGTTGCTCGAAGCTCCTTCTTGAAAATTTGCTGATTTTCCATGGTCCTGAAAGGACTCTTTCGATACTACAGCTGAACAAATGAACACAGGTCATTTTGACTGTGGAATCGGTGTGGACTGCATTACACCTGTCCAAATTCCAAGCTCTGTCAAGAATAAACACGATTGGAAACGTCTTGAAGAGCGCATTGAAAGCGCTCTCTGATCGATGTTACTACTCGGAGGAGAAACAAAGACAGAGCAGCTCTGACACCCCAGTCATACAGACGAATCGACGATGGCATCAAGGAATCCAGAAACAAGCAGCACCGCAAGGTCCTGATGCTGAAGGACCGCGTTCAAGCAATCGAGAAGTTACAACAAGGACAGTCGGTACGATTGATCACATGAACAAATTAAGCCCAGCGTAAAACGAAACTTCTACAGGGAACGTTTGATTCCTGGTTTCAGAAGTAGCAGCTGAATTTGATGTCTGCAAAAAGTAGCCTTCTCCCTCTGTCTCTCTCTCTCTCTCTCTCTCTCTCTCTCTCTCTCTCTCTCTCTCTCTCTCTCTCTCTCTCTCTCTCTCTCTCTCTCTCTCTCTCTCTCTCTCTCTCTCTCTCTCTCTCTCTCTCTCTCTCTCTCTCTCTCTCTCTCTCTCTCTCTCTCTCTCTCTCTCTCTCTCTCTCTCTCTCTGTCTCTCTCTCTCTCTCTCTCTCTCTCTCTCTCTCTCTCTCTCTCTCTCTCTCTCTCTCTCTCTCTCTCTCTCTCTCTCTCTCTCTCTTCTCTCTCTCTCTCTCTCTCTCTCTCTCTCTCTCTCTCTCTCTCTCTCTCTCTCTCTCTCTCTCTCTCTCTCTCTCTCTCTCTCTCTCTCTCTCTCTCTCTCTCTCTCTCTCTCTCTCTCTCTCTCTCTCTCTCTCTCTCTCTCTCTCTCTCTCTCTCTCTCTCTCCAAGTGTTGTTTGACCTGAAATAAGAATGGCATTGCGCAAGTCCTGGGGAATCGTATTAGCTGCATTTTGACATACATATCATATACGGGATCCATATATGGTCGCGCAGTGCAAACCTCCAACTAAAGACCACCTGCCACTAAAGACCGCTTTTGCTGGCACCAAGGGGTGGTCGTTAGTTACAGGTTTTACTGTACACTGATTTGGCCTCTAAAATCAGTCTAAATGTCGAAGCATTTCAGCGGAGTAATCACAATACACAATTGTGCCACAGTCTGCGGTCTTATTCTTCTCTTACTAGGGAAATCCCAACAGGCGTCAGCGCCGCAGAGTCTTCCATTCTTGCCTCCTGAAAGTTGGTGCACCAATGAGATCTCCATCTAGCTATTCAAGTTGATTGTGTGTCAGGAGGAAAATGGTGCATAACTTACTTATCCATAAGTTAATGTAGAGAGCCTGGGGTTGGTGTCCCAGCCATCATTGACCTGGTTAAGAGGGGTCAATCGGGCACTTGATGGTATACCTTTAGTGATGTCATTGCATGATGTCATTGCATGATGTCATCATATGATATGGTTGTAGAACACTTTGCCCCCCAGATTTACTGGATCTCATCTCCTGTTGCTAGGCAACGGAGTGATAACATTAATCCTACGGGGAATGTTCCACCGTGTCCTTTATAGAGCAGCAACATTGTTCACAACGCTATCATTGATGAATGTCTTGTGTCCTGTGCAGAATGCTGCCGGGCAGAAAGAGGAAGGGGCGAGCTCCACAGCCACCTTCTCTGGTACCAGTGGCGACACAAGGATTGGACAGCACTGGTACCAAACATGTATGTATATCAAGCTTTCCCGGATTCCATTTTCAATCCCTCAACCTTTGAGTATGTCTATGTGTTCTACATTACCTACATGCGGATGTAGAGTGAATTAATATTAGTTCAAGACTCATGACCAGGGTTCTAGCCAGGTCAAAATAGCAGGGGGGGGGGGGGGGGGGGCACAAGGATTGGATAGCTCTGGAGCCAAACGTGTACGTATATCTAGCTTTCCCTGATCCCCTTTTCAATCCCTCAAACTTAAGAGTATGTCTAGGTACTGTACATTGCTTACAGGGAAGTGTAGGGTGAATTCAAGACTCATGACTATGCACATGCATGCAGCAGTGGGTTATCTGACAATGGCGGGCCGGCAACACTGGTACCGCAGCAGGCACGGCCATGGTCGTACCACTGAGCTTCGTCAAAACAATTCCCCAGTGCTCATGGAATGTCTCTTGGAGTGTCCACGTGCAGCGAATATAAATGTGTGCAAGTACAATGTACTAGAATCCTATGATCATGCACTCCTTGCTAGAGTCTTCACCTCGTAAACTGCTGTTAGTGTTCAGCGGGCACAACAGTGCATGCTAGGTACTAGTAGATGCCAATGCCAATTGACAGTGGAATGTTTAATTAACTGAATGTATACTTACTAGTCATACATTATGCATGGGGTTAGAGAAGTGATCAAGTCCTTTCATATTGAAATCAGGTAATGATCGGCTGTGAAGCCAACTCAGGACCGGTGGCAGCAGTGTTTGATTGATCTGACCATACCCTAGCTGTTCATACTATGCGTAGGATATGGAGAGTAGACGCCGAGACCTCAGGTCGGCAGAGTCATCAATGCCCCACCATCACTGCTGCGTCTCGGTGCAGCGCCTGCTCATTAGTTGTCACGTTTGTCCTAGTCTCCGTACCATTGTCTTTCCTTATTCTTTTCGAGTTGGTTATGTGAACGTAGTAAAAAAAAAAAAAAAAAAAGACACATGGTCTCATCAGCAATAAAAACACACGTTGGTGGGCGAAAAGTTGGTCCGCCATGGCCTGACCAACCGGACTGGTTCTGCCAGGCCTGCTTGAACTTGGGGCTGTACCACATCTCAGGAGCTGGCTCCGGGTCTCCAATGGTGCCCCTCAGCAGGGGAATCATAAGCAGCTAGGAAGACGAGACGAGATCATAATACCCGAAACAATGTGAGTTTTGAGCCTTGATTCGGAAGTTCTATGTGATCCATGGTCAAAGCAGCTCACGATCACGAGCACGGCCGTAGCAGCCTGCTGACCCTATGGTGGCGCAGCCACGGTGCCGTATGCATGTACATTTATAAATCGGCCCTGCCCAAAGGGCGACCTTAACGGGCAGGGCGGGGTTGAAACCCACATCATTAGACGATGTGCTAAATTGTAGGGTTAAAGTCCATGTCGTTCCCTGGATGCCATGACTCAATAGTGGTCATGTAGAAAATGTCCTCTCCATGAGAAGGTGCAATGTTGACTAGAAATTGAGCTCAATGGCATGTGTGTAGGTGTTCACTGTGTACCCACCAACTGTATGGGGTGTTTGATCGCTGTATTCCGAACACAGATACAGTAGTTGAAGGATGTTCCTGTGTGTGTGTGTGTATGTGTGTACATGTGTGTGTGTGTGTGTGTGTGTGTGTGTGTACATGTGTGTGTATGTGTGTGTATGTGTGTGTATGTGTGTATGTGCATGTGTGCGCCCGTGTGTATGTGTATGCGTGTGTATGTATGTGTGTGTGTGTGTGTGTGTGTGTGTGTGTGTGTGTGTGCGTGTGTGTGTGTGTGTGTGTGTGTGTATGTGTGTGTGTGTGTGGTGCATGCGTGCATGCGTGTGTATATTTCCTGTTGTCCTCCTGTTGTTCAGGCAAGCAAAGTACCCATACCCGCTGTGGAGACTGCTAATGGCGTAACGGGGAGTGACTGTAGCACCCCGGACAGTGATCCATCCTCACAGCCGGTTGTGACCAGACCAAAACTATGGAAGCAGCCGACCCTGACCAAGGAGAGTACTGTCATCAAGTCTGGCCTGGTCAAAGTGGCGTTCCATCGCTTGGGAATGGTAAGCTGTACACAGTACACAGTGATCATACTCGTCTCTCCGCATTGAAACCTCGTCTATCCAGTCAAAAACCTCGTCTATCCAGTCAAAAACCTCGTATATCCAGTCAAAAACCTCGTATATCCAGTCAAAAACCGCGTCTATCCAGTCAAAAACCTTGTCTATCCAGTCAAAAACCTCGTATATCCAGTCAAAAACCTCGTATATCCAGTCAAAAACCTCGTATATCCAGTCAAAAACCTCGTCTATCCAGTCAAAACCTCGTATATCCAGTCAAAAATCTCGACTATCCAGTCAAAAACCTCGTATATCCAGTCAAAAACCTCGTCTATCCAGTCAAAACGTCGTATATCCAGTCAAAAACCTCGTCTATCCAGTCAAAAACCTCGTATATCCAGTCAATACTGCTTAGTACGTACAGTGAAACCTGTGACTAACGACCACCCCGTGGGGCCAGAGAAAGCAGCCTTTAGTGGCAGGTGGTCCTTAGTTAGAAGTTTGCACCGCACAACCCTTACATGAATGTGAGACCATCCGCGCCTGACAAAGTGGTGGTCTGTTGTACTGTAAACCGTGAAATTATTGCCATGGTCTAATTTCTGCGAAATTTGCGACCGCGTGGAAATCGCGAAATTTAGACAGCGCGAAAAGGAGATCCATGAAAGGTTTAGCAAGAATGCCACAGGTTTAGCAAGAATGCCATTCTGCAATCGCAAAATTAAAACCTCGCAAACCTGTCCGGATTCTGAAAACGCGAACTAAAAACGCCGCGAAAATTTCACGCTTTACAGTAGCAGGCTGGTCGCTAGTCACGGTGGTGTTTAGTTCCAGGTTTTACTGTAGATGTGCAGAGTGTAAGATGTGCTATTGTGTTGTACGTACTTTTTGCAGTTGAGGAAAAAATTGTCACACTTGATTGCTGTACGGGTGTAGTAAGTACGTTGGTTAGGAAGTACTTTTTCCGTGTTCAGAAAGTACTTTTTTCGTGTTCAGAAAGTACTTTTACCGTGTTCCCTTGTGGGTACGTCTTATCAGGCTTTGGTTGTATAATCATGTTCTAGGCTTTGGACAGGCTGCTTCACTTCCACCCTTGGTGATGTCTAAGTTGCATATGCGATGCCTTACAGCGAGAGTACATGAGACGAATTGTGTGGAGCTTGGATTGGTCGCTGCCACTGCGAAATTCCCGTGGATTGCGTCGCTCGAGTCAGTTTTGGTACTGTAGTGAGTACAAGAAGGATTCAAGCTAGTCTCCTGTTGCACAACTGGATCTCAGTTGTACACACTGCGCAGCTTCCCGCCGTTTATCTGCACCAACTATGCTGCGGTGTAGGAAATTCACCATGGCAGACACCCGTGCCGCAAAAAGTCAGAACCGGCTCCCTAATCTTGATTTTATGCTGTCTTAACAACGGTGGTGGTAAGGGGATATGGCTCACAATCTCTGGTCATATGATGATGTGATTCTTGCCCGGGCTGTCACCCCCTGTTAATCTCATGTCAAGGCACAGGTTCTTACTTGACCGTAGGCTCCAGCGAAATAGGAAAACATCTGTCTGAAGACATATGTGGACTCTTTAGTCCATAGTATTCCGCTTTCAAGTGCTGCAGATACGTGTAGAGGCAATCTGCAACTTATTATTTTATTATTATTATTTATTCACAATCACGTGGCACTAGCCAATGAAATGGTGATGTGGGCGATAGCCAGCCATGGCGGTAATAGAGCTAGAGGGGAGAAAGAAAAAGAATGAAAGGGGAACTGAAAAATAAGAGAAGCTAGGGCAGGGCTGGATATCAACTAGTATGTTGCATTCTGCAGTAGCTGTATGAATGTATTGTAACATTGGCAGGATTTTAGATGTTGTGGGAGGAGAGACCAATGGCGGTAAGCAAGGAAGAGAGGAGATGTTTGCATAGAGGCAGACCGCGCAATAGGGAAGCGGAGAGAGTTTCTGGTGCGCATGTCTTGAGATTGAGCAAACCAGCTTAGGCAGGAGAGAGCATGAAGAGGAGCAATGCCCAGCTTAATTTTATGAATTGTCTGGCATGCCAAAAAAACGCACGCGGACCGAGAGCGGCACAGCAGAAGCAAGGCGGTATAAGTCTGTGCTTGGAGTCAGGCGAGGAAGCCGAAATAATATTTTCAAAAGACGCCTATGCATAACTTCGAGTCGAGCAATCAGTGTTTTAGAAATGCCAGCCCAAATTATGCAGCAGTAATCAAAAATAGGCAGAATGTAAGATGTGTAGATAACATGGCGACAGTCGGTGTGGAGGAGGGTGATGTGTGATGAGAGAAATCCCATTACTGAGCTAACACTTATAACTGTACAGTAAGATCGGGCGCCGAAGAACACCTCGCCGAAGAACACCCAGGCTGGAAAACCGGCAAAATTTAAGAACAGTCCAGGCTAGAATTATCAGATTTAAGAACACTAGATCTACATTGTACGTAGATCTACATTGTACATGTATGGGAGGTGAGTACATGTCATGTACACGTGTAAACAGTAACTGCTACATGTACAGTCATTCCCATTTACGACACCTACTAGTTTAGAAGTACTACATTGCTATACATGTACATGCACATGTACATGACAAACGTCATGACGTCACTCGACTCGCCGCGCGCGTGTGAATAAGAACGGTCTGGCTAGAATCAAAAATTTAAGAACTTTCCTAGGCTGCGCTCGAGCCCCTGCGTTCTTCGGCGCCCGATCTTACTGTACGTGTGTGTGTGTGTGTGTGTGTGTATGTGTGTGTGTGTGTGTGTGTGTGTATGTGTGTGCATGTGTGTGCATGTGTGTGCATGTGTGTGCATGTGTGTGTGTATGTGTGTGTGTGTGTGTGTGTGTGCACGCATGCTGTTTGGTCGCTGTGTTGTTGGTTTAGAACCACTGGAAGTTGCGCAACATGGAACTCTGCTGGGATCCCGTGCCTTCGGAGAATGAAAGCACCTGCAAAGGTACCTTCAAAGTTGCCGTGTGTCTACACGTGTACCATTTTCATGTAGCATTATGTACATACAGTGTACACTGTACACTGTACACTCTAGTATGCAGCACAAACCCCTTTTAAGGCCTTATGCAAACACCAACACTGTATAAGATGTATTTCCGTTAAAAAATCCGTATTTGCTCAGTGTGCAACTGTCTCGCGTAGGGAATTATCCCTTTTTACATTGTACAGCATCAAGTCCACACGTAGCTGAAATAGTTTGCACCCCCTCCCCCCCCCCCCCCCCCCCCCTCCTCCCCCCCCTCCCCCCCCCCTCCTCCCCCGCATCTAAATTTGATATCCATGTTACGAGGGTCACATGATTCAGAGAATAGACTTTTTTTTTCTTTCTCGATCTTTGACCGTTTTGCGGTGGGTCTGATCTACTCATGTCCCATCGTGCTCAGAGCTGTATCTGTATCTTGATCCTGGACGGTGGCAGTGCTCTTTCTGATTCAGAACATTCAGTCAGAACGAGTCTCATGCGAACAGGACGAAAAAATTAATAAGAATTTTTAGATCTCTATGGTATTTGAGAGGAATGCTTGGTGCCTGGTGATGGAGCCCACCAACCCACACCCATAGCGACATTTCTCAGAGCAACCGACATCCAGATCGCCCTGCCATATACCGTATTGTTCCGGATTATAAGCCGCACTTTGAACACTCGAAACTCACCCCAAAAATGGGGGTGCGTCTTATTCTCCGATGATCAAATTAATGGTGATAAATAGGGTTGATATCTGTATATCGCCACGGTGACCAACAAGTTGTGTGTGTGTGGGGGGGGGGGGGGGCGGGGGGCTTATACTCCGGTAAACACGGTACTAATTGCAAATAGGGTTACAAAGGTTTCGGTATATAGATAGTGTATCGCTGAATGGTTGCAATGTGCTGCTCGCGTGTTCGTACTGCAGTGAGACTTCGACTAACAATCTTCCCTGCCAAGAAGGGCCACAGCCACAAGCGCCAGGACATTCGCATTTCCAATCCGCAGTCGCTGCAGATCGTGTCGGAGAACTTTGTTAATCGCAACGTGCTGCTGATCCAGTCGGACTCTGACTACTATATCTCAACGGATAGCAAGAATGTATTAGTAGACTGGGTTGCCACTCTCAAAGCCGCGTTGGCCAAGAAGCCGGGAGGTGAGCTCTCTTTTGATGAGGAGATGAGTGTGTGGATCATAACTCTGACACCAGGCCCGCCGGAAGCGGTCCGGTTGGTCAGGTTATCACCGGACCAACTGCGTGGCCACCAACCCGTGCTTGCTGCTGTGAAGGGCATGAGTACCCGCCATGAGTACCCACCATGAGTACCCGCCATGAGTACCCACCATGTCATACACAAACTGTACGAAAGACCATGATACTACTGGACCAATCAACAACTGCATGCTTCCGGTGATCCTGGACATCATGATGGTGTCAGTTGTTCTATTCCGCGAATCCAGACGGGAGTTTCTTCCCAGTCATGAGGTAGCCAAAAAGAAGGGTGGAAGATAGAGAAGAAGTCGTTGTGACATGTGTTTGCGTGCGCATGTGTGGAAAGGATAGACAAGTAGAGGTCGTTGTTGGGAGTCATGTGCTTCAACATCATTACTTCGAAGTGTTTGATTTTAAACACACAGTTCAGTGCAAGAGTCCTTTTGTCAGAAGTCACCATATGCAATTAGCCGATTTCACCAACAGTTGCTGTAACTGTGGGCTCCGTATGTGTGCGTGTGTGTGTGTGTGTGTGTGTGTGTGTATGTGTGTGTGTGTGTGTATATGTGTGTGTGCGTGTGTGTGTGTGCATGCGTGTATGCGTGCATGTATGTGTGTGTATGTGTGTGTGTGTGTGTGTGTGTGTGTGTGTGTGTGTATGTGCATGCGTGCATGTGTGTGTGTGTGTGTGTGTGTGTGTATGTGTGTGTGTGTGTGTGCACGCGTCGATGTAACTCAGGTGACCATCCACTATTCTTCATCACTGTCATGCCGGGACAGTTGGTGGAGGCTAGCGAAGCACTGCTCAACATCGTCGACAACACACTGCTCTTACAGAAGCCAGTGCACGAGGAGCTGTTCTATATGACCAGTCTAAGCAGCATAGTGGCGTTTGGTGCTGACCGAAGTCAGCTGACCTGGTGGCTTGAAGTGTTCGCCCAGCGTCGTAGCTCCATCACCGATACTACCGTTCAGCACATTGAGTTCCTAGCGATATCCGTCGACGAAGTCATCTCCTACATCCAGCAATCGCTGAGCACGGCCAAGCTGTACATCGAGCAAGTGCATGAGGCGGACATGGCGGACGGGCAGACTAAGTTCAAGGTGTTGCAGTCAGAGCAGAATGATATCGCCCGCATTGGTCGGCAACAGCTGCACTTGGAGGACGCCGCTCTGAACGCCTCACCACACTTTGCCCTGGCTGAGGCTAAGATAGCGGCGGCTGGAGGAGGTGTGGATAGCACCGACGGAGAGATAGCGGGCATGCCGCGAAGAATAACGTGGAGCGGCATCGGTCGTGATGCTAAAGCAGTTCCCGGTTCGCCACCGCAAGAGGTAGTGCGGCAGCTTCAGAAAAGACATGACTCGTCCAGCCAGTCTATGAACGATCTGAGCAAGGATGACGGTATCGGGGCAAGCCGCGGTCGTCTAAGTGCCAATTCCACATCAGCTGTCGGTGGTGGTAGTGGCGGAGACCTGCGGTTACTCAATCTGAAAGGTCCCGCCGGTCCTAGACCACCGCCGCTCAGTTACTCCCCACCGTCCTCCCCACCACCCGCTCCACCCGCCGTCTTGTCACCAGCCAAATCCACCCCACTGCTGAGTCCTACTACTAGAAACATGCTGGCCAAACCCCAGAAGCCTCCTCGTTGTGGTGGCGTAAGTCCGGCACGGGAGCGGTACGAGCGCGATCTCAACTCGCCGGATTACTCTCCGCCCAGTCAGAAACACGCAGTGATAGGCAAGAGCGGCGAGTGTGTCGTGTCACCCGACACTCACACGATTGCAGTGGACCCACTGCTCGGGAGCGTGTCCA
The DNA here is from genome assembly GCF_964019385.1 of Sycon ciliatum. Lineage (NCBI taxonomy): Eukaryota > Metazoa > Porifera > Calcarea > Leucosolenida > Sycettidae > Sycon > Sycon ciliatum. The sequence goes on from NC_088644.1 coordinate 43,301,398, forward strand.
ATACCAATACCATCACGGGAGGAGGAGCGGAGCAGACACTACCGTCATCCAGCATAGCTGCTCAGTCTAGCCATGAGAAAACAGCTGCACATCGCCACCAGTCGTCACACCCGCTCCAGACAGAGTCACATGATCAAGTCACTAATGACATCACGGCACAATGCGGCGTCGTTCCAGGTGGTCTGTCGGAACGAAGCGGAAGTGTGAGTGTGACTACCACCTCACCACCAGCAACGGCTGCTTACTCTCCTCGCCCAGTGCCGAAACCTCGACGTCGTGGTACGGGCGGCATCAGTGCAGCTACCGCACCATGTACGGATGCTGCACCATGTACGGGTACAAGCAAGTGTTCAGGTAAGTACTCTTCTCCTGTTACTGCTAATTAAAGACACATTGTGCAGTTATAATATACTGTAAGATATGGACATGTATAACGAGGAAGTTAGTAGTACTGCCAGGATGAGCAGCTGCTTTCAGCTTCTTCATTAATGAATAATTTCACCTGATGAGGTCGGCCAGAGAGCACACGTGGTGGCGGTGGAATTATTCATTTGGGTAGTTTTACATATAACGTGAAATCTCTTCGTTGGAATAAATTTCTTTAGGACCATAGTGCCTGATATGTATTATGTGGCATTTGCCTGTTATTGACTCCCGAATTGTTACCAGACCTTCTCATTGGACTACACCATTTTGTGTGTTCATGAACTTTTTAAATGTCTTTCAGCAGAGTGCAATATTGTAAACTGGGAAACCTTTGCGATCCGGAATCCTTCTCGGTTTTCGCAATGGGCGTAAAATCGCAAAAGCAAGCCGATGTGAAACGCAGAACTGTAGTAAAGAAACCAAGGACATTGACTCCAATCGCGAACATCTCCAGGTGCAAATTTGTCTGTGTTCGCGAATCGTGAACCAAAACGGGCGCAACGGTTTCCGGGTTTGCTGTAGCTGACGTCTGTGAGTTGTCAGAGTTCTCTGTTATGTACTGTACAGCCACATGTACCGTATGTACTGGATGTATATACATAGTCACATGCATGTACAATCCTGGCCAAGTAATCTGACCTCATGAATCTAATACTATTAGTAGCGACGAGGGCTACGCAACCCTAGCACCACACACATAAACACACACGCATGCACGCATGTATGCACGCAAACACACACACATACACACAAACAAACACACACGCACACACCGCGACTCTCTGCTCACGTGAACGTGGTGCTATCTTCTATTCATGAGATCGGATTTCTCTGCGGCAAGAACTGTAGATGCAGTGACAGTCATATCAGCATGTATGTGTGTAAACTGTGTGTGTGTGCGTGTGTACTGTAACATGTGTGCATGTTTGTGCGTGTGTGTGTACGTGTGTGCTTGTGTGTGTGTGTGTGTATGCGTGTGTGTTTGTGTGTGTGTATGTGTGTGTATGTGTGTGTGTATGTATATGTGTACGTGTGTGTGTGTGTGTGTGTGCGTGTGCGTGCGTGCGTGTGTGCATATATGTACGCATGTGCATGCGGGCATCATGCGTACGCACCACAGACACGGGAAGAGATCAGACCCAAGCATGGAGCGGTGCAGAAGTGACAACAGGAGAGGACCGGAAGCGACAGCATGTTGAACCGGAAATCTGTGATTCCACTAGCGACGCACCGGGCCATTCTGACAATGCAGGTAATCTGCCTGCATCGTCTCAATCTCGCCTTAAACCTGCTGTACCCATACGAAGTGACAGTATTTCTGATGCCAGCACTGCGACCCAGCTAGCAGCTATGAAAGCCAGCGCTACCAAAAGCCAGAGAGCGAGACAACTTCCAATGGAGCCCGAACAGCCGGAAGACGAGCACCCATACGAGGATATCGAGTTTTCAACTGACGAAGCAGGTCACATTGCATCGCAAGCCCATAGCAACGGCCTGATTGGGTCTGCACCATACCCGGGAAGTGTGTCAGCAATGAAAACATCACAATCAGCAGATGATCCTAGCTGTGCTTGCGCAGCAACGGACACTGAACTTGCAAGCACCTTGACCCGTGACCCACCAGACGGTCAAGAGGCTGATACTGAACACATCGAAACCGGGCCGGCACAGCCTGAAGTTGATTATATAGATGAAGAACCCATATATGTCAATCTGGCAAGCTATCGGTTGCTGGAGATTGTGGATAGCACAGATGATGAGCTTCAGTAGGTGAATACTCGTCTCCACTTGTACTCGCTACATCTATATACGGATCAGGAAGCAAATTGTTCCCACTCCGACTTGAGTATTATGCAGCCGGCGTTTGAGAGAGAAACATCACCCGGTCCCTGCTGTATCATGCAATCATTGAAGTTACCTTGATGTCGTCAGTGTGTCTGTACACGCGTCTCTAGGTCCTAACGTACTGATGACACTAGTGCTGCTGATGGTGGACGGTGCATCTGTCAGTTAGCACAGTGCTTTTCCAGACTGCATGTGTTATAATTCTGGTCAAGTAATCCACCACCACCAGAGCTGCTGCGTGATCACATGGATCAACAGACGCGCATATACGCACGCTTATACATGCACTCACATGCACACACAAACACACTGGCATAAATTCATATGCACACGCATGCACGTGCGTACGCACACACAAGCACACACACGCGCGCGCGCACGCACACACACACGCATGCACACACGCACCCCCCCCCCCCCCACACACACACACTGTGTTTGTACATGTATAGCAATGACCGGCTGTGGTAACACCAAACTTACATTTACAATGTGACGTCTGAAATATTTCAGTGCTGCAATAATTTTCTGCGGCTATTTCCTCACTCCTAATTATAGTGTCTCCTTGCTGCTGGTCATGCACATCGCGTTGAGAACAGCTTTCCGGAACTTCTCCGATGTTCCTGAATCTTGCCTTCGGCATACATGTAATTGCTCTTCTGTGAAAAGCCTGGTGTGAAAATATCTATACTAATATAGATTTGTTTAGTCTGTGCATGCAGATGCACGTATGCCCCTTGTCCAAGTCAACGTTGTGTTTCTTGTCAGTCTGGAGGATGATGGTGGATAGGCCGATAGGCCAACATACTTACTTTGATTGATTTTTCCAAGTGCAGAGAAGAACCCACGCAGAGAGTACACATACCTCTCTTACTATGTGCGGACCTCCAGGTTACCATGGCTACTGGCACCTCAGTCTACGTACTCAGTACTGGGTACCCTGTCTGTGAGTTTTAGTGGAAATGTTACTACTCGTTTGCCTATTTTGTGGAAATAGTGACGCCACATGCCTAATGGGTGGGCACGTTCGATTACACACATTTCGGTCAATTCTAGAATGAATTATGGTGGATCCACCGTTCAATTATACAAATTCCGTCGTCGGAATCGACGATGAATTCTGAAGAGAGGGCGGAATTGCTAATTCTCCCGCCAGAATTGAGGCACTCCACGTTCATGCCATGCTAGGTCAATGTGTGCGGCTGCGGGCGAGGGTGCACCGGCACTACGGGATCCCAGATACTAATAAACTGTTTACTACTAGTACTAGTACTGTTTATCTACTCTTGGGGTGCATTCTTAGATCCTCTCGGAAAAGTTAGAGACTCTCCGAAAAGCTCAAGAGAGCAGTTCTTACATCCTCTCCGACTTTTCGGAGGCTCTCCAAGCTCTCCGAGATTCAGAGGTGGTTGAAACTTGGAGATTCCCGCGGTTTGGAATCAGTGCATGCGAACTACGGCTAAAAGCCACGTGTTGATCATGAGTGTACGCATTTCCCTTTTCGCATACGCGCAGTGCATACTACATTCGCGGCACTCAAGATCGCGGCCCCTTTGGCGCTTCATATTTCTTTACATGTGCAAAATATCTCCGAATTCATCAACGACGAGCAGACGCGACGACGTTGGTACGAGGACCGGCAGCCGCAAAAGCAGGTTATTGCCCAATGTACAAGGCAGAACGTCTGCCGAACACGCAAGGCACTGATGATTGTTGAATATTGGATGTCTTTATTGCACTCCGCGAGCCGACCGGCAAGGGTCGCCAGGAATCGTGAGCACTCCGGCCCCGCCATCCCATATTCATGGTGAACACAAGAGGGGCGAAAGAGCCTCTCTCAACTTCAGTGACCCTGGCACCGTACTGCTGCTTCTTTTGCCGTTCATGGGCCCTGAGTTGGTTAAGGACTTCTGGACCAGACAGCACAGACGCCTTAGGGTGGGTTACCCTAACATCACAATAGGCGTCCTGCTGCATTGTCCAGAAGCCCCGGGCACGAATGTCCAGCCGAGCCTCATCAATCCGGTCAGCCGTGGCATAGGGCAGATCCTCGCCAGACAGCGGCCAGAGACGTGGCTCAGTCTCGACAACGCGAACGGCTTCGGAGAGCATCTCCGCCAGGATGCTACGCACATTATCGTGTCGGGTAGATGGATATAGTTACTTGACTTGCACTTGTTGCAGTATTACTACTGCCCGGCACCGACATACGTTTGTTTCCCCTTTTTCTGTAGGTATGTGCAATATGTGCAATGTGATAAAAAATACCCGCCAGCTGGGCAGGTTACCGGTAACATTATGGTCAATTGTGGAGACATGACCACAGACACAATTAGACGGTACACCATGGTATACCAGGGAGCTGCAGACCATACTGTATAGCAAATGCGTCACCAAAGTTTTGAGTCACGTGTCACGATTACTATGGGAACAGCATAGATGCATGCTGGGTTCCGGGATGTCCTATCTACAGGACATCTCCAGGACTGGTCACGGAAGTACTACTATACTGCACCCTCTCCCGCATCGCACGGGGAAATGCCTCCGGATGACACCAAAATAACGGTGTTGCCCCTGAAGTAGCAAGGGGTATGATCTGTCGAGTACGGAATTCCGGAATCAATCTGCCATCCGCTATGGTTGGCAGCCGCTTGCCCTGCCGGCGCAATGTGATGGTTGCAGGAAGCCCTTCTCTCTTCAGCATGGCCTTGACTGCCCGCAAGATGGACTTATCAAGCGAGGCCACAATGATCTGCGTGATAGTGACGCTAAGCTAGCTGATATGGCATTCGGTGGTGTTGTCGTCGACGATCATGGTGCCGTAGGGTGATCGGACGGGGCAGCTTGCTCTTCGGGCACATTGGCTTGCCCGGGGTGTGGGGGAGGATAACAGGGTGGCGTTTTTGATAATCGCATCATTGATGCCAACGCACCCAGTTACTCCCATTCATCATGGGAAGCTACTTCCAACCGCGCTGCCAACGCGAAGAAAAAGAAGTACCGTCAGGCCTCCGAGGACCTCCGTGGGTGTTTCACACCACTGGTGTGTTCTACGGATGCGGTGCTGCATCGTGAATACGCCAGCTATCAGAAGCGACTTGCTGGTCGCCTAGCTCGCCTCAAGTGGGACAAGCCCTTTTCGATCATAATGGCTTGGGTGCGAATTTGTACCCAATTTGCAGTGTTCCATGCAGTCGACCTCCGGCTAGGCTACGCGGGTCCAGAAGGCACCTGACAGGCCTCTCGACGCAGGATGGTGCTGGCCCTGGGGTAGGCATCGGCTATTGAGAACTGAATTTCGCCTGTTTTAAGTGGAATTTCTTGAAGTTTTCCAATGTATTGTACTTGTACATTTAAGTTCACTTCTCAACTCCAAAAAAAGGAGTTTGCGGACAATAATTATTAGAAAAGTCACGAACAAAAATAAAAGATGGATAAACAAGTGGGATAAAAAGTTTCCGAACACGTTTTCTAGAGACATTCATCAGGGAAAATACGTTTCAATACTGAAATCTAGCAATGAACAACGATATATACGTGGAAGAGTACGAAATGCAGTGTGTGAAATAAAATAGGAGAAAAGAAGGTGAAGTGCGAAAGACAAGAGAAGTGTGAAACTAATAACAGAGGTGGGGAGGTGAGAAATAATAACAATGTGAGACTCAGAGAGGGTGAAGTGTAAGGAGTACGCGCATGGGTATGTGGGTGGGCGACTGGTTTTGGTCCGAAAAGGCTGCGATGCAGCGTTCCTCCTTTATTCCCAATCGAACATGGTTGAACAAGCGGTCACGTGCTCCTGTTTGCCCAAATCACCTGGTCACCGCGCCAGCAGGCGACAACTTTCACACCAAGGTTCAACTCGAGTGACCGGACTGCACCCAAAAAAGGTCAAACAGGCTAGTAGCCTGTCACCAGGAAACCCTATATATAGGGTTTGACATAACGCTACACATAAAGACCCTATATAGGGTTAGGACCCCTAAAGAAAGGGTTTGATCAGTCCTCACAACTGGGCACACAATACACACAGTTTCACTTGGTTTTTTTTATATTTTCACTGCATTGCCATTGATGTTAGCAGGAGCGCTCCTACGACGTGCGCGAGTGTCGCCGCATTTGCTGCTTCCGACCCACGTGTGGATCAGCTGATGCAGAAACGGCAATGGCGAGAGCGGCAGCTGCGACAGCCGCTGTTGATACTTCGCCTTCTTCTTCAGGAGCATCCGACGCTGCTGGAACATCGACATCATCATCCTAAGTCGACACCAGGTCGCCAGGAACATTCTCATCGCCCGAGTTCGTCTCCACTAACTCAAGTTGCTCTTCCTCCATCGTGAAAAATCAAACCCTAGATATAGGGCCTAGAATTTTTTACGACAGCGCTGCACTAAAACTAACCGTACTCGAAGAAAATAGCAACAAAATGTTCACGGTCTTCAGCAAGAGAACCCTTCGTACATTCTACGTATGTGGGCACAGGCGTCTAGTTGCCATAGCAGCCAAGTGGGCTCTCAAGAGAGCACAAACGGCCGCAAACCCTATGGCCCTTATGGGTTTGACAGGCTAAGGTTATTATTAGGCACTTCAGGCGATTTTTTCAAAACGAGAAATACGCGTATTTCTTTTTTGTATCCGATTCAGATAGGTTTAGGAAGACTCCACAGAAAATTTGAAGCAAAAAGAATAACTTGGCACAGAGATATAGCCACCCAAAGTCGGAGAATTGAATAACGGCATTTTCAGTATTTCGACGGCACCAGCAGCATATCAGAAATTGGCAGAACTTACTTCAGTGTCTATAGTGGCAAAATACCAGGCTCGCAGGAAGCAGGTCAAAATAACCAGATGAATACAGAAACAGCATGGTTTGGAAAAACTTCGGATTTTTCATCCGTCCGGCAGCTCCGACGAAGATATCGGGTGTGGTCACCATGGCAACTCCATAGCAACAGCATAGCAACTCCATCGCAACAGCATAAAAACAGTGCAGAGAAGCCTTTGGAAAAGCATAAGATGAGACTTTGAGGTAAGATAAAGTAACTACAATAATTCAGTGCCAGAACACATTGTTGCTACATGTACAGTACTGAAGACGAGTACGGAAGAACAATGAGCCGCAGATTGAGCAAACCAGAATTTACCGGGTATTTGACGGAAAGAAATGACAAACTATTACATGTAGAACATCGTCTGCAAATTTTTGGCACTACTGAAACTTTAGCAACTCCAGCATGAGAGATTTTGTGCATAGAGTACAGAGTGTGTGCTGGATTCTTGGTATAATATCACCGTCAATGCTTTTCTTGGTCGCTGGAAGCCACCTGCTGATCAGCTGACGATTTGTTCTGAGCAGGCCGTTTTGATGTCAGCTCTCTTGGTCCAGTCGCCGAAGTATATACTGTCCTACTCGTCGCCTGCAGGAGAGGACGACTGCTCCGATGCGACTCCAATAACACCTGGCAATATTTCTTCTTGCGCAGCCATGCGCATGGGCTCCGACGAACAAGGACTATTGCCGGGAGGACGCCTGTCGCGGTTCGCTTCCAATAACACCTCGCATTATTTCTCCTTGCGCAGCAATGCGCAAAGTGTCGGACGAACGAGGACAACTGATTCCGAAAGGAAATACGACGCTGAAGACGATGAGCTACATGGCAAATGCGTGCAACCAAGTGAAATGCCCGAAAAATCCTTGCCGATTTTACTCGAACTGTACGTGAGTTCAAAAAATTGCCGCATCATGACGTATGTGGGCTCAAACGAAAGCTGAGGTCCTCAGCTACATGCTGCGCCACACGAGAAGGCCCTGCGCAGCTTCCGTGCAGCTACAGATCGATCTATGCATGCGCCTTTCCTGGACCTTGGTGCCACGCATGTACGCGATTCAGCGTTAGCACTTTTTGACAGGTCATGTCACGTGACTGAAGTGCCTATTATTATAAGATCTTTCGGAATCTGAGCCATCTGGAAGTGACGAAAATAATTAATTCGTAAAGAAAATCTGTTGTGCTCAACGAAAAACGTAGTGTGACCATGGTGACCCTTTCGAGTACTTTTTCCGCTGTTTGCGCGCGTGGTGAACAATTTTTTTGAATCAAGTGTGTACTCCGGCCCATGGCCCACGTGTAGGCACACCACCGAACTGAGTTGGGCTCAAGTAACATAGTTTTCCAGCTCACAGGCAACGATCTCCATGGCTGGAGACCCTCGTCGAAACGGTTGGTGCTGCCTGAGAAGGGCCAGGTCCATCGCGAGATCAAAATTAATGTCCTTCGCTGAGACGTCGCAGGGGAAGACGAAGACGCCGAAGTGGCAGAATTCTGCTGCGGGGATTCAGCAGAATAATTTGTCACAGGGCGTAGGGAGCACTGACAGGACTTCCAGATCTGACAGAACTGACAGAACTAGCCGAGCGCTGTCCAGGTGACAGAGGATCGCTGAGAGAGCGGGAAAGAGATCCATCAGCTCCACAGGATGCCGAGTAGGATCTATAGGAAGAACTCGCAGAACGACTTGTAAACATGGTGAAGGCCATAGCTAAAAAATCTTGACACCACGTGCATCAACACAGCTACATGTACATGACTGTATACAGAAGCTTGCGAGAAAGAAGCGAAAGTTCAAAAGATCTTCAAGTTCATACATGGCACGTGCTTGTTGCCAGGTGACGGCCAATGGGCGACCAGAATAAGCAGTCAAGATCAGGCGATCCAGGATTCCTGACCGCTTAGCCGGTCAAGAACTTCAGTCAGCCGGTCAAGAACTTCAGTCAGCCGGTCAAGATCTGGAGTAAAATAGCATTGCTGCGCGCATGCGCATTTACCATTTCCTAAAGTGCTCGACACGGTCAACATAATTGAACATTTGTCGTCCACCAAACGAAAGAGTTGGCCAGTACTGCTTTTGAAGTCACAGTGTTCAACGAGAAGACCACCTATCCTTGCGGGTGGCGCACAATGGCAGTCGACCTTGCAGGTGTAGATTGGGCATGCCTGTAGACATGACCTCATGCTCCGTTCTGTTCATTGATGTAATAAACATACAAGTACACTCATACCTCTCTTATCCGGGCGCTTCGGGACCGGACACTGCCCGTAACTTCGAGGGTGCCCGTAACTCCGAATCATATACATCTTGATGGGGAAAAGGCCATCGATATGGCATATGACGTCAATATTTCTACGAAAAGTGACAAAAGAGTAGTAATATTTCCCCTGAAACTCGCCCAAATAGTGCCCGGTAGACCGAAGTGCCCGTAACTTCGAAGTCCGGATAACCGAGGTATGAGTGTACTATGATGTAAGGTAGCAAAGGTGGCTACATGTAGTATTCTACAATCCAGTATACAATGCAGTATTCTACAAGCTAATGGCGATGTTGACAACAGGTTTGTACGCGTGTCAGTAAAGGAGTGACAAAACTAAACAGCGACAACCTGAAAACAATTCAAAACATTCTTCTTCTTCAAGGCCAAGGGAAAAATGGCAAGAGTTCTGGCCACCACGTCCCCGACCTCCACCCCTAGGTGGTATCGCGCTTATATACAGTCTACGAGTACGAAAGGACGACTTAATCCATGTCCCAGCTATTCAATCAGGACGAGACTGAAGGTCTTTTACTGGTGGACGCGGCAAACGCGTTCAACTCCATCAGTCGGCCAGCAGCTCTCTGGAACTGCAGGGTTTTGTGGCCGCGCTGTTCCAGGTTCCTCTTCAACTGCTATCGGGGCTTCCCAGTGGTAGTTCTGAAAAACCCAAATGGCGCCGGCACCCATGCCATCCTCAGCCGCGAAGGAACAACCCAAGGCTGCCCATTAGCCATGCTCATGTATGCTATCGGCATACAGCCCCTCATCGAGCGTCTCAAGGATCCAAGTCATCACATCCAGAATTGGTACGCAGACGACTCGTCGTGCCTCGGGAGGTTGCTGCGAATCAAGGAGTGGTTCCTCTCCCTCCTCGAGCAGGGTCCAGCGTTTGGGTACTTCGCCGAGCCCTCGAAATCCATCGTGATCGTCAAGCCCCATCATTTGGAGGCCGCCAAGACAATCTTCGGCAATCTAAACGTGCAAGTCACCACCTCCGGTCGCTTCCTGGGTAGCTACATTGGTGATCCAGAGGAAGTCTCTTCCTTTGTCCGTAGCAGAGTGAGTGATTGGGTCGATGGTGTCAACTGCCTTGCCAAGGCAGCAAAGGCGTACCCGCAGTCAGCACACTCCGCGTTTACGAGATCCCTCTCGTGCGAGTGGACCTATCTCCAGCGTGTGTTGGAAGGCAACGAGACCGAGTATACTCCCCTGCGGGACACTATCCGGCACGTATTCGCCCCCAGCTTGCTAGGTCGTGAGGTGCTTGACGTTGAGCAAGATCTGTTGGCCCTTTCAGCCAAAGTGGGAGGTCTCGGCCTGGCCAATCCCGTTACGTCAGCCCCTGATGCTCATGCCACATCGAAGCGCGCCACTGAGATTCTGCAGGCTGCCATTTGCACCGGTGCACCGGTCGACATGGCTCACCACATCAGCCAGTGCCGTCAAGTCACCAGCGAGGTCAGCCGTGCTCGAGACCTGCAGATGACGGAACGTAGTAAAGTCCTCCGAGCTGCGCTTCCGCGTCGCCAACAGCGGACCCTCAACCGCATCGTTGATGGCAACGCTTCCGGCTGGTTGACCGTGCTTCCTCTCAAGCAGGAAGGTTATGACATGTCGGCGGTCCAGTTCCGCGATCAGTTGGCCATTCGCTATGGCCAGGAGCCGAACGCTCTCCCGTCGCATTGCGATGGCTGTGGAGCTGCTTTCTCTCTACAGCATGGTCTGGATTGCATGAAGGGTGGGCTCATCAAGCGCGGGCACAACGATGTCCGCGACTTCGATGCCCGGCTGGCAGACGTTGCATGGGGAGGTGTGGCTGTCTAGCCGGTGATGGTACCTGTGCAGGATGGCAACAACCGCCCCACACTGCAGGCGGATTGGCTGGTCCGGGGAGTTTGGGAAGGAGACAGGGTGGCGTACTTTGACAACCGCATCGTGGATGCCGACGCACCCAGCTACATCCGCTCGAACCTCTCTTGGAACGCCGTATCCAACAGTGCTGCCTCTTCCAAGAAGAGAAAGTACAAGGCGGCCGCAGAGGAGCTGCGAGCATCCTTCACCCCGCTGGTCTGCTCAACTGATGGTGCACTGCACACAGAGTACCGTGCGTATCAACGGCGACTTGCTATGCGCCTTGCCTCCAGGTGGGACAAGTCCTACAGCAACGTCATGTCGTGGGTGCGGATCCACCATCAGTTTGCTGTTTTCCGGGCTGTCGACCTTCGTCTCCGGGGTTCACGTCGTCGTCTCGGTGGGCTGGCAATTTGCGATGGTGTCGGCCTTGGCGTTGGCCGTTAACATTCATGCGTATGGCACTTGTTGTTGTTGTTGTTGTTGTTGTGTGTGTGTGTGTGTGTGTGTGTGTGTGTTTGTTTTCTTTCCTTTTCTTTTCAGCTGTCATTTGCCCTGATCATGCCTCATGCGTGTTTCACAGCATAGTACATTTCCGCTCATTTTCTTCTTCAACACACGCTAGCTGTATTACTTTGTTCTTGCCCGTACAAGAGGCTTTTCCACTTTCCCCCCACTTAACCTGAGGAGTAAATAATAGGAAAAAATGGCAAGAGATCCATAGAGAGCGTATGGCACTTGTTGTTGTTGTTGTTGTTGTTGTTGTGTGTGTGTGTGTGTGTGTGTGTGTGTGTGTGTGTGTGTTTGTTTTCTTTCCTTTTCTTTTCAGCTGTCATTTGCCCTGATCATGCCTCATGCGTGTTTCACAGCATAGTACATTTCCGCTCATTTTCTTCTTCAACACACGCTAGCTGTATTACTTTGTTCTTGCCCGTACAAGAGGCTTTTCCACTTTCCCCCCACTTAACCTGAGGAGTAAATAATAGGAAAAAATGGCAAGAGATCCGTCCACCACGTCCCCGACCTCCACCCCTAGGTGGTGTCGCGCTTATATACAGTTTCAAAGAATGCCAGTGAAAACATGACCATGCCTCCGATGAGCGTACGGCCAGGCTGGCCCAAGGCCCGGGCGCTGGCCAAGGCGCGTAGCACAATAGATCTACGCTCGAGGCCTTCATCATTCATGTACTGATGTAAGCGAAAATTGATAAGATCATCGCGTGTCAGCAAAGGAGTGATAGTGTAGCCACCACGTCCCCGACCAACCTACTTGTTCTTGAGCATTGAGCAAAGAAAAAGGCTTTAAAAGTTCAGGGCTCACAGTTGCGTAGAAAAGCGTCGATTAGATGGGGGCGGTGCACGTGCTCCAAAATGCCAGCTTGGCCAATCAGCAGTCAGCATTTCGTCGCATTTTTGCTCGAAGTAGGGGGTGTTTGAAGGAGTTAGCAGCACTTCAGCCTGGTTCTACGAAGCTTAGACTTGGCCCAGGCACAGATGACAGGTGTTCCAAAAGATTTACCGAAACAAATTTTCATTACTCACACGGGTATGCCAGAGCATATGCGTAAACTTCGTGAGATATAGTACAGCATTCGAAAGGAATATCCAAAAACGTCTCGGTAAATTTCTTTGCCAGGGTCTCCTGAAAATTTTGAGCCATTGATTGTCCAAATCGACCAAAGGGGAGATGCTCTGTACTAATTTTAGTAACCCCGAGTCCTAGCGGCGCGCAACCGCGAAAATGTGTGAAGATCAAACAACAAGAAAAACGCATGCATGCAGCAGAACAGCAACGCGTGCCGTCGAAGAGAAAATCATTGTGCACAGATTGTTCAGTGTTCTCTCCTCAGTTCGCCCGCGGCGTTGGTTGCTGTGCTTTTATTCTCGCTGGAGTTCTTGTGGCAGCGCATTTCGCCATCATGGAGGAACTGGCACCCTGGGAAACCTGGTCTTCAGTGGCCCTCGACAAACGCCCTGTGGATTTGCTGGTCCCGTTCACCTCCATCCGATCACCAGCTCCGTGTGGTATCATCATGTTCTCGGCGTTACCTGCCTGGCGAGCTCTGACTCGTTTGTTTGTCTTCTTACCTGTGGAATCATCACGATCGCTCATTGTAGGATCAGCTCTTGGTCGAACATGGCATGTTGTTTTTACTGGGACTAGCACAGGTTGCGTTTCGCCTTTTCCTTCAAAATATCGCGAACATCGGCTCTAAAACTACGAGAACAGTACACATGGTACAAGTACAACTCGGGTTCTTTCTCTTTTCTGTTCTGTTTTGGATGCGTGGGATGTACACGATCGGTACTCTCCCGGGGTCACGCGACTCACGTGCACCAAACCCGCCCTCGCACGACGCTTTTGTCGATCCTGCATGCCTACTGTGAGCCCTGAAGTTATACTACTTACTAGTTATACCGTCTACGCGGCTCAAAGGATGTAAGTGGAAACCGTTGTTCGGGAGGTGGGCCATGTATGAACCACGATCATACACAGTTGCGTCGGGCAAGCCGCTCTGATCTGGCCCTCGGTCATGTGAGTGTTCTTGCCCTCGGTCGAGACGCCCTCGGGGCTGCGCCCCTCGGGCGTCTCGACCTAGCTCGGGCAAGATCACTCACAGACCTCGGGCAAGATCAGAGCGTCTTGCCCTCGCAACTAGTGTATGATTGTGTAATATACCGTACTGGCAATATATGTTGCCGCGTAACGCGTAACGCAGGGGGGTGCGGCGTAACGCGCGACCAGGCTAGTGCGACAAATTTTCGTTGAGTTCGTAACGCGCGTCCGGCGGGGTGCGGCGATCTTTTCATTGCAAAAAAGGCTGAAAACTGTGAAAGCACGTGTACCGCGTGGTGAAAAGTTCAAAACTGGACGCAGCAGGAAGTCCTGCAATAGCAAAAAAAGGACTGCGGCAATATAGAAACCTGTGTAACGGCTCCTGTGCGACTTTGTATGTAACGCCCTGCGTGCGGCAAACATGTGCCAATGTAACGTTTCATGGCCTCACTGCGGCAACATATATTGCCAGTACGGTATTAGTTTCGCGATCGGACGCGAAAGTTAGTTAGTTCCTTTCCTTTTTCGTTACTCGTGCCCAGACTACGTCTAAGTTACGAATTATTTTCGTTATGCACAACCTCCCTATTCAAATAAAACGGTCGTGTACGTACCGATAATCGATTATCGTCTTTCGTCATGTACAAGTAGTAGCAGCAACTACTACACTGTACAAGTGCAAGTGGGCGCTATGCCGCGCACTGCAAACACCAAGAAAGCCTGAAAGGCAAGCGAACGTGCGAACGGCACAGGGAGTCGTAAACTGAGCCCTGAACCATGTGAACCGGCATGATGGAGGCCCTCGAGGAGTAATCTTCTATCATCGCCCTAAGCTCTATTATGCCTATTCTAAAACCGTACGACAAGCGAGTAAGCGTGGCCGAGCCATCTGCTGAAACGGCCAGTCCCTTTCATTCCATATTTGCTCTGGAGTGTGGCTGCGACAATTGCGACAAAGACCAAACTCTGGCTTATCGAGGAACGTGCTTCCTACTCAGCGATCTGAACTATGCAGCTAGCAAGGAGTACATCTTCGCGACTGCCGCACATAATCTGCTCTGCACCAATTGCGGCCACTGGCTCTGGGTACAAATCTACAGCGATTTATCTGAGCACCAGTTCCTAACCAAGGGAAAGATAACCCGCAAGAACGAGAATGGCTGGTTGATCGTTCCTGACTGGTACAAGGACAATGCCAAGGATTCAAAGACGAATAGCAATCTTGACCAATTTCGACACGACTATGGCATAATAGCAGCCAAGAAGAGTCGCTGCGAGTGTCCGCTGGTATACTGGGCAGATGAAAACCTTCTTGGCGTTGCGACCCAGTGCCAGAAGGAAGAGGATGACGTCCGCATGTGCGGATATCCAATGTACACCTACTATGGTGGCCGTCAAGAGACGGCCGAGAAATGCAAATACTGGGTTGACGAGCCCCGCCGTGCTGAGTTTGCAGAGCACGACAATCAGCTTCACTACTTTGTTGACTCTAGCGGTGGGCAAGGTGGCTCGCCCGTCTTCCTTCTGCCCAAAGAAGGCGAAGCTGAAACGGCCTCTGCTACTGGCTATGTTGTAGGGATTCACGTCGGCGGTGGTGATAAGCATAATTCCGCTGTGAAGCTCCGGGACGAGTATGGACGCGACACAAAGCCAATGAAAGACCTCCGAAATTGGGCGAAGGATCCATCACCATGGTTACCAGCCGATAATGTTGAAGAATATGATGAGGAATCAGGTAAGGGGCTGTCCGGGGTTACCGATTGTCTTTTCCAAGTGAAACGTTTTAGTGTTTTTCAGCCCCAACACACCCACCCACTCTTCCTGCTGGTAAAAGGAAGTGGAACAATTTTTTTGTATTCAAGTATTGTACTTTATTATTTTTACTTGGGCATTCCCAACAGACCCTAAGGTCTTCTTACAGGGTGCCCAAGATGAATGAATGTGTTAAGTTCCTGGCGAAATGAATTGGGATATGATTTGTGCGAAGGAATTCGGGAAGCGCATTAAAGCGGTCAGCACCAAGGAATGAAATAGATTTGTATCCAGCTTGAGTTTGCACAATGGGTAAAGAAAGGGAATTTATTGACTTGGCCGCGGGTGACTCCATCCATGTGAGCGCAGTCTCGGCGAAGGGAGAACAAAATATCGATTCGATCTTCGGCACCCAAAAGACAGTTATCTGGCGCAAGTCTTGATCTGTCTCATTCAGATCTTGTCCGCTATCGTTACTATAAGAGAAAATCTGTGGGTGCACATCCAGTGCAGTTGCAGATTTGCGTGCTACTCTTGCGACGGGCGTATACATGGTACATGGTGCATGGGGAATGGAAATGTGCACAATGCAGGAGGACAAGCCTGATCTTTCGTGTAATTGTATCACCTTGTACATGTCAACAGCCGCCCCAGCCGAAAGCCGAATATATAACGACACAGAGAGTGACACAGCTTGGGGGGGGGGGGGGGGGGGGCAATGGTACTTTGCCATACATGGGTATCATTGCAGAGCATGAAGATTATGTATGTGTGTGTGTGTGTGTGTGTGTGTGTGTGTGTGTGTGTGTGTGTGTGTGCGTGTGCGTGCGTGTGTGTATGTGTACGCTGCACGTGTGTGCGTGCACGCGTATTATGACACACGCGCATGTTTTGCTGTCCAGTCAAGCGCAGGGGGTCGGAACAGAAGGGTACGCACGGAGCTCGACTGCATCAACAGCAACAAGCAGAGTGAGTACAGTGTCGTGTGTTGCCGAAGAACTGGGGTGGGGGGAGTACCTGCATTGAATTGTTTCACATCTATCACATGACAATCCAGGGACAGCCATGTTGGTTCCAAATCTGCTCAACCCTTGCATCTATGGGTCACACGATGTCGGCCATGTTGGTTTCACTGTCCACACGCCATGACCAGTTTGTGCACAAATTTAGTCACATGACCAAGATGTGAACACCAGTCTATAACTGATTTTCACACCAGTATCCATGGTACAGTGGAACCTGTCTAAGACGACCGCTCAAAGGACCTTACAAAATATGGTCGCTGTGTACAGGTGGTCTCCTTATCCAGCCGGGGTCATTCGACTGGAAATAACATCCCTTGGTCCTATCTGTATTGGTCCACTAGGACAGGTGGTTGCCTTATCAGAGTGGTCGCCTTGACACATTTTACTGTATCGGCTTCCCCGTCCTGCTACATTGCTTATAGTAGTGCGTACGGGTGAATCTTCTCCTGCTCAGCATAATAATGATACTGAGCCATAATTTCATTCACACATGCACACATTTTTTTGTAATTGACTCTGCACTCTCTTGGGTGTCCCATATCGAATATATCTGTAAAAAAATCAAGTAAATCCTTAGGAATTCTCCCCCCCCCCCCCCACTGCTCCCACTGCTCCCACTCTCTAGCAAGCTTCTTTTTTATTCAGTCTATCTTCGCCCAGTATTCGATTATGCCGATACGTCTTGGGCTGGATTGTCTTCGTCCACTGCTGCAAAGCTTGAAATACACCACAAGAAAATCCTTAAAATTCTCCTCCGTCAACCCCGCATACTCTCATCATCCGCTCTTTATAAACTCGCTCACACAACTCCGTTATCACATAGACGCAGTGCACACCTGGCTGCTGTTGTCCATTCTATTAAGCTTGATTTGTTTCCACCTCATCGCATGTGTTTTAATTGGTTGTCTTCTCTAAGAACTAGGGACTCGCTTGTGCTTCCCAAGTGTAACTCATCCACTCTTTTGCGCTCCCCTCTATTTATTGCTTTTTCTGTTTGGCTCATTCTTCCCAGAGAAGTTAAGGATATGGTCTCACTCCACCTGTTCAAGATCCGTGCCGCCCCTTATTTACTACGACATAAGTAGCTCATTATCCACATGTCCTTTGCGTCTCTGTTGCTTTTATTTGAAATTCTCTTTCTTTACTGAGTTGTTGGTGCTGTGTGTGTGTGTGTGTGTGTGTGTGTGTGTGTGTGTGTGTGTGCGTGTGCGCGCGCGCGCGCGCGTGCGCCAGTACTTAAGTACTGGTTTTTCATTCCGTTCTAATTCACGGTTCTTGGTATTTGTCCCACAGATCAACTTCAGATGAGCCTATGGATGAGCAGACAAGTCCCACGATTGACAAAGGTAAATGCGACCTTCATTTCTAGGCAAAACCACTAGGACCCATGATGGGTTCCTGTGCCAGCATACACTGACATTTCATGGTTTGTATTGCTGAGTATTGTACACGCACATTAAAACATTTTTTTTATCACATTGCACATACCTACGGAAGAAGGGGAGACAAAACGAAGACAAAAAAAACAAAAACAATGGATGTGTGGGCGCTACATGAGCTGCGCTGGTGAGATGCAGTGGACTCCCCCACCAAGGGTCTCGGGATCGGCGTACACAGCAAGCACCATGGGAGAGGGGGGGGGGGGGGGGGGCGAGAGGAAGGAATGGCGGAGAGAGACAGAGAGACAGAGACAGAGATAGAGAGAGAGAGAGAGAGAGAGAGAGAGAGAGAGAGAGAGAGAGATGGGTAAGTGAGGGAAATGTACACAGTACTTGTGCAATTATTATACCTGGCATCACCAGACACCATCACAATCAGTTCGCGTTTCATTTGTTCACTAATGCTTAGTCAATGTACAACAGCTCCAGAGTCTACTCTGAGCAGACAGAGAACCTTAGAGGAGGCCAGTAAGTGGATCTCAGAAAGCCTGGTATAAATTGCACCCTAAAAGCACACACACAATTGCTACTAATCAACAACTACAGTCCATTCATCCGAAACAGTCCCGGTGACTTTTGAAAGTCCGATTTGGGCCAAATTGAGGATCAAAAACCCACTTTAAATTTCAAAAATCTGGGTTTGGGATCTGCTTCTCCACACATTTTGCCATGGCATACATGTCCTAATTTTGTAAAACCTGGCTGAATTTCTATTTCCCTGTTCTTGGACATTTCTGCCCTCAAATGTGGCAAGGAGTAATTGCACGGGTCACACAATGCAGGATGTACTGTTGTTTTCACGATACCTACAACTATGTGAGAGAGACACCAAAAAGTTAGGGTGCCAGTTTCCAATGAATGGACTGTACACACGCACGCACGCATCCACACACACGTGCGCACACGCACACACCACTAGTGGTACTATTGGGCGAATCGTTTTATTCCAATCCAAATTAGCAACGGCAACCATCAAACAGAAGGCATAAAGCAACAGCAAATGAAGGTATGGATGCAAGATACATCCAATTTCCTAAAAAGAAGAAGAAAATAAAGAGAAAAAGAGTGAATGAAGTCTCACACACTGAAAAGCATGGAATAGAAACCACTAAAAAGCGATCAAATAGACCCACTCAAATATGGATAAAACACAGTCAGCACATTTCCGCAGCAAATCAAAGCAAAACTTTCAACATACAACAAATCAACAACAACAACAACAACAAGAATGGATCTGGTTTGAATAGTGGGGTAATAAATAAACTTAAAAAAGAGAGGACCATAAGTTTACAAGTTATCCGTTTTGTCCAACACTAACGATTGCCGTAAAATACCGTTGATCCTCCCCCCCCCCCCCCACGCGATGTCGCTTCCCAGCTGGTTTTTCGGCAGGGGGCGGGAATTAGATCAAGGCTGTGAAATGCAGTACGATGTACAACAACGTCGAGGATCAGACTCGATGTGCTGCATTGTGCACATTTTCATCCTGGATTGGCACGTATTGTGTACAGCAGTGCAAGCGTCGGTTCAACATCGTATTTCATTGTATACGCCGAAATCGTTTCACAGGTAGAACATCGACAGGGGGCGGATCAACAGTACTTTACGGTATAGCAGGATACGCTTGAGTCAAAATGTGCAACAATTAACACAAAACTGACTGATGTGATGCTGACATTCAACGACCTGATGCTTATCACGTCTGGAATGCGCAAACCAACAGCCTTCCAACTTGGAAGGTTCTAAGTTATGAAAGCGATCAAATAGACCCACATTCCAGACGTGATGCAGCTAAGCATCAGGGTGTTGAATGTCAGTAACACATCAGTCAGTTTTGTGCTAATTTTTGCACATTTTGACTCAACAGTATCCTGCTTATAATCGTTAGCCTAAGTGTTGGACAAAACGGATAACTTGTAAACTTATGGTCCTCTTTTTTAATTTTAATCCTTGGCTCTCCATCTGAGTTAAATAAATATAGTCAGTCCATGTGAAACTTGAAGAACATTGACGGTCACAGTCAGGTCAAAAGATGAACACGGGCCCGGCACTCCATGACGAAGCTATGAGTATGAGCACCGGCACCAGCATGCCTCCTGACATTGGACGCACGGGCACCACAAAGGCAGGTAATTTGCCACCGCACAAGGCACAAACTGATCCTCGAGCGCAATTGCCTCACAACCAGGGAATACGACAGGTCACAGTGATGGTCGTGAATTCGTGCAGCTAAAGTACGCAGGAAAATGGTGGCCTCTGTTGCACATGCCATTCGTGGCAAACACCAGGGGCGTGAACGATCCGTGATCAACCTTGTTGATACGTTCGGTTTAATGGCGCTTATTCTGACGCTTGTGATCCACCAATTGGCTCATTACTTGTGATCGCGACAGCAAAGATGGCCTTGGGTGAGTAACCCTAACATCAAAAGGCGTTTTGCTGCCGCGACCAGAAGCCACAAGCCCGGACATCCACACGAGCGCCATTGGCAGTGTTGCCTGACAAAGCCTCATCCTGCAATGGAGTAAGTTGGGGCTCAGTCTCCACCAGCGTCACACACCACCTCTGCCAGTGTGTCGGCAAAGAGGTCCCGTAACTGGTTATGGCACTGAGTAGGATACCCTCCGCCAGGGCACGTGAATACGTGATGAGTCGTCATGTCACGGCCACAGACGCACGATGAAGGCACACTACTCAGAGCTAAACCATAGCGCAGACACAAAGTGTCACGAAAGCCGTTTTGTTGAGTAATAATATACTGCTTGGGGTTAAACCATGGGCGGTGTACCCAACCAAGTAGATACGCCACCGTCTTCATTCATGTTTCGACTTGAGAGCCTGAGTACATAAGGACTGGGCGGCACGAGCTAGAGCTGAACACAAAGTATTGGACGGTGCCTTGAACGTGGAGACCATGCGTCGCCAGGCAACTGAATCCAGGCCAGAGGGACCTGCTGTGCCTTTCATTGACATCATGCGGCATGACTTTCTGATACGTGCCACTGTTATGCCTTCATAGAGCACACTCTCCGGAACTATCAGCTCGTCATCCAACAGAATACCCTCATCACTGTTGACAGGATCCGGGTGCTTCTCCCTCAGGACATCGAAAACCGCCCTCTCCTGGTCCAAAGGAAGAAGGCACCCACCAGCATTGTCTTCTAGATAATGTGTGGCTGTACTAATGGCACTGTTACTTGTACTACTATCAATAGAACCGAAATTTGTTCTATTCCAGAAGCTATTTAAAAGGCATAGAGAGTAGTTGGGTGGACACACCCATTCCCAAAGCACTGCAAACCCGAACCAACTCCTTTACGCACAACGTTTCGGCAAAATTGCCATCGTCAGGTTCGAAATTAAACGATGGGAATGTGTCCACCAAACTGTGGGTGTGTCCACCCAGCTACTCTCTGCGGATGAAGCTGTAAGATGCCTCTAATGTATTTCTCACTTATTTATAAGACGTTACTTTAGTAGTGTCTGGCACTAGCCAGGGGTCTACACTGTTGTATTTCGTATTTCTGTTTGTGTGTGTGTGTGTGTGTGTTTCTGGCGTCGGGCATGCCTGCCACTATCCCGTACATGTCCCGTACCGTACCATCAAAGACAGCTTTAGTGCTTTCAACTGCAGGATCAGAACATGAAGCAGCTTGGCAAAAAGTGTATGTAATACATACACTATGTATGCGAGGTTTATCGAGGGAATGCATGCAGGGTGATAGTGGGGGTCATGTGTTGAAGAAAATAGGAAAAATTACACATTTATAAACTAGCACAATAGCGTAGTAATTATAATAACTACAATAAACACTGTGAAGAAGAGGTTGGTGCGACTTCGGCGATGATAGGGGAAGAGTGTGTTGCTCCCTACATGGGAGCTCATGGTTTTCCTGCCGACTTGAATTTTTGACTTGAATGGTTTGGAGGCAACAACGTTGTGAATGGCGAACGGTCCTCAGCGCTTGTTCAGCACCTCCATGAGCGACACTGACTCGCGCTGCTATCTGGTGTTCACGAGGTGTTTGTCGCGCTGGAAACGGAGCGTCTCTGTAAGTTCGTATCCCTGGTGATGCTTGTGCCTGGAGCCGAGCACTGTGGTGGTGTGGTGCTCTTCAGACATAATCTTCCTCAGCCTACTCAAGTTCAACTGATGAGGGGTGAATTCCCCGAAACACTGTGTATTGAGCAGGAAGTGGTGCTTTCTTGCAGGTTTGCCGAGTGGACGGTTCGATGGACTTCTCATGTGCTCTGGATGGCAGTTGTGAGTCAGTCAAATGAGAATTCAAGTCGGCAGGAAAACCGCGAGCTCCCATGTAGGGATCAACACACTCTTCCCCTACAATCGACACCCTTAGCAAAAAAACGTTATGTTGTAACGGTATTACCGTAAGGGGAAAATAGCGAGATTTGGGTTCGACCTTTAGCAAGATGAACGCTAATTTTAGTACGCTGTTGCCAAAATGTATTGTTTCTCACAACGATAAATCAGCCCCCGTGTCGCGAAGCGATACTCTATGTCCTGCAACCGTACAAACACTTAAGCTGTGTTCACGTGAAGCCACGCGTTTGTGCGTATTTTTGCTGGCTTTTGGGGCGCCATGCGTACGGAAACGCGCCGAAATGGAAATTCCAACATGTTGGAATTTTCATGTTTCTTGCCGAACTTGGACACTCTGTGTCCTGCTTGACCCTGCTGAGTCCCTAACTACATCTTAGCGCAATTCGATATTGCTCTAGCATCAAGATCTGCGTGGTTGAAGGGAAGCGAAGGTCAGGGAGAATAATAATAATAATAATTTTTAAAAGTGGTCGGAGGCGGATAATACTTTAAAACGAAGGTAAGGTATGGGTCGCAAGTATCCACGCAAACACACATCCAGTCATAATAAGAAAACTAACCTCAATATCGGACACCGGACA
Organism: Sycon ciliatum; assembly: GCF_964019385.1. Classification (NCBI taxonomy): domain Eukaryota; kingdom Metazoa; phylum Porifera; class Calcarea; order Leucosolenida; family Sycettidae; genus Sycon; species Sycon ciliatum. The sequence continues at coordinate 43,324,303 of NC_088644.1, forward strand.
AGTTGGAGTAAGAAGCTCAATAGAAATCCGCAATGGAGGAGACGTAGCGGAAAGGACACTGGGTATCGCGCACCCAACGGTTAGTGTCAAGAAACGTGGAAGGCCGCGGAAACGCGAAGAGACAGATAGTGGTGATGCCACGAAGAGGCGAGATGACGAGACATTGGAGGAGACAGTTGAGTTGTACAGTGATAATGTTTTCTCAATATTGTCACGTGGTAGATGTGCGTTGCATTTGGCTGTGTTAGAAGCTTTGTATATCCGTAAGTTAGATCCTGAACTTTGCGTACAGAAAGAAAATGTGTTGTCGCTACAATTGTTTGGTGTTACTCCTCGTCGAGGTGGTAACAATGTAACTTAATTTGCTCACTATGTTGTTGTCACTATTATTATTTTCCTTCGAGTTTTGTGTCGTGCTAAACTTGATAATTTTCCACCTTGTCACGAGTGTTGTTATCTAATTATCTTTACGCTATATAAGTCTTAGTCTTTCCAACTTGAGCCATTCCCTGTATAATCCTTGATGAGAAGGGACCGAAAACGTTCGGATACTTATGACAAGTGCCTTATTATGACTGGATGTGTGTTTGCGTGGATACTTGCGACCCATAACTTACCTTCGTTTTAAAATAATATTAAAAATAATAATATTAACTGGTTTGAGGGAAAGAGACAAACGGGAAAAGTCTGAAGAAAAAATTGACTGTCACCACCAGGACTCGAACCAGGGACCCTCGCTTGTAGCCAGCGATGCTCTAACCACTGAGCTATGGTGTAGTCGTCATCCCAGCAGAGGCCGTTCAACATTTTCGTCAGAGACAGAATAATAATAATAATAATAATAATTGGAAAGGATTGGGAGAACTTCAAATTCAAAGGATCAGTCGGGGAAGTGAACTGCCTGAAAAGAGAAAAAAAACGCCAGACCCACCAGGACTCGAACCTGGAACCCTGCTTGTCATGAGCAATGCTCTAATCACTGAGCTATGGGACCAGGCTGAACCTAGAAGGCGCTGACAAGTTTTTCACTCCAAAGGCAGCTCACAACACGTGCCACACATACTGATGGCACTTGGGTCTTTTTCCCTCCCTCAGGGGACCAACCACGGTCAGTTTCTGGAAACTATCAGAGGTGAAAGAAAGTGATTGAAATTGGAAAGGATTGGGAGAACTTCGTGGGAGGGAGAACTTCGTGCCACACATCATGGAACGGACGGCGGAGGGAGCAGTGAGTCGGAGAGCAGTGATGGGAGTGATGGTGAGAGTGTTAGTGTTGTGCGTAGGTTTCGTGGTAGCAAGTCTTCAGTGTACAATCATCTGCTAGCTAGTCCTGATTGTTGCAATTCGTATTCCGACTCTTCGTTCACTGTATTGTGCCGTGGTCGTCATGGTTATGGACTACAGTTAAAAGTGTTGGAAGCTATCTATCAGCGTCTGTATAAGCCTAATTTGTGTGTACAGAAGTATAGTATATTTGGGTTGAAATTGTTCAAGTAACGTGTCGTGTTTGGTGCGACCAAGCTTGGCCGTTAATGTTCTAGGTGAAATGTACTGCTGTTATGTGTTATCACTTTGTCCTTCCTTCTTTCCTTCTCTTGTTTGTTCATTTTTCCATTTGCAATTTTATTGTTAGCACACGCATTCGTTATTGCTCTCGCTTTGATTGTTTTCACAATTGTAAATGTCACTGCTGTTGTTCTTAGTGTTATTTCTCTAACTTAGATGATTCCTGATGAGTGTTGTACGAAAACTTGTTTGAATCCATATTTTTTCTCTACACCATTTCTTCATATTTTCATCGTTTTATTGCACATCGTCTCCACCGTTTTTACATTACATGAATAAAGTACACAAATGTCGATTCAGCTAATTTTATTGATTGCGGTTATCAAATTATTTTCTCCTCGCCGTTTGTTTAAATAAATAATAATAATAATAATTAGTGCAATTAAGAGTATAATAGATGCAGACATGGCCAGACAACAACGAGTTCATGGAATTTTTAAGGATCTTATGTTATTCAAAATCGATTTTCGTGTTCCGCTCATCAGTGAATAGTATCGGACTTGAGGGTACTGTGTACAAAAAAGAACATTAAATTTTTATAAAAGCATAATTAAAAGTGTGAACAAAAAAAAGGAAGTGCTACAGCATTACATAATAGGTGTCAAACATAGTGCTAACATATATAACTGAGTGCACAGTACCCTCAGTTCCGATACTATTCACTGATGAGCGGAACACGAAAATCGATTTTAAATAACATAAAATCCTTTTAAAAAATTCCATGAACTCGTTGTTGTCTGGCCATGTCTGCATCTATTATACTCTTAACCCTTTAAGAGCCGCCCCATACTTGAATGCGTCGTAAACAACGCATTCAAATGCAAAACTTCAAAAGATCGTAACTCAGTCCAATCTCGCTCAAATCCAGTGATCGAAATATCCAGGGCGAAGAGAAAACTCTCACCTGTCGGGAGAAACAATCCGCGAAGCGCTGCGAGCAACGGTTCCTGAGATAAATCACTCGTAAGTTGAGCCGCGATCGCGGCAATTTCAAAAGCGCGCAGTGCGACTTTGGTATTGAGAATTTTGAGACTTTTCGTCACGCTGGTTTACTCGAATTTGCACGGGTTTCACTGTTGATATTGTCAAGAGTACACAGCGAAAAAATTGGAACTCCACGATCGAGTAAAATGAAATATCTGGAGTGGGACGCAATTGGACACATTTCGGGCATTTTTCGTACTGTCGCTGTGATCTAGCGCTGGATAGACGGTGTGCTGGCTATCATGATCAACCTCATTCTCTTCCTCTCGCGGATACCTTTCCAGGAAGCCCTAGATTGTGAGGATTGAGTGAGTAGAACTGAAGCTATGATCCAAGGAACACGAAAAAATGCAGAATTTTGAAAATTTCCTGTGGCTCTTAAAGGGTTAATTGCACTAATAAAATTGCTTTCTCCACGCCGACTCTTTAAATAATAATAATAATAATACAACCCGGCGTCTTTGCCAGCTAAAAGAGGCGAGTGATGGATACTACATGTCGTCAGTTTAATCCGACGAACTGTCGCTCTCCTCGCCACTCCACACAACAACAAAAGACTCGTGCCAACTAGGAGAGAGCGTTTTCTCTAACTTGCTTTCAGTAAGGTGACTGGAGAACTGCGCCCCAACAAAACGGACAAGACAATATATTATGGGGACGTGGAGAAAAGAGGGGAAAAAGTGGGGTGAGGGATACTAAAGAGGTGCCTGTGCAAAGTACAACAAGGCCTGAACAGGACGGGAGACAAAGACGAACGACGGGGAAATACGACGGACACAAGACGGCAACCAGACAAATACAACGGAGACCAGACGAGAAAATGTGTATGCAACGGGGACGAGATTAGAAATAATGCATACGGAGGGGACAGAAGACGGTGCAGCGGCATGTACAAAGCATTCCAAGACAGCGCAGCGGCGTGTACCACGGGTCAGCAGCATGTACGACGCAGAGACACATACGCAGCCACGTGTACGACAAAAGAGACACAAGCGCAGCCACATGTACGACAAGAGACACCCGCGCAGCCGCATGTACGACACAGAGCTACAAGCGCGACCACATGTACAACACTATCCCCAACCGAAAAAAGACATCCACTCCTGTGGATGGAAGTGTATATATAAAAAAACAGGAGAAGACAGACCGGAGAAGAAGACAGAAAGACCGGGGAAATGAAATGTGAAACAACATAAATAGGCGACAATAAAACACAAAAGAAGTGGGGTCACGACTGTTGAACGCATGACGAGTAGGCCAGGAGGGTTAACACCAGTCGGGAGCCCCGCAAAACTGTGCATCACTCAAACGGAACCTGCAAGCAACAGATTTTGCAGAGGACCCCGGCTGGCGAGCTGTTCGACCTGTAGTTGTCCCTTTGGATCTTGATTATTTGAACAGCACCAACCTAGTACGCCACCCACCCAACAGTCGAGACAAACAAAATTACACATGCAAGAGAAAAATGCAGCTTACGCGAGATCGTTATAGCAATAAATGTCCACCAAAGGAACAACATCGGATAAGTCCTCCAGGACAGGAGGCGTAGCCGGCCGCGGTGCAGGTGAAGAGGGTGCGGATAGTGCTGACAGTGAATCAGGTGACATGCATGGTGCTGTTTGCTGCGCTGCCCGGCGGACTCTGCGGCGCTGTCTCGAGCGGCGAGACCGACGGCGCACACGGCGAAGCAACGGGAGTGCTGGAGGTGCCGGTGGACAGAGCGGGGGAGGCAACGGAGCAACCGGTAGAGAGCACTCCGACCCCGTCATGGCGAAATAGACGGAAGTCGGGGCCGCGGCGGCGCGATAACTAGAACGAGCAAGAAAAGTGACAAAAACAGCCGAAACAACTGGAGCACGCAGCCTCAAGCAATCACCACCCCTTCCACGGAAGCTGACCCTGTCCTGCCTCTAAGGCGACGTAACCCCCAGGCGACAACACACATGAACGTCTGGGTCGGGGTGTACCAGGCCGGGGCGGGGACGGAGGGGAACCCGGAGGAGACGGGGGCGTACCCGGAGGGGAACCCGGGGGTGAAGGAGGAGGGGTGGGGACCGAACCCGGGGGCTGAACCAGAACGGGAGCCGGAGCCACAGGGTGAGGTGCACCTGTTGTACATGTGGTCGCGCTTGTAGCTCTGTGTCGTACATGCGGCTGCGCGGGTGTCTCTTGTCGTACATGTGGCTGCGCTTGTGTCTCTTTTGTCGTACACGTGGCTGCGTATGTGTCTCTGTGTCGTACATGCTGCTGACCCGTGGTACACGCCGCTGCGCTGTCTTGGAATGCTTTGTACATGCCGCTGCACCGTCTTCTGTCCCCTCCGTATGCATTATTTCTAATCTCGTCCCCGTTGCATACACATTTTCTCGTCTGGTCTCCGTTGTATTTGTCTGGTTGCCGTCTTGTGTCCGTCGTATTTCCCCGTCGTTCGTCTTTGTCTCCCGTCCTGTTCAGGCCTTGTTGTACTTTGCACAGGCACCTCTTTAGTAATGTCGTCAGTTTAATCCGACGAACTGTTGCTCTCCTCGCCACTCCACACAACAACAAAAGACTCGTGCACACTGGGAGAGAGCGTTTTCTCTAACTTGCTTTCAGTAAGGTGACTGGAGGACTGCGCTCCAACAAAACGGACAAGACAATATTATTATTATGGGGACGTGGAGAAAAGAGGGGAAAAAGTGGGGTGAGGGATACTAAAGAGGTGCCTGTGCAAAGTACAACAAGGCCTGAACAGGACGGGAGACAAAGACGAACGACGGGGAAATACGACGGACACAAGACGGCAACCAGACAAATACAACGGAGACCAGACGAGAAAATGTGTATGCAACGGGGACGAGATTAGAAATAATGCATACGGAGGGGACAGAAGACGGTGCAGCGGCATGTACAAAGCATTCCAAGACAGCGCAGCGGCGTGTACCACGGGTCAGCAGCATGTACGACACAGAGACACATACGCAGCCACGTGTACGACAAAAGAGACACAAGCGCAGCCACATGTACGACAAAAGACACCCGCGCAGCCGCATGTACGACACAGAGCTACAAGCGCGACCACATGTACAACACTACACGTCCATGAGGTCAGCCAAATGCCAGTGAGGCTCTGGAATCCATCTTGTCTTGCAGAGATGCAGGCGCCTGACGTACATGTATATAGTAGCAAACGCATACACATACCTATATATGGTAGACCAACAAGACACCTGAACCCCAGAGGCCTCCCTAGCCCTCATACATGCCAACCGTCCAGGGTTTCCCGGGACAGTCCTGGGAATAGGGTGTTTGTCCCGGGACAGTCCAGGAAATTCCAGGGACTGAGATGGAACTTTTGAAATCGAAATTCTCCTTTTTATGATGCTTTTTTTTCAGTGTTTCCTCGAACTTGTAGATCCGTTGTAAGTGCACACAGCATGTAGCACGTAGTAGACAACAAACCCCATGTGGAACTGCAACGGATCGTCGGTATAACGGTAGTCAACAGAAAGTTTACTTGTGCAGTTACAGCTCAATGCAATGACATCCCTTTTGATTGTGCAGCAGTCATGAAAAATACATCTGCTAATGATGGATGCGCTAAAAAAATTGGTGTCGAGGGAAAACGGACCAAATCAAGGAAATTCAGCCTCATTGTCCAGGGAATTCAATCCTCCAGGTTGGCATGTCTGGGGGCTACGTAGCCCCAGGGAGGCCTCTGGGGTTCAGGTGCCCTCTTGGCCCAACCCAATGCACCTTAGAATAGACACAGTAGAATGGGCTTGCATATCTATATGTAACCATTCTAACTGTTCGTGTTGTGTTTGTGTGTGTGACTATGCACAGCTGAACTGGATGACATCATTTCAACATGCTACCGTAATGTCGCGTGCATAAGCCGGATTTGTGCATAAGCCTGTCTCGTGTAGAAGCATGAAATCTGCAACAGCTTTTCGCGTACAAGCCTGTCGCATGCATAAGCCGGGCCAGTACACGAGACGCGCCACGTGTCGCGTGCGTAAGCCGGGCTACTACGCAAGACTGGTGAGCGCGCCTTTTACATGTTCATGTTTGCATGGTACCGTACACTTGCACACGCGGAAAACGTGGGAAGATGCGGAAATCAACACCAGCTGCGCTCGACGGCCATGCAGCACTCTTCAAGCTTCAAACTTACCTTTCCCATGGCATTTTCCGTCTTGTCCCTTGGCAAGTTGAAAAAAAATCCCGTTGGAAAATGTTGGTTTTGACGTCCAAAAGTCAGCAGTTTGCGCATACAAGCCTGGTCATTGAGTGGTGCTTGTCATATAAGCCTGTCTCGTGTATAAGCCTGTCTTGTGTACAAGCCTGACTCCATCACCGGCTTATAGGCATATAAGCCCCGGCTAATGCACGCGACATTACGGTATGTTAAACTCCGTCGACTGAGAATCTTCTTCTGCGGCAAGTACGGTACTGGAAAGTCCAATCTGATTCGAGTTATTCTTGGCGACGAGTTCCAATCCAATAAAGACAGCACAGAAGGCGTGGACGTCAGGCGAACCCTTGCTACTCTGCCAGCCAACGACAGTCAGGAAGATGTCGCACTGCTACCGAAGTTCAGTTGCATCCAAAAAAATGAATTGTCTGCACAGCTCATGACTGCAGCTACTCAGCATCAGCAGCAGCAGCGGCAGCAGCAACTTGTTGGTGGCATTAAACCAGGGGACGAAGCAGCCTTTGGTGGATCGTCAGCTGCGGGTTTAGAAGCAGCCGCGGCTGAAGCCAGCAACTCCAGCACCACACAGGAAGACATCAGTGTGTCAGCTATCCAGATCAGCAATGACAGCAGTCATACTCCTGATGGTGACTCTCACATGGACATGTCCCACAATCAGGAAGATAGAACTAACAAGTTGCCATGGTCACCAGGCATTCTTGATGGCATTGCTGACGATATCATGGAAGAACTGCAACAAATACGGACCGAAGAGGATCAAACCGAACGAACCAGTGTTGAGTTTTGGGACTGTGGTGGTCAGCTAGCAATGGCAACGCAACAGAGCATCTGCCTTGCTTCAGGGCGTGCAATGTTCGTGATCACGTTCGATGCCAGCAAAGACCTGTGCGACAAAGTGGACACTGAAGTTTTCCGCTATGACAAAGGAAAGTCTGTCTCCATCGAGCCATTGTTTCCCGGAATGACTCATGAAGATTTCCTGCTGATGTGGCTATCCACTGTGTCTTTGCGCATGCAGCAGAGTCCAGCCAGCACCAACCCAAACCCGGAGGCAGCAAAAACCACAAGCGTGCACACCGCACACCAGTCAAGAACTGGAACGGATCTACGGAAGACAAAGCCAAAGGTGTTCCTCGTTGCAACCCACATAGATTTGGTCGACGATGTCGAGGAGAAAAAGAAGGAAATAATTGCTGTTGTCAAGGGCATTTCAAAGCGTTTGAATTCCGCTCACCTTGAACTGGTTGGACCATACTTTGTAAGCAACAAACAACCCGGACATCCCGCGTCGGAGATGAGCACATTCCTCGAGGACTTGACTGAAGACATCTGCCTGTTTGAGCCTGACATGATTCCCCTCAACCAGATGAAGCTGGAGAAAGCAATTACCAGGCTTCAAGTAGCAGCTACAGCAAAGCAGCAGCAAACACCAAGGCCAAACCAAATGCCGCCGGATCTACGCATGCATGCAACCTTTGCAGAGCTCAAGGAGCTGGCAAAGTTCATGTCAAATGGGTCTATGTCAGACAAGGAGATCCGTGCTGCTTTGTCTTACTATCACCACATTGGTGTTGTGATTTGCAGCGACTGGCAAGATCCTACTGCTGAAAGTCTTGTCTTTCTCAACGTGGACTGGTTGCTACAGCTATTCGTGCAACTGGTTGTCCTCTCCTATGATCGGGACAACAGCGGCCGTCGTCTCCTGGGTCGTGTAGGAGAAATCGAGGCTCTGCAGGAAGAGGGACGGATGTCAACTTCACTTCTGACGGCAGTCTGGAAACTGGATCAATGCGTTCAACAGTCACTCATGGAAATCATGTGTCATTTTGGCCTAGCTTCTGAGATATCAGCCGTCAAGCCAACCGAGCACATGTATCTTCTTCCATTTTGCATCAGTGAGCGAGGTAGAGCGAAGACTCTTCCAGCCAATTTGCAGTACAGTCCACCTCTTCTGGTGATGAAGTTTTCATGTGCTTTCTTCCCACCGGCCGTCTTCAGTCGCATGGCAATCTACTGTGTATCAAACAAGTCGTATGAGGGCATCCGCAACCCTGTTGTTGAATACGCAGCTATCTCGTTCAAGTTTGGCCGTCAGCACCATGTCCGTATCTCCTGGTTTCCTATTGGACTGCTGGTGGAAGTGAAGTCATCGTCCAAATCAAAGGAGAAGGTGATTGCCGCCACCCATCAGCTGCTGGACGTGATCAATGATTCCCTTAGCAGCCTGAAAGACCAGGGCTTTGTTGGTCTTGAGTGGACGCAATGCTTCCAATGCCAGCGCTGCATATCCAATGTCGTCGATGAAGATGATGATGGCGGAGAATCTGGGCACAATAGTCGACGGTCAACGTCTGGGCGAGCCGTAACCTCATCTTGTCAGTTACGGAGGGACATCGGCTTTATCGAGCTGTCTGGATATGAACTGCTGGACTACGCTGAAATGGAAGACGACGACGCTGAGGAGTTGCATAAGTGCGGACGCTGTAAAGAGTCTACGACATTGCCTTGTGATTACATTCATTACTGGATCAGAAGCAATAGCAGCAGTTCCAGCTATGCCGCTAGCAGCAACAGTACCGCCACCAGAAGCCACAGCAGCAGCAGCAGCAGCAACAGCAGATGCCACAGCAGCAGCAGACGCCACAGCAGCAGCAGCAGTAGCAGCAGACGCCACAGCAGCAGACGCCACAGCAGCAGGCGCCATAGCAGCAGCCACGGTAGCAGAAGCAGCAGAAGCAGCAAGTATAACAGCCGCGCTGCAGAGAGTGTAAGCACTGATGCGGTCGCCTGTGATTTATCAGAATTGGTACGTGTGGTTGTACGCACTTTACTTTATTAGAATGTGTACACACATCCTTCATGATATACCTTTACCATTCCGGGTGTTTCTGCATGCGATAAGCGCACAATCCAACCAATGCGTTGAAAAAAATTAAAAGTTAGGTAAAGGCATGATTGGGGCCGACATGTAACCCTATTTCAGACCGCCTCGTCTTTGCACCTGCGCTGTATGCTTGCCCACTAGGGATAGACAGACAGTGTACACATACTGCAATCTAGTGCAAAGCATCTCCATGGTGTCAGTATGACTTGGAATTAGGGAAGGACAAACGCGCAACCCTTTGCTAGAACTTAAGCCGTGCTTCTCAAATCCCCCCCCCCCCCTCACCTCACGCCCAGCCAACACGTCTCACACCTCACACCCAGCCATCTCACACCTAAGGCTAACGGATACCTCCAGTAAGACTCACGGTGTACTTTCTACCAACGTATGACATCATGTTATGACTGAATTGCCATGGCAGGAGTGACTGTAGTTGTACTGATGGGATGGGTATTGACAGTGTGAATGCAGGATGAATAGTTACACACAGACCACTGGTACAGACTCCCACATCATCCGATCAATCAATGACATCATCACCCCGGATATGCTCTGTTTTGCCACACATTGCTCACAGCTAGGTTCAGAACAAAGTAGTTTACTTTTTGGCTCATTGTTTTTTCTTGTGTGTGTGTGTGTGTGTGTGTGTGTGTGTGTGTGTGTGTGTGTGTGTGTGTGTGTGTGTGAACATGTGTGTGTGTGTGTGTGCATGTGTGTGCATGTGTATGTGTGTGTGTTTGTGTGTGTGTGCATGTGTGTGTGTGTGTGTGTGTGTGTGTGTGTGTGTGTGTGTGCGTGTGCGTGCGTGTGTGTGCATGTGTGCGTGTGTGTGTGCATGTGTGTGTGTGTGTGTGTGTTTGTGTGTGTGTGTGTGTGTGTGTGCGTGTGTGTGTGTTTGCTTTGTAGAGCCATGGTCGTGGTGGTGAAGCTAGGCCAGGAGGATCAGATGGTGAATGTAAGTACGCGTCTGCCCATTCCTCGAGTGCTCGCTCCGGAAAGCGTTTTAGAGACTTGCATCTTGGTGCAGTTTGTACTAGTAGACTCCCTCTCACATTCAGGGTGAGCAGAGGGGAAAACAACTGGGTGTTTATATGCCTCACATTTGCATTGGTCTCAAGGCCCATTATTTGTGGGGCAAACCAATAGGGAGGAGATGGTGCCGTTTTTGGAACAGCTTGACAGCAAGGAATTGTCGAGCAATAGTCTCATCAGTGTGGACCTTTCACTCAAAATATGTTTTGTGTAAACTCATAACTGACATGTTGAAGTTTGTTGTGAGACCAGAGTCGAGCCATTCCTTGGTGTTAGTCTGTTTCTTTCCAACTGTTCAAATTTGCTTTTAGAATTGTGGTGTCTTTGACATGGCTGCAAAACAGGCTGGTTTGAATTCCATTCAAAGTTCAGCCTAACTTCTGAAATTGTCTAGTTTGAAGTACATACAGTACTTTCCGGAATATTACCTGCATTCTAAAATCCCTTTTAAAAACTCAATAACCTTCCCTGCGACTTAGACTCCGCATGCTGAAGGCGAACACGAATTATTTTGTTACTCGGGAGGTATCACTATCTGTGTTGTGCCATTTATGTATGCAGTGACCATATTTGAAAAACAAAACCCATAGAAAGGTTAGGCCATGGATTGTGCTGGGTGGTATGACTCCCTGCGATTCCCAAAGCATTACGCTCTTGCCCATCAGTGCAAACTTTGCAGAAGTTTGATGTTGGATTCATTTTCTGTGAAGTAGGAAAACATTTGAAATTGCAGCACTTGAATTCAGGATTTCAACCCAAGCTCTATTATCCTACTTCACAGAAAATGAATCCAACATTGAACTTCCGCAAAGTATGCACTGATGGGCCAGAGTCTTGTGTTTTGGGACTCACCGGAACTTGAGTCGCACAACCCCGAGCACAATCCCTGGCCGGTGGCTAGGCTCAGCAAATCAATCTCAACGGCATGCGAAGAAATATTGAAACGTTTGTGTCACCCTATCTGCACACACCAGATTGGTTCAAGTCGCCTAAGTATGTCAGCGATATCCGTCCCTGGCTGTGCGACCTCCCTGCAGCAAACTTGAGAAGGACTCTTGAGAAGCATGGGCTGTTGACACTGTCTCAGGTGCACACGCTGATGGAGACTGAGCGGTTACATGGGAAGGAAAGGCATAACTGTGAGATGTTGCTGGAGTCCGTGGAGTCAGCAGGAAAAGATGGCTTTGTCGACCTCTACAACGCAATCGAGAAGAGCACATCCTTGACCCAATTGTTCATACGGATTGGATTGAAGCGAATGCGTGAAGCGATGCCTGATGAGTAATGTCGGTAGGATCGAGGTCTGTGCAAGCCATCAGCACAACAGCATCATCACCCTGCGGTATTTACTGGCTGTTACCAGTTCCATGTCTACATGTGGTTGTGCGTGGGTGTATCTGTGTGCAAGTGGGTTTCATTACCTGTTTGCTAGTGTGTGTGTGTGTGTGTGTCTGTGTGTGTATGTGTGTGTGTGTGTGTGTACGTGTGTGTGTGTGTGTGTGTGTGTGTGTGTCTGTGTGTGTGTGCGCGTGTGTACGTGAATAGGTGTATGCACCTATGCACATGTACCGATCCAGCAATTTCAGTATGTTTGGTCTGTGCTTTCATTTTGAATAATTGATCTATTTCCATTACACATGTATTAAATTTTGTATCCTTGAGTCCTTGGTGCTACATTCCCACCTCTACCCCCCCCCCCCCCCCCCCCCCCTGTGATGCATGGTGTTTGCAGGGCTTTTCTCAGGCTCCTGAGTGTTGACCTCCGAATCAAACCAAGTCATTAGTGCCTCATTTCCCGCATGACAAGTGTGCATAATCTTGAGTAGATACGGCCATCCTTTGCTTTTTTAAGTTTGTTTCCCTTTGGTTTCGTTACGCTAAGACTGTAACAAATTTGGATGACCAA
>NC_088644.1:43341872-43374372 GCF_964019385.1 Sycon ciliatum
TAGTGTTTATTCGGTGTGTTGAAATTTTAGATATGAAACAGACGCACCGAAAGTACCGAAAATAAAAGTACAGGGAAAAATGAGTGAAATTACAGTAGTTGATGTAGGCGCATGGCAGTGTCAGTGTACTAGCACACATGCCTCACCTCTTGCAAACACCGTTAGCAGAACACACAGATACAGACACACACACACACACACACACACACACACACACACACACACACACACACACACACACACACACACACACACACACATACACACATACACACACACACACACACACACACACAAGAAATTCCTTTTGTAACTAAAGCCGTTTAGGAAAGTTCCCTTAAATATGGACAAGCAGTGACGTTTCCTTCACTCACCCTATGGTCCACTTGTCTTGCGATTGTATCTGGAAGATAAGTCTCATGTGAGTGCGGCGGGTAGCCTTCGTCCAGACATTGACCGGTGCTGTTAGAATCTCCCGATCCCCATCCACCTGTAGGTAGTTTGTGAGGCATACATCTTGCACGGCACATAGCGCGGACAGCACCTTCTCCTCCTCCTTCACGGACACAACAGAAAAGTAGTGGTAGTCCTTCAGGTTTTTAGCTAGCTTCTTCAAGTAGTCTACACTGTATTTGTCGAGAATGTAGACTGTAGCTTTTGTTGAGGATGATCCGACCTTGGCGGGTGAGAAGTGGGCAATTACCACCATCTTGGAGAAGGCTTGGAAGTGCCGTTGCAGCAACACTGGGTTGCGAGCAATCTCGTCATCAAACACGTCGACAGCCACAGCCCACACATGTAGAGTCAGTGGTCGGGGAACATCAAAGTAGCTGAACGGTTCGGTGAAGTGAGGGCTGCAGTGAATGAAAGAGAGGGAAAAAACAGCAGAAAGAGACCATTAGCCTGCGAAGAAACTTGGAATGTCCCTCAAGACAGCATTGCAAAGAAGCAAAGTCAACCACAGTTAGAACTTTGAAAGTGGTCCAAAAAACGGAAATATATTCATGACACAAAGAGTGAAATTCCCTGCTACAGGACACAGCAGTGCATCATAATGAGTGAATACTGAACACCGTTTCAGGTTAGCGATAGAGAGCTCGACAGAAGTATCACTTCTTTCCACACAGTTCTAAGCCAAACAACCTTGGCAAAACCAAATAGTGGAATTTTGCATATGATTACAGTTCACAGCTCTCTGTGGTCCATGATCCTCGACCACGCACTGGCTGATGTCAGATACTAGAGAGGTTAAGATGCGCGTTATTTCCGACGTGACGCGCAATTTCACGTCAAATTTGGCGTAAAACTCCAAATTTCGACGTGAGCAGCAGGTCACTTGCGTTGATTTTTCGACGTGCGAGCAAATGACGCGAGCTGAACTTTCGCGTTACGTCAGAAATAACGTGCATCTTAACCTCTCTAGTACTAGCTGTTTCAACCGTGTCACTGAGGTCTCCTCAACAGAGCTCACAGTCAATGGTTATACTTGGTCATACCTGGCAAAGATCTCGGGAACCGGAGGACACACGACTCTCTGAGAGCCATAGTCCTCGACCACACACTGGCTGAAGTCCAAATCGCCAGAGATGGTGTTTAGAACCTTCTTGACTTTCCTCTTCTGCAGGCCCTTCAGGTAGTCTAGAGCTTTGCGTTGCTCTTCGTCAGTAGCAAAACCCAGCAACAGACAGGAGCAGGCACGGCTCTCCTTCCTGCCCAGAAGTATACCCGGTGATATTCCCTCGGCAAACGCGTCAGCAACAGCGAGACCACGCCTGACATTCTCCGGGACATTGCCGATTAGCACCAGATGCAGCGTCATCTTCACCTGTATCGGCCATGTTTGAAATCTGCTGTCCTGCATCAAAAAAGAAAGCATATCACAAGCAACAGAGTGTTCATAAAAATAAAAGGGCCAAGGAACTACAAGTTACGCTATAATGTCCACTAACACCACCAGTTACTTGTAGTTCCTTGGTCCTTTTATTTTGTATAAATTAATCATTGGCTCTCCATCCGAGTCCATTCTAAGAGAGTGTTCATTCAACATGGAGTTAAAACACTTTTTTCATCCTCTTATTATTGTTTAAACTAGCTCTGCCTTTCGGTATTCAGCTCTCTATCGGACAGCCTGGAACCTCTCTGTTTATAGCTGAGTACAGACGATTACCGGTGACACGAACGCAAAGCGCCTGCACTATTGCCAGCTGTTATGGTTAAAAGTGGCAGAAGACAACCGTTCGCGCTAACGTCTTGCACCCATCCATGTCAAGAAGACTTGATGTCCATCATTCAACTGCAAACATGAGCATGTAGCCTACGCAATGCTTATTAGGGTTCTAGCCAAATTTGGTATGGGGGGGGGGAGGGGCTGCCCCCCCCACCCCGTGAAAAAGTGGCACCCCCTACTCATTTTCCGATTTTCGTTTTTTTATGCAATTCAACGAATATGCAGTCGAACGTCACTATTAGATGGTTCATAAAGGCACATTTGTCTGGGGCAAAGTCGGGGATTCGCCACATACGCTGCATTTAGCGTTGCAAGACAATATTGGAAAGTGGAAAATAGGTATACGGGGTAGCTGTTTCCCATACCCGCCCCCTACTATTTTGACCTGGCTGGAACCCTGCTAAACACGATTATCATTCTGCCACTTAACTTAAAGGGGAAGTATACCCTAAAATCAAATTTTCACCAGTTGTAGTCTTCGGGGTGCTGAGTCGAATGGTCTTGGTCCGAGGAAGCTGAGACGCTCCCTTCCTTCTTTATTTCCAATCGAACACGCGCACTTCCACCGAAACTGGGTGACTGCGCCCTACTAGATGGGGATTTGTATGCAAAAAGTCACTAAAAACGCCGTTTCGTTCTTATAAAAGCACGGGTGACCACGATCGGTCCATATGTTGTAGTCTTTTGGACGCTAAATCGAATGGTCTTGGTCCGAGGAGGCTGCGATATAGCGTTCAGCCCAAATTCCCAATCGAACGCGGTAAAATACGGTCCCGTACGAGATCCCGTACCGATGCGTACAAAAGTCACTGGCCTGGTCACCGTGCCAGTGCATGCAGTGCAGTGCACTGACTGTGCCGGCCGGCTACAGTCTATGATCTAGTCTGTGACACGATCGAGGGCATGCCGGCATCTCGCTCTCATCCAGGGTTCAAGAGTTCATAACTGAAACTCACCGAATGAGCTTTCGGTCTATGTTATGTATGTAGCCGGCTAGCCAGACATGTCGGCAAGGGTGCATGACGGGAAGAGTTCAAAGTGTGCTGCAGTGCTTACACATGGATTACAATGACTGTCATGTTCTTTGAATCTGGGTGTGAAATGCCTTCTTTTTCCTGGTTCATGGCGACACTAGCCGCTCAGCACTGCGTGTTTTATTTTTCCAGCCACTGCGTTTGCTATTCCGTATTCGACGCTCTTGACTTTGCATGAACTCAGCAATGGCTGGCAAAGAGACCCCGACCAGTTTGCGTACAGAAGCCATAGATGTATTAGCATATGCAAGGGAGCCAGAGTTTACCACTGAAGAGCTCCAGGCGGGTGTTTCGCAGTGGCCACTCGTCAAGATGGCGGCAAATCCGAGAGTACAAAAATTTCGACTCTGCCTATGTGCGTGGCGGATGCGAATCTCGCACGTGCATGCAAAATCTTGCCTTCTGCCAGAGCTGGGTAGAGCAAGTGTACGTGTGTAGCCAGTGTAGGAACGAACGACGACCTTTTCCGAGAGAGAATGTGGCTCTTTTCATCCCAACATTTTACTCGCCACGCTCTCCCTCCCAGCTTATTGATACGAGTATGTGCTACCGAGTAGAAGTCTCCATCTTCAGAGTAGGCCAGGCAGAATCGCAAGGTTGAAATACTTGCTCACTTGGTTTTTTTGGTCCTTTGAGGTGTTGATGTGATCGTTGTGTACAACTCGAAGTGACAAACTTGAGACCCCCGCGCCACAAAAAACTGAGGCGCGCCACAAAGTTTCGTTTGGCTATTCAATGAAAGGACGTATGGAAGCAGGGATAAAAACTATCGTGGCTGCCGGCAAAACTCCTAGTAATGTAATAAACGGGGGTGTGACTTTGGTAATTCCAAGGAGAATGTACGCACGGCCATTCCACAACGAAGACGAACTACGAGCTCAAAAACACTCCGATTTTCAAACAAACGACGCAGGAACGAAGACATGGCCACAGTGTTCCCGTGTGGCCTTCAAAACACCTAATTTTACTTCGATAGCGGCTGGTTCAGGGCAAATTCAGGCCCAATTCGACAGCGTCGTACCGCTGAGATTCGCCCAAAACACGAGGAAATGTACGGTAGATCCAAATGCGTACGCATTTTGCGTACGGGGACGACTGGCCAGAGTTCATGCACTGCAAACACCCGTGTGCAGTGCACTGACTGTGCCGGCCGGCTACAGTCTATGATCTAGTCTGTGACACGATCGAGGGCATGCCGGCATCTCGCTCTCATCCAGGGTTCAAGAGTTCATAACTGAAACTCACCGAATGAGCTTTCGGTCTATGTTATGTATGTAGCCGGCTAGCCAGACATGTCGGCAAGGGTGCATGACGGGAAGAGTTCAAAGTGTGCTGCAGTGCTTACACATGGATTACAATGACTGTCATGTTCTTTGAATCTGGGTGTGAAATGCCTTCTTTTTCCTGGTTCATGGCGACACTAGCCGCTCAGCACTGCGTGTTTTATTTTTCCAGCCACTGCGTTTGCTATTCCGTATTCGACGCTCTTGACTTTGCATGAACTCAGCAATGGCTGGCAAAGAGACCCCGACCAGTTTGCGTACAGAAGCCATAGATGTATTAGCATATGCAAGGGAGCCAGAGTTTACCACTGAAGAGCTCCAGGCGGGTGTTTCGCAGTGGCCACTCGTCAAGATGGCGGCAAATCCGAGAGTACAAAAATTTCGACTCTGCCTATGTGCGTGGCGGATGCGAATCTCGCACGTGCATGCAAAATCTTGCCTTCTGCCAGAGCTGGGTAGAGCAAGTGTACGTGTGTAGCCAGTGTAGGAACGAACGACGACCTTTTCCGAGAGAGAATGTGGCTCTTTTCATCCCAACATTTTACTCGCCACGCTCTCCCTCCCAGCTTATTGATACGAGTATGTGCTACCGAGTAGAAGTCTCCATCTTCAGAGTAGGCCAGGCAGAATCGCAAGGTTGAAATACTTGCTCACTTGGTTTTTTTGGTCCTTTGAGGTGTTGATGTGATCGTTGTGTACAACTCGAAGTGACAAACTTGAGACCCCCGCGCCACAAAAAACTGAGGCGCGCCACAAAGTTTCGTTTGGCTATTCAATGAAAGGACGTATGGAAGCAGGGATAAAAACTATCGTGGCTGCCGGCAAAACTCCTAGTAATGTAATAAACGGGGGTGTGACTTTGGTAATTCCAAGGAGAATGTACGCACGGCCATTCCACAACGAAGACGAACTACGAGCTCAAAAACACTCCGATTTTCAAACAAACGACGCAGGAACGAAGACATGGCCACAGTGTTCCCGTGTGGCCTTCAAAACACCTAATTTTACTTCGATAGCGGCTGGTTCAGGGCAAATTCAGGCCCAATTCGACAGCGTCGTACCGCTGAGATTCGCCCAAAACACGAGGAAATGTACGGTAGATCCAAATGCGTACGCATTTTGCGTACGGGGACGACTGGCCAGAGTTCATGCACTGCAAACACCCGTGTGCAGTGCACTGACTGTGCCGGCCGGCTACAGTCTATGATCTAGTCTGTGACACGATCGAGGGCATGCCGGCATCTCGCTCTCATCCAGGGTTCAAGAGTTCATAACTGAAACTCACCGAATGAGCTTTCGGTCTATGTTATGTATGTAGCCGGCTAGCCAGACATGTCGGCAAGGGTGCATGACGGGAAGAGTTCAAAGTGTGCTGCAGTGCTTACACATGGATTACAATGACTGTCATGTTCTTTGAATCTGGGTGTGAAATGCCTTCTTTTTCCTGGTTCATGGCGACACTAGCCGCTCAGCACTGCGTGTTTTATTTTTCCAGCCACTGCGTTTGCTATTCCGTATTCGACGCTCTTGACTTTGCATGAACTCAGCAATGGCTGGCAAAGAGACCCCGACCAGTTTGCGTACAGAAGCCATAGATGTATTAGCATATGCAAGGGAGCCAGAGTTTACCACTGAAGAGCTCCAGAGTTTCCGTGACGGTGGCGAGGAGCACGTTGAAAATGAGGAGGAAGCTGCTGCTGCTGCGAGCGTCGAAGAAGCCTGGCCTCCCCACACCAGAGTCGGCAACGTTTCCTGGTGTGAATGTACATGCTGCGTGCAGATGGAGTGTAGACTGGACTGCATATGCTGCCGTGAAGTGGGTGCCGTGTTGCAGTTCCTCTCAGGCACCGCACAACGGTGCGTGTCTGAGACGGAAGAGTTCCAGACAGGATGCCTAAATAAACACGTTTTGACCATCGCCTTGCGCGGATACCTGGACATGACCAAGCAGCTGTGCAACCAGCCGCCGACAAATTTTGACAATAGGTGAGTGAGTTCAACTAACTAATTACTTCAACTTTTATCTTGCCTTAGCTGTGGGGACAGGTGTGTAGATCAAACTATAAAAAAGGTCTTGGGAGGACTGGGGCGAACTCGGTGCCTGTTCACAACTCACAAGTTCTCAGTAACAGTCTACCGTGAGTGGCACTAACAGCGCGGCCGGATAAACCTGTCCCCAACAGGTGTCTATTTTCTTAGATGGGACTGGACTCAGTGAAAGTGTGCTGTGCTGTTCAGTCCACTTTCATGAAGTCATGATGGATTGAATATTGTGTACTTCCTTGCCCAGATCATTCAGATATGCTGCCTACCGACAGGTAACGTGGATGATCCATGGGAAAATGGGTCGTGGTGTAAGATGTCGTATTCCAGCATGCCTTGTGGGAGCAATACGCCAGTGCTTTCCAAACCCTCCGGGTAAGCAGTGATTTCTTATGGAGTGAATATAAATACGAGTGAAATGTGGCAACTCCATTGCTTGGAAGTCTTATGAACTTGGAGATGTCAACTTATAAAGATAAATGAATGAACGCTTCGGGTGCGGATCTGCCTGCCTGCGTGCATGTGTGTGTGTGCGTGTGCGTGTGTGTGATGACAATTGTCTGTGAAGGTGTACCGTACCATGGGTTTGAAGAAGCCAGGGATGAGGCGGATACTCAGTGGCCCGAAGATTGACATCATAACTTTTAGAGGTAAGCAATGACTTGCCTTCTCTAATACTTCAATGTAAAGAATAAGCTATTTAGGATTCCTGAACGATAGGCATTGAGGACTGGCAACAAAATCAGATACATGTGCACAGGCATAATCTCCGAACATGCAAATTGGACAACACACCATTTGTTCTTGTTGGTCATTACTCCTTGCAAAACACTTCCACCACAACTAAAACGAAAAGAAGGGAAAAAGGCCAGCAAAGGCACAGCATGCTCGCACCATCACATATACGTACACGTGACACAAAAGGTATCATAGTGCGAGCATGACTCATACTCATAGTCACAGCACATACAGCCCGGCGCAGTTGTACAAGCGAATGATCGCGGGCACAAACGGCTTTAAAAAACAAATAATTTATCATGAGAGCAGCTCAAACAACTACAGGTTTGAAGCGGAAATAAAAATAGAGCTGTGTTGCCGTGTGTTCATATTTGGGTGGGAACATCGCATTGAACAACGCACTGCTGTTGTCCTTCATCTTCGCTGTCCTGGTCTTCCTCCTGCACATACCCTGCATCATCCTCTAACGTTACTTCATACTCTTGTTCCTCTTCCTCCTCTGGTGCAACTGATGGTGATGCTTCTGCTGTTGCTGCCATTGCCAATCTCGTTTGCAGATTGGCGACAACTGCTGCCTTGACTGGAGCCCCGCGTCGCGACACGTTGACAGGCTTACACTTCTGGATGGGTGGCACTGTCAGCCTCTTCGTGGCCACATCACTGACCTGCTGCATCATGCTGTGCATGCATCCGTATTTCTTTTCACTGTAGATTTTTTTGGCCACGAAATCACCCTTCACTCGAGAAAACTGGACCTTGTACTGTGGCTGACCTTTTGATGTTGCCTGTTCTCTGCCAGCATTGAAGTTATGGTCAAGAGCAGCAAGCTGGGTGCGGGCCTCCATTCCCTCTCTACTGAATTGAATTCGCTTCGGCATGTACTTCGTCATCATGCTATGGTACACCTGCATGCACATGACGAACAAGAAAGTTATTCAGGTCACTGATACCTGGTTCTGACTGATATGCTCCTTATGTCAATTATTGACAGAACTTACGTATGTTATGGGAACACAGTGCAATGCTGAGTGAGTCAATATTTTAGTACCACTGCCAATATGAGCACGGCGTTCCGATGGTCGGTCTATGTTATGGCTGGTGTAAGGATAACAGACATTCTCCCATTGGACTGTTGGATATTTGTAAGTAAAAGTCATATATCCAGGATCCATTTCCTCCTTACCTCTAAGTTTCCAGTGTGCTGGAAATCTGACAAATGCATCAAATCTGCCAGCAGTCTCTTGTCTTGAACAACTGATTCCAGAACCTTGTAGGCTGGAGACCCTAAAGAAATGAGAAAGATAAAAGAGTCAGAATCTATACTGCCGGTCTACTGTTAATTTTGTGTGAGTGGGTAAAAGTGTATACGTAAATGTTAGATGCTCAGACATTGTATTGCTCATGCTTGACTTATTGATAGGGGTGTCATCGAGTAGTAGGGTACCCGTGCTACCCGTAATTAGAGCGGATATTTTAGGGTAGCAGTTTACTGAGTACTCCTGAGAACCCGATCGGGTAGTTGCGGTACGGTGTTTTCACAATGGTGCATGTAAAAAGCATGGCTACTTGCTTACTGTACGCTTTCTATGTAGCGCAAGTGCACACGCACTGTACAAACCATGTCCGCAAAAATACCCGATAGGGTGCCCGTGCTACCGGATAGAAATACGATTTATTCCCGTAGCTATGCAGAAGACGTTACTTCAGTAACGTCTGGCGCTAGCCAGGGTCCACACAGCTTTAATTTGGTATTTGTGTGTTTGTTTGTTTGTGTCACGCCTGGCGCTATCCCGTATCTGACGGCAAAAAATCATAGGGATGTTATAAATTTTTCAATTCTATTTTTTTCAGGCATATCCTTGGATTCGAACCCGCACTATCGCCCTACATGCATTCGCCCATACACTTCGCATTCATACCCATTCTTCCAAGTTGCTTCACGTTATGATCTTGCGTTTGAAGGCCCTATTTGAATATTGCGGCCAGCTGTATGTGGCCAGCTGTGTTTGTTGGTACGGTACGGGAGACGGTGTCGTATTACCCTCGATCGTACCTGTCCCGTACCTATCCCTACCGTACCGTACCATCAAAGACGGCTGGCCACAATGCATATTCAAATAGGGCTTTCAAATGCAAGATCATAATGTGAAGCAACTTTGAAGAATTAGTATATATGCGAAGTGTATCGGGGGATGCATGCAGGGCGCGATAGTGCGGGTTCGAATCCCAGGTTATGTCTAAAAAAAAAGGAATTTTTTAAAGAATTTTATAACATCCCTATGCTTTTTTTCGTCTAGGTCATCAAGGCAAAAAAGCATAGCGTAGGGCCCTGAGCTTCCAAGCTCTCTCGTTTTTACCTGATCTCATTACCCGGCCAAACCCCTACCCGTTGCAGCCCTACTTATTGAAATTCAGTGCTGCCAACTTTCCGTATTTTCCGTATTTGTAAGGAAAATCACTCCTTCGTCCGCAGTGCGGAATTGAAAAATGGTATGGAAAATTGAAGAGGATCGATCAGCCACCGATACTTATGTAGAAGCATGGCAAGCGGAAGCTGAGCGATGAATATCCCTGTGCCAAAGTGAGCGCATACCATGCTTCGACTACATGTAGCACAAAATATCATGTCATCACGGGTACAAGTCACACATGTTTTGCACTAGCAAAATCAGCCACCGACAAGCATGTGGGTGTCAAAAAAGCACAATACAAGCAATGCATATGACAGTACTCTGGTAGTACGAAAGGAGACACTGCAACATATGGAAAATCAGTCCGCAAAGAAAGACCCAGTTGGTTGGCAGCACTGGAATTTGATATTGATAGCGACACAACTTTCACGCTTTACTTACCGGGTGTCAGCCACTTTTTCTGTCGCTGCTCATCAGTGGAAAGCGGAGGATGTGCACACTGCGTGAAGAGTGTACCCTCAGTCCAGCTATGTCGGTTGACGATGTGGTAGAGGACTGAGTTCCACTTTTCACGCAGCAGCACAGCATTGCCTCCGCACGACCGGGCGCAGTACCACAAGTGGTTATTGATGGCCGGTAACCACTCGAGCAAGGCCTGCTGGTCTTTCCTCCTGCATCCTGCCCTGATCTTGGAGGCGACACTCTTGGCATAGTGCCATACATCAAACTGATGCTTGATGGAGTGGCGTCCTCGCATCTCCTTCTTTATGCTGGGGCTCCGGTCAGTGACAACAGTGGCAATCTGGAGAAGGGGATGAAGCACGCAAATGTACACATACAAGGAGAGAAATTTGATCCCAGAGGGTGGTGGCGTTCCCACGGCGGATGCGGAAAACTCGGCTTCCAGCCGAGTCTCACGCAAACCGTGAAATTTAAGGAGAGAAATGTAGGATTTGTGGGTGTTTTCCTCAGGGTCATAAATCATCAAAACAAGCAGAACTTCAAAATTAGATTGCAAGTTGCACATTGTTTTAAAATAAGGAAAATATATCCAATCTGTACACACCTTCAACCCTTGCTCCAAACAACGGTCAAGTGTGACAACGAATCCCATCTTCTCCATTGCCACTGAGCTGGTTGTGTCCGTGGACATCGCCAGATGGTAATCAACAATTAGGTCGGATGCAACATCCATGAAAGTGTATGTCCCGAATCGTGCGGAATAGCCAGGGCTGTCACACCTGCCATCTCCAGCTAGAGCGAGTTGTCTGCCTACAGTGCAGCATAACAAAGATAACATATGCAGAAATTTCCTCCTGCCCTTCAACAAAGTGTGGGTACTCCCAAGTGCCAAAATTCTGGATGTGAAAGCAAACAGCTAAACATACTGATGGGTTTTGCTTTTGCAAGTATGCATGGTGTAGTGTACATGTATGTGCTGATGATACACTCATGGACATTTCTTACGTCATCATTATCATCAAACTATTGACGTCACACCATGCGCAGATAATTTTAGTATGTCTGCCTTTTTGTATTGACACACGGGTCTCCTTGTTCTTGTTACGTTGACATAATTTACTTGCAATTGTAGTTGGTCTTCTTCTAGTCTCCATGTAATCGATCATAGAATAAACCGAACCCCGTCTCTAGCTGAGACACTACACATGGCCCATGGAATATTCACTGGTCAAGGCAGTGAGCAGATTCTCCTGTACTGTTCTCCCTCAGCATCACAGACAATCCACCAATGCTGCACTATATACTACATAGCATATACAATCAGCAAAGACCCCTTACCTAACAAAAGTGAATGAACACGCGTACGCTCTGCAAGCCATGCCGCTTGGATAACTGGAAATACAAACTTCTGTTGTATTGAAAAGAAGGTTCGTCTTGACATGAATTGCAAGTGGAAAAATTCAGCAAACTTGCTGAATTTACTGTAGGTGCCGCCGCACAGAAGGATGGCTGCTACGAGCAGAATAGAACCTGCAGTGCAAAGTGCCAACATTCATGAGTACACACAGCTATCACTGTCTTGATCACGATGTGCCGGAGACTTAAACGTCATGTATAATGTTTGCTGGTCTCGATAAGATTTCAGCATGCAGCCCTCAAATCCCAAACATCACTGACACTCCCATGAACCATGGTATTTAAAATTAACAAAACCCTCCTGAATACAGCCCCTCCCAACTAAATGCAGTGCCAAAAACCTCGCCAAGTTTCAGTAATAGGAGAAAAAGGTGATTTAAAGAAATGGAAGCCAGAAAATATTGGAAAAACATGTACTCACACAGTGACTGCTGCTGAGCCTTCCCCGTGGTGGTGTGGGACCGCCAAATGACGTCACAGTCCTGCTCACATATCATCTTCACCACTAGCATAGGACCAACTAAGGTTTTGGTTCGACAGATAACTTTCCCTCCGCACTTGGGGCAGTACTTCATTAGCATAAAGAGGGATGACTCACAGACAAAGTACATGTCTTCAGGTGATGTGTCACTGGCTGGAGGCTGTTCAAGTACTGAGTATACATGTTGTTCTTCTGAAGATACACGGAACACCTTACACAGATCATCCTCAAAGCAAGTGGTCAGATCATGCAAGGGGGCATCGTAAAATTGTATTTATTTGTACTATTTCAAAGTAGACAATCAGCAGAGATGGGCACATACATATGTAGCCTTTGGAAATAACTCCAATACTCCAATACTCAGATAATCGGACTCAGACTCTGCGTTTTGCTGCCACATTTCCCCCATAATCTAAACCTAACAGGAAATTACGTAAACGCATAGCTGTTACCTCCATGTCCTCTTCGCACACCATCTTTGCAGCATCATCATAATCAGCCAACTCTGGAGCCGGACCATGAGTCGCTGTCACTGCAGTAGCATGCACTTGTTGTGTTGAGCTTGGCTCTGCATGTGCAGGACTCGCGGCAAATGTCTGCGTGGCAACAAAAACCATTATGCACCTGTTAGGCATTTTTCACTTCCCTTAGGCCACCCTTTGTTAATTCATTGTTTAACGTCCTTTTTTTCGCGAAAAGGTACGCGGGAGGGCAGAAAAAAAACAAAAGCCCATTCCAAAAACTGGAAACCCCAATCAAACATTTTGACCAGTAAAGCATGTGATATATACAATATATCTGGGTCTAACGGCACTTGCAGGCATAGAACAACACTCTTTGATGGTACATTGGAGCACATGCCTGATGAATCCAACAAAACAGGTACATAGCATGGAGTTAGCATGTCATGAATTCATTACATCTGGATTTTTACTAGGACACACACCGTACGATATTTAAAAGCCAACAAAAAAAAGAAAAAGAACACAAGACAAAGGCATGCCCGGGAGGCAAGATTATAAGTTTAAGGTTATGATCGGCACACTGTGAAACTACACAATCATGTATTTACAACTTCGCATATTATTGGTACTACTACTTTCTTGTTTTTTTTTCCGGTCGGAGGCAAAAAGGTACGCGGGCGCGGACGTTAAACAACGAAAAAAGAAAGGGTGGCCTTACAGATAATTGGACTGATTGAGTACTACAGATACTTAGTATGACTGTAATGGTATGATCGCTTACCTTGCCACTGTCCACTGCATATGCCGTCTTGGTAATGCTATCATGGCCATCCAACTCAGAAGTTGGGTATTCCGTGGCTGTGGCAGTTGCAGAGGCTACAGGAGGCTGAACTTGATGTTGCGGAATTGACGGTCCCGTGTCTGCTTGAGGTGATATCTGCAAAGACACGGTAAAGGCAACTGTTGTAATTTTTGCACTTATGTAATAATAATAATAATAATAATACCACAGCACGCGTACAAAGGCCAAAGAACAATGCATGAGAATACACTGAAATTAAGCCAAGTCCGCTTCTGTCTCCAGTCAACAAAAACTCATCCATAAACAATGTCTGATCAGAGTCCATTTCGACTTGTCTGCAGCAAATGCTCGTGCTCCTTCTAGGTCGCTGGCATTCTTCAAAGGGATGTCGTGCCCTGCCAGGTCCTTCATGATGGTGGTAGGGAGAGTAGCCGCGGGACGGCCCCTTCGTCCACGTGACCCCGCTTGAAAATAGCAGGACATCGCAAGGCAAGGGGGTGACTGCTCACTCATCCTCAGCACATGGCCAGTGAGGCTACGTCGTCGCTTGGCAACAAGCTCCGACAGTGGCTGCGAGCCACATCTGGAATACAGATCATCATTCGTAATTCTGTCTTGCACTTATGTACTAAGGCCAAACAATATGCATCAGTCCTAATTAGCCTTTTCGAGCAATTCGCATACAGCATATCTATGAGTTTAGTTTGGCGAAGCTTAGCGTCCTGGCTACTCTGAAAGCACATGTCTGCATACAGGTAGTGGAGTTTTGGTGAAAAGTACACGTTATTCAGAGATTTTTGACCGCATGACTTTATTCAAGTAACAGTGGATCAGGGAGTGTATGTGCCGAACTGAAACACTGTATAACAGTCACAGTGCTTCACTTCTCCTTCACTAAAATAACCTAGAGCGGAAACACATTCCGCATCAGGTGCCGGTATAAAAGCCCGTACCTTATTTGGTTCCCTTTTTTGTTGGTAAGTAGACTTCCGTCGCTTCGGCGGAGGCGGATGGTGTGGCCAAAGTCTCAGGGACGGGACAGCGGTTGGCTTCAGATGTAGCGTTGGCGGAGTATTAGCCGAGGGCACGTCCGCAATAAAGTCGTCTGGATGTACAAAATGAGCAGAGCAGACCGCGCAGGTATCGGGCAGAGTAACCCTCCTCAGTGCTCTCACCCAAGCGGCGCGTCGTTTTGCCTCTGCGGGGAGTCTGTGAAGGGAGATGCCTCCACCGCTACGATTTCCGCAGCCCACAACGGCACAGGCAGGCATAGCCGGTGGTGGAATAAAACAAAAACGAACACAAGGTACAGAGCTGCTAGCGTCACCATGTACCAAGAAAGCGAAAGGACTTCAGACTTGATTAGCAATGTAAAAACAACTTCAAACAAAGACTCAAAGTAGTGGCTAGTGCACGACTGTATTATGCAGTGCAGCACACTTTGAACTCTTCCCGTTGTTGTTGTTGTTGTTGTTGTTGTTGTTGTTGGTGGTGGTGTTTTTATTTGAATTCGCAATACCACCCGTCCCTCCCGTCATGCACCCTTGCCGACATGTCTGGCTAGCCAGGCACAGCGCATTAGTTCTTCCGCCTGTTTCTACGCAATATGGCATGCGTTCTATTTCTTTCCTGGCGGCAGACAGATGGAATGCTCTTCCCACTGACTGCCGTCAGGCCCCGTCTCTTACTCTGTATGTAAACATGGTAAAAATTCACCTAGGGTTCCCAGTAAAAAGGCAACGCCTGTTGGGACTCCCCTAGTAAAAATAATAAAATCTACTACTACTAGTGTACTAGCCGGCTACATACATAACATAGCTAGACCGAGAGCTCATTCGGTGAGTTACAGTTGTGAACTCTTGAACCCTGGATGAGAGCGAGATGCCGGCATGCCCTCTTTCGTGTCACAGACTAGATCATAGACTGTAGCCGGCCGGCACAGTCAGTGCACTGCACTGCATGCACTGGCACGGTGACCAGGCCAGTGACTTTTGTACGCATCGGTACGGGATCTCGTACGGGACCGTATTTTACCGCGTTCGATTGGGAATTTGGGCTGAACGCTATATCGCAGCCTCCTCGGACCAAGACCATTCGATTTAGCGTCCAAAAGACTACAACATATGGACCGATCGTGGTCACCCGTGCTTTTATAAGAACGAAACGGCGTTTTTAGTGACTTTTTGCATACAAATCCCCATCTAGTAGGGCGCAGTCACCCAGTTTCGGTGGAAGTGCGCGTGTTCGATTGGAAATAAAGAAGGAAGGGAGCGTCTCAGCTTCCTCGGACCAAGACCATTCGACTCAGCACCCCGAAGACTACAACTGGTGAAAATTTGATTTTAGGGTATACTTCCCCTTTAAGGCCGCGGTCACACATGAAAAGCTTGCACCGCTTTTGCGGAGGCGGAAAGCGGAACTACCGCAGCCGCTTTGGCGGACCACACGATGTAGCGGTCACACATACATGTAGACTACTGTGCTCCTCAACGCTCCGCTTTGGCGGAGAGAATGCAAATGCAGCACGTCCTATGAAATTTTAGATGTTCTTGTCCGAGTTGAAGCGACCTTCGTTTGTACAAGTAGAGCTATCGTGGATCGCTGACAGGCTAGGCTGCTGAATGTCTCCTGTCAAGTACACTCGTGGATTTGGGGCGCATTCACTGCGGCCCAGTACAGGTGTATTTTGAATATTACTAGTTTGGTTTACATCAATATCAAATTCAAATAGTTGTATAGTAGGGTGTCGTTGCCTCCTTCTTGTCCGAGTTGAAGCGACCTTCGCTTGTACAAGCCTATCGTGGATCGCTGACAGGCTGCTGAATGTCTCCTGTCAAGTACACTCGTGGATTTGGGGCACATTCACTGCGGCCCAGCACGGGTGTATTTGAATATTTGTTTAGTTTACATCAATATCAAATTCAAATTGTTTTATAGCAGGGTGTCGTTGCCTCCTCCATGATCCATCATCGACCCAGCGACTGCGTGGATGCCGGCAGTTGCAGTGAGGGTGTGGCAGAGTACTCTACTACTCCCTGGTTGCAGTCCTAGTGTTGCATACTCTGGTGGACGTATAGTATTGCTTAGAGAGAGTTGGAGATCGTCCGCGATCGGGGCCAATGAGTTGGGAGACGGATTCCCTCACCAATTATCCACTCATAACGATGCAGTATTGTTTGCGAGATCTCCAGAACGTACAGTTCATTGGCAAAGAAGAACAATATGAAAACTGAATACCAAACGGCAACCAAACAACACCAGAACTCAGTGCAGAAGTAGCACACCAAACTCCAAAGCCATCACCATGCAGGTTCCGCCAAAGCGGATCCGCGAAAGCGGATGGTCCGCTCGCATTTTTTTGGCGTAGCGAAATCCAAACTTTCCGCCAAAGCGTAACTTACGCCTCCGCCGTTGCCGAGGCAACGGCGGAAGCGTAAGTTACGCTTTGGCGGAACCGCCAAAAAAAGTGCATGTGTGACCATGGTGACCGGGGCCTTAGCACGGAAGAAGTAGGCGGCGAGACTGTGTGGAACACAGAGATCCGATGTGTGTCCTCGGATTCCGCGCCCGCCCCGGGTCGAAGCAGTGTACCGGTGACCATGTCGTGTGTGACAGCCCACATCGTCGAGCTTTATGACATTATCGGTTGTGTGTTGTCTGGTCCAGCGTCTGCCCCATGTCGAAGTGGATCGGTGACAGTGTCGTGTGCAACAGTCCACAGCGGCAAGCTTCGCGATGTCGAGTTGTCTGAATTGGTGGGCATTAGTGATATTCTTCCATGGCCACCACCGCAGCAGCAGATGACGCGTAGTAAGCCCCAAATCGTTTGACTTGTGAGTTGTTGTACGGCGGTGAGAAGCCCTTTGGTGGGGAGAATGTTGTGAAACGACAAGTTCTCGAGAGTGAAAGGCCTTCTCGCTTGTGACAGTATGTTCGTTTCAATGCAGCTGTATCCCGACTCCGCCGTACCGCTGATGTTTACGACGTAGTATACGCTACATGCGCTATGTGCGGTTTGCTGAGTGCGCTGTAGTTGTATGTTGTATGTGTATGCTTTTCTCATATACGCTGTCATTTTCACGCTATAACTACCTGGTGGTTTTAGTGTTAGTCATTCAGTTCATTCAGTTGTTCATTCAGTCATTGTTCATTGTTATTAGTCGATGGAAGTGAAATATACTGTTGAGAATAAATAGTTGTCCTCGTGCCGTGTGGGGTCGTTCGTTCCTGATACTTTAGAGAACCAGAGGGTTCACAACATTTGGCGACCACGCCAGGATACGAAGCGAGCATGGCACAGGAACTATGGATCATCGAAGCCAGCTTTATCGCCAACGGAATTCGGTATGGATTTGAAGGCGATAGGTTGAGAGAATACGTGGAGAAGAGGCTCCGACAGAGCGAGGAGTTTGAAGAGCGCAGTGCTAGACAACAAGAGTGTGCGCTCCGCACAGAGTTTAACGAAAAGCTCAAGAAGATGGCCGAGCGCATCGCCGTCGGTACATATTATGAGGAAGCAAAGCGAGATTTGCTTGCCTCGCCCGGAAGGACGCCGGACAAGGCGTGTAAGACTTTGCTTACAGACAAGCAGCGGTCAGAAGAGTATTCGAAGCCAGTGGGAGGATCAGATCCAAGGCCCACTGGGTCGGTGCAGTGCATGGTGACATCGGTCGGAGACGCTCAGAAGCAGCTGGAGTCTCGGCCGAACGACGTAGAGGCGCAAGAGGCGCAAGAGTTAGAGGCGCAAGAGTTAGAGGCGCAAGAGTTAGAGGCGCAAGAGTTAGAGGCGCAAGAGTTAGAGGCGCAAGAGTTAGAGGCGCAAGAGTTAGAGGCGCAAGAGTTGGAGGCGCAAGAGTTAGAGGCGCAAGAGTTAGAGGCGCAAGAGTTAGAGGCGCAAGAGTTAGAGGCGCAAGACATAAAAGCGCAAGGCGTAGAAGATAAGGAAACGAGAAGGGCGATACTACTGGTTAGCACGGAAGAGGTCAACGGCGAGACTGTGTGGAACACAGAGATCGGATGTGTGTTCTCGGGTTCCGCGCCCGCCCCGGATCGAAGCAGTGTACCAGTGACCGTGTCGTGTATGACAGCCCACATCGGCGAGCTTGGTAAAAGTATCGGTTGTGTGTTGTCTGGTTCAGCGTCTACCCCATGTCGAAGTGGATCGGTGACAGTGTCGTGTGCGACAGTCCACAGCGGCAATCTTCGCGATGTCGAGTTTTCTGAATTGGTGGGCATTAGTGATATTCTACCATGGCCACCACCGCAGCAGAGGATGACGCGTTGTAAGCCCCAAATCGTTTGACTTGTGAGTTGTTGTACGGCGGTGAGAAGCCCTTTGGTGGGGAGAATGTTGTGAAACGACAAGTTCTCGAGAGTGAAAGGCCTTCTCGCTTGTGACAGTATGTTCGTTTCAATGCAGCTGTATCCCGACTCCGCCGTACCGCTGATGTTTACGACGTAGTATACGCTACATGCGCTATGTGCGGTTTGCTGAGTGCGCTGTAGTTGTATGTTGTATGTGTATGCTTTTCTCATATACGCTGTCATTTTCACGCTATAACTACCTGGTGGTTTTAGTGTTAGTCATTCAGTTCATTCAGTTGTTCATTCAGTCATTGTTCATTGTTATTAGTCGATGGAAGTGAAATATACTGTTGAGAATAAATAGTTGTCCTCGTGCCGTGTGGGGTCGTTCGTTCCTGATACTTTAGAGAACCAGAGGGTTCACAACACGATTATTCGGTATAATCGTTTCAGCCCTACCTGAGGACGAAGAATCGCGAGGCTTTTCTGATGCTGGGACACAATGGAAACTGAATGACTTCAGAACAGCACTGAAGCGTTATGTTATCATGTAAGACGCCTTTCTGCGCCGCACAAACACATGCGGTACTACAGCAGAAGATGTCACTCACTATTCTGCAGGTGCACTGGGGACAGGCGCATGCAAGTTGACGAGAAGGAAGCGGTCTGATGGTAACGGGAATGCCAGCAGTATGTGAGGATGTGCATTCTGTGGCGGATCTCACCTGGACAAGAGCTGCACGAAGTACACAACAGTAGCACAGTGGAAAGAACTACAAGATAAGACAAAGAAAATTTTTGGTGACAGTTCCCCTTTAAAGGGGAACTGTCACCAAAAATTTTCTTTCTCTTATCTTGTAGTCTTTTGGCTCCTGAGCACGATGGTGTACTTCGTTTTTCTCTGCGATGATCGGAAGTTGGTGAAAACTTGAATTGAAGGTGCTCAAAATTGTCCCGAAGTACCGAGTGACGTCACGCCGGACTTGACCTCCACGCGTATCTTCATCGTCAAAAACGAAGTCAAGCCCGTACCCGGACCCGTGTGCTGTGCTGGCCGCGCGAGCCGTACAATCTACGGTGCGCGTGGGTCTTGTGAACTCGGACGGCAGAGCTGCACTGATGTGTACGTCGTACGCAAGCAGAACGCCAGAAAAGGAGAGACTCACCGTCACCCACGTGGTAACAGTAAGTGTAACTGCACAGAGCTTGCTTTTTTGTAGGACTTCCTCCTCACGACTTTGTTTTATTTGAGTGATTTGTAAGGAGTTTTGTTACCTGTGACTTCGTACTTGTTGTATCAAAAGCTGAAACTATTCACAAGATAACCTTGGCCGCTTCCTGCTAACTGCGCTGATGTGTACGTCGTAAACTGGGAGAATGCCAAAAAGGGAGAGACTCACGTGTAGATGTACAGCTAACCGCTTTTTGTTAGTCTTCCTCCGCAAGGTGCCAAGGCTCTTCGCTTTGGAATGAGAGAAAGAAGTTTTTTTCCTATACATAGTACCTGTATCTTGTATTTTTGCGACTACTAACATGGTAGTACTGTAGTATTCGCAGGATAACCTGGGTCGCTTCCTGCAACCAGCGCTGATGTGTATGTCGTAAACTGGGAGAACGCCAAAAAGGGAGACACCCAGTGTAAACAGCTTTTTGTCACTCTTCCTCCGCGAGGCTCTTCGCTTTGTAATGAGAGGAAGAAGTGTTTCTGCTATACATACTGTAACATAGTACCTGTATCTTGTATCTTTGTGCGACTACTAACATACTAGTACAACATAGCAGCTTGGTCGCTTCCTGCAACCTGCGCTGATGTGTACATCGTACAAGGAGGAGGCCACCGTTTTGCTATTAGTGCTTCCTCCGTGACGCTCTTCGTTTTGTGTTTTGTAGTGAGTTGGAGAGTGTGGAAGGAGTTTTGTTTGCTGTGTCAACATGCCTCGCACTTGTTGTATCGAAGGTTGCGACTACTCACAGGATAGCGCTGGTCGCTTCCTCCTACCCTTCCAGCTGGTCTGGAAGGAAATACCTGGTTGCACACTTCGCTGGTCGAAGGCACAGGACACAGCCGGTTTGAAAATTTGCTCGTCTCATTTCAGTGAGAGTGATTGGGATGAGAGTTCAATTGTCCGGGCCCGTTACATGCCCACGGCTAGATCTCGTCCAGTGCTGAAAGAAATGGCAGCACCCACTAGATTCCCTATTGCGTGTGAGCCAATCGCTAAAGTTTCCCGTACAGATGAACCCGACTCTCCGGAGGTAAGTCATAAAATTCACATGTATAACCAGCACAACATCAATTTTGCACTGATCTGTGATCAATTCAGTTCCTGCTTCTATCAACCTCTACACCACAATTTCTGTTGCATACAATGATAATCATAAATTATTGAAAATAATAGGTACCCTTGTAGAGATGTATTGTAGACTTGACTGAGGTCAAGCGGTGTAACGCATCCTGCCGGCCACAGTCAGAAATGACAATGGGCTACATTTATCTTAGAGGAGTAGATAAATTAGCTGTCTTTACTTTGTTTTCGTACAGCTATCAAACTTCGAACCGCAGGCCACATCATCTCCTGTGCGGAAAGATGACTGTGAGGAGATATCATTCAATAGTTCTATTTGGGAGCCAAGTGTGTTGGATGGTGATAGTGAATCCGAGCTTCTGCCTGAAATGGAAGCAGGTTCACAAGAAAGAAAATTCATTGTGTGCGAATCCAGGCTGGATATTCTATTACGGGACTATCAATGCCCGGAATGTGCTGCCTGTATCTCCAGACGCACGAAAAGCACATGTGGTTCAATGCTGACAGTAACCCTCACGTGTTGCAATGGTCACAAGTCTACCTGGGAATCACAAACAAGGGTGAATAAGATGCCATTGGGAAATCTTCTCATTACGACTGCCATACTCTTGTGTGGGGCAACATTTGAACGCTTCAATTGTTTTGCCAAATTCCTGAACCTGCAGTTCATTTCTGCATCGACTTTTTACAGGACCCAACGAAAATACATTTGGCCTGTAATCAACAAGAAATGGCAGAAGCACCAACATGAGGTGATGAATGAACGAGAGGGGCAGCATCTGCATATATCGGGTGATGGCAGATGTGACTCCCCCGGGTTCAGTGCAAAGTATTGCACGTATACTGCAATGTGCCAAGTCACGAGCAAAATTCTTCACTTCGAGGTAGTCCATGTTGCCATGGCTGACGGCAAAAGTACGCAAATGGAAAAGCTAGGCTTGAAGAAGACCTTAGAATTCTTCAAAGCTTCTAAGTGCACAGTCGAAACTTTGGCCACCGACAGGTGCATCAGCATCAAAGCCATGATGGCTAAGGAGTACTCCACGATTAATCACCAATTCGATGTGTGGCATTTCGTGAAGAATGTAATAAAAAAAATCAAGGACAATTCAACAAGAAAATGCAATAAGGTGTTGCTGGAGTGGATTCCATCTATTGCTAATCATCTTTGGTGGTCAATATCTACATGCAAGGGAAATGTGCAAAACCTTCGGGAGAAATGGGATTCCATCCTCTATCATACTTCCAACAGACATACATGGCCTGGCAAAAAGCAATTCCAGAAGTGCGAGCACGACCATCTCTCTGCAGAGGAACAAAAACAAACAAAGTGGCTTCAAGTAGGCTCCAGTCCCCACAAAATTCTTACAGATATTTTCACTGATAAAAAGCTACTGGATGCATTACCGAAGTTGGCCAATTTTTGTCACACTACAAGGCTTGAGGTGTACCATTCACTGCTCACCAAGTACACCCCTAAGCGGCAGCATTTTCCATACCCGGGAATGGTGGCAAGAACCCAGCTGGCTGCCTTGGACCACAACAGCAACTGTGGGAGGAAGCAGGCCATTGATTTGACAGGTAACTTGCGGTACAAAATGGAAAACACCAGAGCAAATGCAAAATGGGTCGCAAAGCCCATTTTGGAGGATAAAAATTACGAGCATTGCTACGATATTATCGAAGACGTCCTTGCCCAGAAAATGGCAACTAGTCCACCAGAGATAGCTCCAGTCCCTGATCTACCTGCAAATATTGCCAAGACCTCAAAGCCTGTAAAACAGGAAGTCATTGACGCCCATGTGTCGAGAATACATAAGGCCATTTGAATGTCTCTTGTACACCACGGTAACGAGTTTCTGGAGCGCTGTAAGTAATATTTGCAATGCACGTAACAACTTTGCAGCATAGTGTGGGCAGGCGTGTATTTACCGCCATATTGCCAGGTGTGCCTTTACCACCATTATGAATCAACCATAATTACAGCTGCAGTGGTGTCTTTGTTCTCTATCAATATCATCTAGTTTCACCATGGTGTCATTCACCTTTTAAAAATCTGACTCAAGTTTCACTTGTACTTACAAATTTAGTATTATTCACTCTCTTCAGCTTGCAAAAAAACGGTGTATTTTCCACTGGCTTCTGGAAATGCCTCGCGAATTTTGCCGACTACACATGCAGGAACGACCCTTCTGACTTTGCGACCAAGTAGACCACAGACAAACCACGTAAATTGTCTGTAGCATGCATATCGATATGACCTACACGCACAGAATAGAAAGCATGACATACATTAGCAGCCTTTCAGCATAAGTATATCCACTCATTGTTGTAGAAAGAGGACGTTTGGACGGACTTGGACCTTCAATATCTCGTTGTACATACGTAGTACATAGTAACATGATGTGCATACTGTGATTGTATACTGTGAGCGACTGAGTGTTTTGATGCTCCAATTTTGTTCACTGCCTTCTGCTGTACGCATGTCCCTGGTCACCTATCGCTTCCCCATAATCAGCAATATCTTTGACTATATTTGATTCAGTCTTGGAAGTAGGCGCACAATTATGCATTGGGTGTGCTGTGCAATTATACTGGCCAGGCACGGAACGATGCAATCATGATTGTGTTGTGGACTAAGCTAAATTGAAACCCACATGTTGCAATAATTATTGGAGTTGAATTTCAGATTCATTGAATGAGAACGATTAGATAATGCACATGGCGTTCAGTTTTATGTTCAAAGTATTCAATATTTACCTGTTTGGGGGAGGATATGGAATGGCTTGGTGAGCCACGTCGTGGAATCCAACCAAAGCAGTGTCCAGTACCGCTTTTGTCAGGCATACAGCGTAGAAATCTGGGTGGTCCACGATGCAGTGTGCTTCCATCTCCACTTCACAACTGCATGATGGGCAATGACCATTTGCCGCTTGTGGACCACCCGAGTCCGAAAGTTTCCCTCGCACATGAGCAAATTCCTGGCAACAGGAACTTTCTTTCGCTGTGGTCATTGGGCAACAATTCCCGCATTTGCACCACTCGGTGTTGCCCATGCGACTCTCAAACGAAAGACGTTCTAATTCTTCATCCGTATCCTCATTTGGTGACTCGTCCTCGCCAGATGATTCGCTTTCTTCCAGAGTTCTTCTCGGCTGGAAGCGATAGGGTTGTATGGTGTCGTCGACGGGTGAATTCATTCTGCTGCTAATCAAATCAAACAATCTAAACTGCGGCCCTTCGTGCTCATAAACTTACTTTACACCCTCACCGAAGATGTCAACATTTGAAATCTGTATGCAGCTACACGTGGCTATCTCTTTTTCTGGCGTTCTGCTTGCGTAGACATCTACGACGTACACATCAGTGCAGCTCTGCCGTCCGAGTTCACAAGACCCAAGCGCACCGTATACGCGTAGATTGTACGGCTCGCGCGGCCAGCACAGCACACGGGCTTGACTTCGTTTTTGACGCTGAAGATACGCGTAGGTCAAGTCCGGCGTGACGTCACTCGGTACTTCGGGACAATTTTGAGCACCTTCAATTCAAGTTTTCACCAACTTCCGATCATCGCAGAGAAAAACGAAGTACACCATCGTGCTCAGGAGCCAAAAGACTACAAGATAAGAGAAAGAAAATTTTTGGTGACAGTTCCCCTTTAAGACAAACTCACAGAATAAATACCATCGGTCCCTTGGTGTTCGTCCTAAAGAGGTTCGACTGGATATCATTCATACTCGCGCCAAAAAGATGTGTAACATTTTATTATTATGGAGTGCCTTGTTTATCTCTCAGTACCTCCAGGGTACCCTGTAAGAAGGCCTTAGGCCTGCGGGATTGCCCTATCAAAAATTTGACAATTAATTTTTGATAATAATGACCTCCAACCTCCAATGGCCTTGCCCCTGTTATCCCCAGGATCAGTGTAGTTGTTGGAACGAGGTACCGGACTCAACAATGTATTTGTTTACATTTTAATACATGTTTATTGTTCCTCCTTTGCTGTGTTGTTTTAGAAAATCGTGGACTAACAGTTTGAAGTCATTGAACTACTTCCAAAAGTTGTATCGACATCAACAGGATTACGATTTCAGTGCAATATGATGCAGGATGACCTTATCACGATAACCCATGATTATTATTATTATTATGAAATGACCCAAAGGCAATATGCCTATCGAAGGGTTCATTTGATTGAAAGAACAGTACTACTACTAGTATGTACAAAGACAAGTAGGGATTGATGAGGAGAGAAATGGGGAAAATCAACTGCAAGGTGGCGGAATCCCGTTGATTGCATAAGCATGGTTAGCTGTAAATAAACAATTATAAACACAGAATCAACAAAAACATCTGCGACACGCACCTGGCTACATTTCACAAGTAAATCTGATCGAGGGTGGGGAAATCTGAAATATCTGGAAGGCAAGACAATTTTGTGACGGTCATGAAATGCTGCAACAGCAACATGCACAGAATGACCTGCGTATAAAAAAAAGTATCACCACCACTAACCACATGTTTCCCCAGCAGAATTATAATGCTACAATAGTGCCATTTTCTGCAAGAAAAGGCTTGCACATCAATGCGTATAATACGGTATTGATATGATATGAAGGCCATCATTTACATAAGGGCATTCCATTGATTGGTGACAGAAAAAACAAAAGAAATTATAGCAATAAAAACTGCTTTATGGCAGCTTTCTAAAAAAAGTTATTGTGTTCTAGTCCTGGGTCCGGCATAGGCTATAGAAAATTTATAAAATTGCTTCTAAGTAAGAAATTAACGAAATGTGATTGCCGAAAATTAAAATTTCACACAAAACCTCACAATAATCACACACAGGATGAAAAGCTAGAAGACCTTTTCCCTTCGTGATCCTCTTTCCCATGCATGCGTGTTGGTGCAGTACAAGTACAGTGTCAGTTTAAACAAGTGTTGAAAGCAGTATTTAATAATAATAATATCTTTATTAGGATGACCCAGAGGCTTGTCGCCTATTTGATTGTCAAGTGTTGTGATTATTGTGAGGTTTTGTGTGAAATTTTAATTTTCGGCAATCACATTTCGTTAATTTCTTACTTTTTAGACGGAGTCCAATCCAGTTTGGAAGCAATTTTAGAAGCAATTTTATAAATTTTCTATAGCCTATGCCGGACCCAGGACTAGAACACAATAACTTTTTTTAGAAAGCTGCCATAAAGCAGTTTTTATTGCTATAATCATGTTTGCATTATGTACCATGCATGATGTACGCGCTATCCAGCCATGTGGCGTACGCGTGAACAGATTGCTTGACGTGAAAGGTAGCGCGACGTACTCACGGGTGTTTCGCAGTGGCCACTCGTCAAGATGGCGGCAAATCCGAGAGTACAAAAATTTCGACTCTGCCTATGTGCGCGGCGGATGCGAATCTCGCACGTGCATGCAAAATCTAGCCTTCTGCAGAGCTGGGTAGAGCAAGTGTGTAGCCAGTGCAGGAACGATGACCTTTTCCGAGAGAGAATGTGGCTCTTTTCATCCCAACATTTTACTCGCCACGCTCTCCCCCCCAGCTTATTGATACGAGTATGTGCTACCGAGTAGAAGTCTCCATCCTCAGAGAAGGCCTGGCAGAATCGCAAGGTTGAAATACTTGCTCACTTGGTTTTTTGGTCCTTTGAGGTGTTGATGTGATTGTTGTGTACAACTCGAAGTGACAAACTTGAGACCCCCGCGCCACAAAAAACTAAGGCGCGCCACAAAGTTTCGTTTGGCTGTTCAATGAAAGGACGTATGGAAGCAGGGATAAAAACTATCGTGGCTGCCGGCAAAACTCTTAGTAATGTAATAAACGGGGGTGTGACTTTGGTAATTCCAAGGAGAATGTACGCACGGCCATTCCACAACGAAGACGAACTACGAGCTCAAAAACACGCCGATTTTCAAACAAACGACGCAGGAAAGAAGACATGGCCGCAGTGTTCCCGTGTGGCCTTCAAAACACCTAATTTTACTTCGATAGCGGCTGGTTCAGGGCAAATTCAGGCCCAATTCGACAGCGTCGTACCGCTCAGATTCGCCCAAAACACGAGGAAATGTACGGTAAATACAAAATTAATGGGTACGCATTTTGCGTACGGGGACGACTGGCCAGAGTTCATGAAGGAGCCGTACTCCGTGACGATGGCATGGCTTCGCTGCAAGCTAAGCTTTGCATTAGTCCGAGCTAGCGTGATGTGCCTTCGTGGGGCAAGATCATCCGCACACCGTGTCACCAGGGACCCCGCGTCTGTAGTGGTAGCCGAGGCACGTGTTTCCTTGCAGGACTGTTGAACTAAAGTCAGACATGTAGAGGGGACGGTTTCAAATAGGACACCGGTTGCAAACCGGAACGGACTCAATATTCACATTCTCTCTTGGTATTTTGATTAGAAAACATATGTCACAGTGAGACTACGATGTGTTATACTCCGAGCCAAAATTTCATGGCTCTGCGATGACCAGAAGCGCCATATCAAGCAGGTGAGTTTTTGACGTGTTGCTTCGCACTGCGACTTGAGTTTTACGACTTTCGAAAAATCAACTTCTTGTCGCAGGTAAACAGCGGCTCGCCTCTCGCCAATAAAGCACCGCATACCAATCAAAACTAATGGAAGCACACACAAGGCTTATTGTTACTCTGTACTGGCCGTCGTGGAGCGATAGCAATTACCTAATTTCAGACCCAGAGTGAATTTGACGGGCACTCTAAAACGTGTCCGGTTTGGAGCCACCTCTGATTTGAACTTTTTTGAAGCGAAAAATTGGGCAACTTGGAGGCAATGGGTCAACACAAAGGAGTGGCTCAGTTCGATTGACTCCGGCCCCAGAGCAAACTTCAACATGCCAGTTTCCTTCCACAAACATATTTCGAGTGAAAAATCAACGCTGATGATCGGTTTGGGTCTATACAAATTGGGCTGTCAAAACGTCCCGGTATCGAGCCGTCTCCTCTACATTTTTGTCTAGAGGTCTAGTCATGTACTTGTCATGATTCTTTTCTATTTTTATTCTTTTTACCAGGCGTGGGCCATCCCCTGGATTATCAAAATGGGTGCCTTATTATTTTCTTTTTTTCTTTTTCTTTTTCTGTTTATTCTTTTTACCAGGCGTGGGCCATCCCCTGGACTATCAAAATGGGTGCCTTATTATTTTTCTGAGTGCAATAAAGAGTTGTGACTGGCCAGAGTTCATGCACTGCAAACACCCGTGTACTACAAAGTAGTCGTACGCGCTCGAGCTCGCGGACGTGTCTGACACGTGAAGCGAAAAGGTTTTTTGGGGGGGTAGTCGGCAAAAATTAAAGGGGAAGTTAAAGGGGGAGGCAGGCACAGTGGGTTGGTCAAAGACCATGATTGAGATACGAGAGGTACCTGGTTCAAGTCCTGCCTGGGAGCGGTTTTTCCAGCCGTGCTGCTACCCACAGTCAACTGGGAACTTGTGGCCAGGCACAAGGGGTACATGGATGCAGCTAATGGGGTCGCTTTCGGCACTTGTGCCAGTGGTTGTGAGACTTACCCACTCACCCCCACCGTTAGGCGCTGCATCTGCCGCTAGGGTTTATCGGGTGTTAGCGGCCGTCGTGAGTTCCCTTCGGGAACGGATACGATAATTTACTTCTTTTTTTTTTAAAGGGGAAGTTAAGGCAAAAATTAAAATTTCACCAGTTAAGGTGGCGATCTACCTTCGCGGATAGTCCACCGTAAAATACAAACATCTCAGCCAATTCTCTTTGGAATTAGGTCAAATTTTCTGGAGACATTCATTATGTACCAAAGGACAAGGAGCAGCACAAATAGAGGACAGACTCCGCTCATGTCCATTGTTATCGCCGAATCGCGATAATTGGCCGCACCCGCACCTCTTAACCGCAAAATTGAAATATGCATCCATCAAGTAGAAAATAACCAATTGCTACAGTGTTCCTAACATATATTTCTAGGTACTGAATATCAAGAAACAGTTGCAAAGTCCTTTAGATCACAATGTCACAACAAAGCGTTTTGACGCGCGCATCCGCAAAAAAAGTCATGATCGGGTCCACAACCAATGTGAGAACAAGCAATGATAAATGGCTAAACGAAGACATTCACGAACTAGCTGATGCATCACAGAGCTCAGAAATGTATAGGTTTAGGGGTATAGCACCTACCACTTTGCCGCAATCGTGGTAGAAAAATGCGGGATAGGCTAAAAAGTTACCAAAAACACACAAAAAAGGTCTATCCAATTCCAGCCTACCTGCCTACAAATCTTCACATCAGAAGCCATCTGGCTCGTAGGTGACCTCATTTTGGTCTCCTTGATGATTAGTAATGCTCTTCTTCAGTCTTCTTTACTTCTTCCTTGACTTCTTTGTCACTTCCCACAAGTTCCCAGCTCTTCCTGGTTGTATCACAATGGTGTTACTTAGTGCGGTGCCGAGCAGAAACGCGATGCTATCTGGTTTCAGTGTTCAGCTAGAGTCTTCTTTTCTTCTCTAAGGGCTTGTTCAATCAGGATCATTGCAGGCAAAATCAAGTCGGAAACCCAGCCTTCACTGGTGGCCTCTCTCCATGCGTATGGCAATATAGGTGCTGATGAATGAGGCATATCCAGGGTGCAGCCATGCCGTTTCCGTCACACATCACGGCGATCGCATGCGGTTGCAGCACTGCCACTTTGGTAAATTGCCTCAGATCCAGCGTAGCAGATCACATGTCTGCTTCTGAACTCATCTCGGAGAACATGACCACAGATTGAATAGGATCGCGTTGCCGCCACAGGTCTTAGTATATATGGGCAGTAGAATATTGAAAACTATGCAAAGCGTCACTGGCGGTGATGAATTCGGCGCATACTAAATGCAGGCCTGTGGACTTCCAATTTGAAATTGAATTTCTCAGAACTGAATGGACTTCTCTTCTCACCACACACAATCGTCAATGAAATCCCAAGGCAAATATCTGGGTTTGCCTGCTCGCTTAGTAGATCTACGATGGGATGTGGACTGGTACAGCTGACAGCATACTGATTTGACCAGAAATAGCAGAAATCACTCAATATTTCACAGACTAACTCCAGTAGGCTATATTTTGCACTCACTGCCTGACGCCGAAAGAGAGAGAAAAACTAATCACCACAATGGCTAGAACTGTTGTTGACATCGTCATCGTCAGAGTAGTCAGAGTTGGAGATGAAGTTGAAATACGTCTTCGCTTGGCAATTTTTTTGCCAATAAATTTGAACAGCGTCGTCAACGTCAGGGATATTTTCAGCGGATAGATGGATATCGAGAGCTTCTGGCAGTAATATAGGCTGCTTCGGGCATCCAAGACGACGGACAGTACTCATTCCACCCGATCTTGGTGACAGGCGACGACGTGAGACGTCTCCAATAGACTTTCCAAACACAATTGTTTGAATTCTTCACAAATTATCGAATTATTGATTTGCGCATGCGCACTGTGTCCATGATGACGTAATATGTGCGTATTGGTATGGCATGAGTCAGCAGTGGTATTTCTGACGAGCACAGAAAATTTGAACAAAATCCACAAGGATTTACCGTGAAAAGACTGATTTCTACGTTTTCCCCCAAAAAGTTGCAATTGTGCGTGTCAAAGATATGTTACATTCGGTCTTTGCAAGCTCATAGCAGCCATATGGATAAAGCAATCTCACTCAAATTTTCAGAGATGATGTCTGGGATCTATACGAGCAATTTGACACCGAATTGGACGAAATTAGAGCAAGTTGAAAATTTCACAAAATTTTGACCCCTGAAGGTAGATCGCCACCTTAAGTAGTTGTAGTCTTCGGGGTGCTGAGTCGAATGGTCGTGGTCCGAGGAAGCTGAGACGCTCCCTTCCTACTTGAATCCCAATCGAACTCGCGTACTTCCACCGAAACTGGGTGACTGCGCCCTACGAGATGGGGATTTGTATGCAAAATGTCACTAAAAGCGCCATTTCGTTCTTATAAAAGCACGGATGACCGCGATTGGCCCATATGTTGTAGTCTTTTGGACGAGTTGAACCTTGGTGTGAAAGTTGTCACCTGCTGGCGTGGTGACCAGGTGATTTGGGCACCCAGGACCAGGCGACAACTTTCACACCAAGGTTCAACTCGAGTTCAACTCGAGTGACAGGACTGCACCCAAAAAAGGTCAAACAGGCTAGTAAGTTGTACCCTGCAGGCACGGTGACCAGGTGACTGGTGTACGCAGGAGCACGTGACCGCTTGTTCAACCATGTTCGATTGGGAATAAAGGAGGAACGCTGCATCGCAGCCTTTTCGGACCAAAACCAGTCGACTCAGCGTCCAAAAGACTACAACATATGGGCCAATCGCGGTCATCCGTGCTTTTATAAGAACGAAATGGCGCTTTTAGTGACATTTTGCATACAAATCCCCATCTAGTAGGGCGCAGTCACCCAGTTTCGGTGGAAGTGCGCGAGTTCGATTGGGATTCAAGTAGGAAGGGAGCGTCTCAGCTTCCTCGGACCAAGACCATTCGACTCAGCACCCCGAAGACTACAACTGGTGAAAATTTGAAATCACGCGCGCCATTCTGCTCTGTTCCTGTGGCAACGACGTCGATCCATAATCACGTCTCGCTAAAGCTATAATAAAGGCTAGCCAAGTATGCAAAACACGTATCGCGCACCCCGATCGACGTGATCAAGTACGTCAACGACTCAAAAGGCCTACGTTGTAACGTGGTGCTAAAGGTCCCTAACTGGCCTAAGACCATGAAGACAAGGACGTGAAGAGGCGTTCTTGTACCACAAGAAAAAATACCTTTCCCGGCGTAGGAGCTTGACGGAGCCCTGACATGATTGTATTCTCCTCCACTGGCCATTGCCTGAATGGAGGGAGTTTGAGCAGTGAAAATATCCGATCAGTATCACAGTCATAATCTACAGGCAACGGGATTAGGAGGATTGAGGAAATATTATTATGTCACGGGCCGCAGCTACCGGCGGGGAGGAGAAGGTCTTCAATGCCGAAGATAGGAGGGTTCGAGTCCTGAATCCTAGGAAGACTGCCGCCGGGGGTCACACAGTTCACGCCTCCATTTTCCAAGTACGTTCAGCGTGCGTAGCTTGCAACGTGGGAGCGACCGCCACGTGCTTCATGGTCGAACAGCTCAACAAAGGCGCTCATCCCTGCTACTATTTCACGACTGCCGCACAAGTTATTTTTTGCAGCGATTGTGGAGAGTATCGTTGGGTTCAGATTGTGTACGAATGGGATCCCAAGGATTCCATACCCAGTAGCACGTTCCTGCCGGATGAAACCTTTGTCGAGGAAAACAATGACCGAGGATGGCTGCGGGTGCCCGAAGACTACATAATGAACTGCAGAGAAGGCAAGGGAGAGTGGGATCGCTATCCGTATGATTATGGTATTATTGCT
Source organism: Sycon ciliatum (assembly GCF_964019385.1). NCBI lineage: Eukaryota > Metazoa > Porifera > Calcarea > Leucosolenida > Sycettidae > Sycon > Sycon ciliatum. The sequence goes on from NC_088644.1 coordinate 43,374,268, forward strand.
CTGCGCAAGGACAACTTGGAACAGAGACTAAAGAATGAGCTTGACAAGCTGAGCGGTGAAAATGCAATGGTGCGCGTCCCAATGGCCCAACAGCCGCGTATGGAG
>NC_088644.1:43379372-43396872 GCF_964019385.1 Sycon ciliatum
GGTATGTATACTTCAAATAGAAAGTATATGAACCCTGGAACCAACCGTCAGGCGAAATAGCACGTCATAGTACATTTGAGATCAGCGGGAAGAAGATGACGACGTCCACTAATTTAGTATCTGTGCACACGAATCTGCTGTGTACGTGTGTGTGACTCTGTGTGTCAGCTATGATCTGTGGTTCCATGCCTAGCATGTACGTCTGAACCATCCTGCAAAGTTTGAATGACGTAGGTTGAGCGATCGCTCCGCGAAACATACTTTTTGAAATTCTCTTCATAGTATATCTTCCACCATTGAAATTTCGAATTTCTTCAAAAAAAGTGCTGAGAGGGGTGGCTTGCAACCTCGATATGGCTTGTTCCAGGCATGCTTTGGAGCCATCTTCTGTTGAAGTAGTGGCGGGGATCTGCCCTGCAACTGCTACAACAAAAAATGATTCGATCTGAGAAAGGGTGAGTCCGCGAATCTCGGTTGAATATTGAGTATTTCAAGCCTTTTCACGACGAAGATTGAGTTCTTTTTGGAGATGGACGTCGCGGCAAAAGACATGGTGTCCGACTTCTGGCGTCAGGTGAAGCCAGGGATCATTTGTCCAGTCAGGTCGGCAGCCTAACCGTCGGTAAGCTTGTGTTTGGATCTCGTTCTGCTCGATGTGGTAGATCACAAACAATTTGATATCGCACAAATTGATCTCAGCATCGTGCGTACGGTATTTTATATTCAGAAAATCCCAAAGTGTCTCTGTGTGGCCGTCCTATGCCACGAGAAACTCCAATCAGGCTCCTATGTCCTCTGCCTTCATGATTGAATGTCCACTTCGTTTGAACAACGAACACAACAATCGAGGACGGCTTTGCAATGAAAAATACAGCTACTAGTATACTGGAGCTGAAAAAAAGAAGAAAAAAACATGCTCAGGATGAGACTCGAGTACACGCATACTCTCCCAGCAGGTGAAACGCAAATTTTTGTGAAAAATGCGTGTCGCCGACTGACCAGTTATTTCGCCTGACGAAAGGTGGCAGGTACAACATTACACCTTCAAGCAGCCAAGCCTGTTGGCAACATACCCAACACAATCAGGCATAAGTGTACCTACCAACCGAACTAGCTGGCACACAAACACACACACACACACACACCACTAATGGCACTATTGGGCGAATTGTTTTATTCCAATCCTAATTAGCAACAGTACATGAAGGCATGGATGCAAGAAACACCCAATTTCCTAAAAAGAAGAAGAAAATAAAGAGAAAAAGAGTGAATGAAGTCTCACACACTGAAAAGCATAGAATAGAAACCACTGAAAAGCGATCAAATAGACCCACTCAAACATGGATAAAACACAGTCTGCACGTTTCCGCAGCAAATCAAAGCAAAACTTTCAACATACAACAAATCAACAACAAGAATGGATCCGGTTTGAATAGTGAGGTAATACATAAAGTCAGTCCATGTTAAACTTGAAGAACATTGACGGTCACAGTCAGGTCAAAAGATGAGCACGGGCCCGGCACTCCATGACGAAGCTATGAGCACCGCCACCAGCATGCCTCCTGACATAGGACGCACGGGCGCCACAAAGGCAGGTAATTTGCCACCGCACAAGGCACAAACTGATCCTCGAGCGCAAATGCCGCACAACCAGGGAATACGACAGGTCACAGTGATGGTCGTGAATTCCTGCAGCCAAAGTACGCAGGAAAATGGTGGCCTCTGTTGCACATGCCATTCGTGGCAAACACCAGGGGCGTGAACGATCCGTGATCAACCTTGTTGATACGTTCGGTGTAATGGTGCTTCTTCTGACGCTTGTGATCCGCCAATTGGCTCATTACTTGTGATCACGACAGCAAAAAGATGGCCTTGGGTGAGTAACCCTAACATCAAAAAGCGTTTTGCTGCCGCGACCAGAAGCCACAAGCCCGGACATCCACACGAGCGCCATTGGCAGTGTTGCCTGACAAAAGCCTCATCCTGCAATGGAGTAAGTGGGGGCTCAGTCTCCACCGGCGTCACACACCACCTCCGCCAGCGTGTCGGCAAAGAGGTCCCGTAACTGGTTATGGTGCTGAGTAGGATACCCTCCGCCAGGGCACGTGAATTCGTGATGAGTCGTCATGTCACGGCCACAGACGCACGATGAAGGCACACTACTCAGAGCTAAACCATAGCGCAGACACAAAGTGTCAAGAAAGCCGTTTTGTTGAGTACATTGTAACTTAATACGCTGCTTGTGGTTAAACCATGGGCGGTGTACCCAACCAAGTAGATACGCCACCGTCTTCATTCATGTTTCGACTTGAGAGCCTGAGTACATAAGGACTGGGCGGCACGAGCTAGAGCTGAACACAAAGTATTGGATGGTGCCTTGAACGTGGAGGCCATGCGTCGCCAGGCAACTGAATCCAGGCCAGAGGGACCTGCTGTGCCATTTGTTTATCAAGGCAATGCATGCAGGGTGATAGTGCAGTTTCAAATCTAATGTTATGTGTTGAAGAAAATAGGAAAAGTTACACATTTATAAACTAGCTCAATAGCGTAATAATTATAATAACTACAATAGACACTGTGAAGAAGAGGTTGGTGCGACTTCGGCGATAATAGGGGAAGAGTGTGTTGCTCCCTACATGGGAGCTTGTAGTTTTCCTAATTCTTGACTTTAATGGTTTGGAGGCAACAGCGTTGTGAATGGCGAACGGTCCTCAGCGCTTGTTCAGCACCTCCATGAGCGACACTGACTCATGCTGCTATCTGGTGTTCATGTGGTGTTTGTCGCGCTGGAAACGGAGCGTCTCTGTAGGTTTGTATCCCTGGTGATGTTTGTGCCTGGAGCCGAGCACTATAATTATAAGTGGTGCTCTTCAGGCACAATCTTCCTCAGCCTACTCAAGCTCAACTGATGAGGGGTGAATTTCCCGAAACACTGTGTATTGAGCAGGAAGTGGTGCTTTCTTGCAGGTTTGCCGAGTGGACGGCTCGATGGACTTCTCGTGTGCTCTGGATGGCAGTCGTGAGTCAGTCAAGTGAGAATTCAAGTCGCCAGGAAAACCGCGAGCTCCCATGTAGGGATCAACACACTCTTCCCCTACAATCGACACCCTTAGCAAAAAACGTTATGTTGTAACGGTATTACCGTAAGGGGAAAATAGCGAGATTTGGGTTCTAGTCTAAGGTCCAAGGTGGTATTTTCTAGAAACTCGTAACCTTTAGGAGCTCACACATTTTTTAGAGCTGTTTCTGACTAAGTTGTGGCTGCTGAAGACGATAAAAGTATCGGCAAGTCTGTACAGTTGTCCGTTTGTTAGATATAGCGATCTTCCGCTGCATACGGAAATTGTACATGTACTCGAACCCAGTCATTCTAGAGTATAGTGGGTTTCTGCATACAGAGTCCGTTTTAGTCTCCAGTTGGTGGCAGTCAGGGATCAGGAGGGTACGACTCCCTGGTGGCAATAAAACATCATTCAGCTGAATACATTTCATGCGAGTCTGTGGCATGGCTGTCAAACTTCGAGTTGTGTAATGTGGCGCTCAGTCCCTGATACAAATATAGTGTTTGTGCTACAAATAATGAAAAGTACATTGGCTGTGCCATGTACTCAAGCGCAGCAGCAACTACGTAGAATACAGTAGCACTGACTCTGAGCCGACATAATTAAAATACAAGTGAAAAGATAACCCGAAGCTATTTTCATGTCTGTCTCAAGCGGCGCAGCAGCAAAGAATAGCAAAGAGCAACCAAAATGATATACAAGTGACACAACCAAATTATTTACATATTCAGCAGTTTGCAAGCTTTGAAGTATTTACATATAGCAAAACAAAAAAACTCGGTTCATGACGCAGTAAACACATGCATCAGAGTTTTGCTCGCAATCCACAAGACAGCAGGATGAAGTAGGTCAATGCAGCTGTTGGATTTTAGTCGGTTGATGTCGTCATCATCATTGCAACAATCACTGTCAGCTCCATAGGAAAAGCCACTTGTACGGGCAAGTCAACATGCATATCATCAAACTAAAGTGATTGGGGAAATAATATCAAAATAAACAATTAAACACAAAAGCAATAAAACATTGGTCTTACTGTTTTGACCAGGTGGTGATCAGGGAAATCAACTCAAACTCTTCTCAAAATCAATTTGTGAATGATTGAACACACCAGCCTCAAATCGAGCACCTCATTATGGCGCGCTATCATAATTATAGCCACCAGTTGTGTGGGTGAGCGCATGCCGTGCGGTGAGTTCTGCTCCGCAAACACATGTATCCGGAGGGCCCACCAAACGGCGGCCGTATCGAATGCAGAGTGCATCCCTGAAGTAAGTCTTCTTCAGAACTGTTCCGTCCTGGAACCTGGGCACTACCGTAAGCCAAGATGAGAGTCCCTTCTCATCGCGGACCTCAACCAGAAGCTGCTGCTCCGGGTTTAGACTTGCCTTAATCTCCTGCTGGCAGCCATATTGTCCGTACTTAAGCTGACCGCGCAAGTTGTCGAGTGGCGCCAATGGCATCCAGCACCGGGTCTCTGCCAGTCAGCTGCAACTGCCAGCCGCATGTGCAATTGGCAGTGTGGATAAGCCATCATGAACTATGGACGACACTGGACCAGGGGACAACGCTGCACGAGTGCCATCTGCTGGGTCGCCCGCCACAGCCGGCACCGAACCAGGCAATAACGCGGCACACCGTAAGCCAACCGGGTCCCCCGCAGCATGCACACCATCCACCAGCCCTTGATGCAGATCCGGAGGGCTCTCATAGGTTCCCGTGAGCAGGAGCTGCACGAGTGGTTCGGTCGCTCGGATAGATGCAGCCAGTTCTCCCGGCGCGGTGCTCTCGATAACCGGGATAGCCAGACCACCAAATCGGAGGTTGAACACCATCCCTCAGCATGACCGGCAATAGGCACTCGTTCAGCTTCCTATCGAGCTCAGTCAACAGCCCAGGCGCGCACGGTGAGCAGCGCAGGTGATAAGCCCAGATCCCAGCCAAGCCTTTGGTGAATACAGCAAAGGCTGCCTGCAGTTGGGTCAGTGTCATACCAGAAAGGTCATGACTCATCTGAGGCCTTCTTCCACAGTTCTGGTTCTCTGCGGGATGCAGGCCGATGGAACTGCAACCGGTCGCCGAAGTGTTCCATGAGGCGTTGCTTCACCGCGAAGGAATTCTGAACATGACCAGTCAATCCTAGTTCGTTCAGGAATCGACGGTAACGTTTACATACTTCAGTCATATCTGTTGCGGAGTTACTCTGAGTCAGGGCACTAATTTCAATCCACTCACACAATTTCATGAATGCCTGCGCCTTCACATCACCAATCTGGGCCAGATCAGAATCCACTGCATCATTAGCAAGACGTTCTTTTTTACGTACAGTGAAAAACAGCTACGGTGATACTTGATCTCATTCGCTATACCATCCTGATTCAAGTTAGTTCGTTCAATATTCTAGCGTGGCTGCGTGTACCGGTACGAGCAGCAATCAGCAGACTAAACTCTGCCTCGTATGTGGCGCACTGAGTAAATTTCTCTGCCAAGCGCCTGTTCTGCACGTCAGGTTTATAATCCTGGCACACCACATACTTGCTCAGATCGTGCCTGTCCCCCTTCGGGTCTGCCTGCCTGATTCGGCTCCAAAACACTCTAGAGCAAGCTATTCTTCAAACGACTTACGTCAACATGGTCAAAGGTTTCTTGACGGACTCTGTATGCAGAAACCCACTACTAAAGTATACCCTAGAATGACTGGGTTCGAGTACATGTGCAATTTCCGTATGCAGCGGAAGATCGCCATACCTAACAAACGGACAACAGGCGATACTTTTATCGTCTTCAGTAGCCACAACTTAGTCAGAAACAGCTCTAAAAATTTGTGAGCTCCTACTTGCCACCAAACTTCTAAACTATGACTCTTTTTTCGAAATGGGACCGCGCACTATTCGACCTTTGGCAAGATGAACGCTAATTTTAGTACGCTGTTGCCAAAACGTATCGTTTGTCACAACGATAAATCAGCCCCCGTGTCGCGAAGCGATACTCTATGTCCTGCAACCGTACAAACACTTAAAGGGGAAGTATACCCTAAAATCAAATTTTCACCAGTTGTGGTCTTCGGGGTGCTGAGTCGAATGGTCTTGGTCCGAGGAAGCTGAGACGCTCCCTTCCTCCTTTATTCCCAATCGAACTCACGTACTTCCACCGAAACTGGGTGACTGCGCACTACTAGATGGGAATTTGTATGCAAAATGTCACTAAAAGCGCCATTTCGTTCTTATAAAAGCACGGATGACCGCGATTGGCCCATATGTTGTAGTCTTTTGGACGCTGAGTCGACTGGTTTTGGTCCGAAAAGGCTGCGATGCAGCGTTCCTCCTGTATTCCCAATCGAACATGGTTGAACAAGCGGTCACGTGCTCCTGCGTACACCAGTCACCTGGTCACCGTGCCTGCAGGGTACAACTTACTAGTCTGTTTGACCTTTTTTGGGTGCAGTCCTGTCACTCGAGTTGAACTCGAGTTGAACCTTGGTGTGAAAGTTGTCGCCTGCTGGCGTGGTGACCAGGTGATTTGGGCACCCAGGAGCACGTGACCGCTTCTTCAACCATGTTCGTTTGGGAATAAAGGAGGAACGCTGCATCGCAGCCTTTTCGGACCAAAACCAGTCGACTCAGCGTCCAAAAGACTACAACATATGGGCCAATCGCGGTCATCCGTGCTTTTATAAGAACGACATAGCACTTTCAGTGAGATTTTGCATACAAATCCCCATCGAGTAGGGCGCAGTCACCCAGTTTCGGTGGAAGTGCGCGGGTTCGATTGGGAAAAAAGGAGGAAGGGAGCGTCGCAGCTTCCTCGGACCAAGACCATTCGACTCAGCACCCAGAAGACTACAACTGGTGAAAATTTGATTTTAGGGTATACTTCCCCTTTAAGCTGTGTTCACAACTGGCACGTGTACGCGTGAAACCACGCGTTTGTGCGTATTTTTGCTGGCTTTTGGGGCGCCATGCGTACGGAAACGCGCCGAAATGGAAATTCCAACAAGTTGGAATTTTCAGCGCGTATTTTCAGCGCGAATTGCGGGTTTTTTTGTGAACGCCTGAACGCGCGTTCAGGCACGCATGACCCGCAAGCGTACCGCGTCCACGCGCCAGTTGTGAACACAGATTTATGCTTACACTCCCAGCCTGTGTGTTGTTTACAGCCAGCTCGTGCATGTTTGTCCCCTGCATGCTGCATATATTGGCTGCATCCTCTTTAGACTTCTAGATTTGCACCCTTGCTGCATGCGCTGCAGGACCCTCCGATCCAGCTCTGACCTATTGTACTGTCCATACATAGCACCATCCGTGTTTAGCATGCATTTCCCATGCATGGATTGCACGTGCCAGAAGTGGTGCGCGCTTGACACCTGTCTTGTCTCTCCTGGTCTTTTACTTTACTTTTAGAACAGACAGAAGAGAAGAAACAAGTAGTATCTATTCTAGGCTCTCTCCCCCCCCCCCCCCTCTCTCTCTCTAACGAAGTTTACTGTTGATATCTCTACAAGTACAAGATTGCAAACAAAGTATTTACGTCTATTGAATCTGAGTGCAGTATTTATTGAAGTCAAGAACCAAGTGTTTCTTTCGAAGTATCTACTATTCTTGTGGGTCGACCGGCAGCCCACACCCCATATCGTTTTTACGCTGCAGCTTTAACGCTATTTGGGTGATCAAGGTACGAGTACTGTAAAAAATAGCGTTACCGTTGTTTGCTAAGGGTGTCTATTGTAGCTTGGTAGAATGCACTTGTATCTGTCTGGGAGTAAGCTATTTCCGTTATGTATCTATTTGTGTTTATGAGCTAAAGTTTCTTTGTTTTCTTAGCCTTTACGGATGGCACACACTTTTATCGACCACTATCGATCGATAAGTTCTACATTTTCAAATAATTTCAAACTATCGTAACTTGGTCAATTCTCAGTCATTTGGAGAGAACAAAACATGTAGGAAGAAGAGAAATCTCTTAGCTGTCGTCTCGAACAATCCTTGTAGCGATAACTAAAAGAATTAGAAACAAGACAGGACCCCTCGCTATGCTTTGTTTTTACTGAGGTCGTCATGTGACCGATAATCGTTTTTGCAAAGACGTTTCTATCAGTTCGAATAACACACTTGATGACTTCGGTAAAAACAAAGCATAACGAGGGCTCTAGGGCTTTCAAGCCATCTCGTTGAAAGCATAGACCAATAATAATAATATGTTATTATTATCACTACCCCTCACATGGTCGCAGGTACCCATATGTCCGTTCGCACAACAATCACACATTTGTTTGGAGACAGCATGTTTCTTGCCGAACTTGGACACTCTGTGTACTGCTTGACCCTGCTGAGTCCCTAACTACATCTTAGCGCAATTCGAAATTGCTCTAGCATCCAGACGTGCGTGGTTGAAGGGAAAGGAAGGTCAGGGAGAATAATAATAATAATAATACACAATTTTATAACCGCAATCAATAAAACTAGCTGAACCGACATTTGTGTACTTTATTCATGCAATGTAAAAAACGGTGGAGACGATGTGCAATGAAACGATGAAAATATGAAGAAATGGTGTAGGGAAAAAAATATGGATTCAAACAAGTTTATTATTTTTTTCCCTACACCATTTCTTCATATTTTCATCGTTTCATTGCACATCGTCTCCACCGTTTTTTACATTGCATGAATAAAGTACACAAATGTCGGTTCAGCTAGTTTTATTGATTGCGGTTATAAAATTGTGTTCTCCTCGCCGTGTGTTTAAATACTACACAAGAGAGAGATTGGAAGCTTTGTTACAACTCTGAGTTTCACGTATTACTACGATCATTGTAGGCATGCAAGAAACCATACTAAGCACACGGAAAGAATAGACAACCAGCCATTGTGTCTCTCAGATTCTTCATCTGTAAAACCAGCTCAACAGCAGCATATGGCCAAGAGCATTACGCAATGCCCTGTTGCGCTGACTGTGCACATCAGTACTACAGCCGTGATGTACAATGCATGACTACCACATTACCCCCTTCCCTAAGAAAAAAAAATGTCTGCAAATGCAAACCTGTTTGAGAAAAAAAGGAGAGAAAAAAAAGAAAAAAGGAGAAAATTGCAGACAAGAAAAGAACAATAAAATCGCAAAGGAAACGAGCAAGAATCAATTCAAAGCAACAAATTCGATACACCCTGGCACTGACGGGGTCAACTCACTGAAGATACATCAAACGTGTACCACGATACAAGCAAAACAAACCAAACCAGCAACTAAATCGCAAATTGGCGTAGTTATGCAACATGGTCAGTCAAAATGAAGATATTACATCAACGCACCAGCAGCTTTCTCAGTGAGCTTGACAGTGCGGCCAGCGCGGGTTACATAGCCCTTGCGATAGAGCGAGCCAGACTGGGCATCGGGCCGTGGTAGGCGTGATTGATGACGTGATTGGTCACTGGACTCGGGATGAATCTGAGCATCAGCCTCTTTAATCTCAGATTCCACTCCTGCTTCACACGGAGCAGTAGGCGTAGCAGGTGGCACATCTGCATTAGGTGCCGAGGATTTCACTTCTGACTCTGTAGCTGGCTGGGGATCTGGCGTCGGAACTGGCTGGAGATCCAAAGACCGAGAAGAGGTGGCAGTTGATGACGCAGGTGAAGCATGTTCTCGCACATGCTGCCGATTTCGTAGCAGTATCCGCCTGCCATCAGTGACGCCGACTTGTCTGCCATATTTCTCCACAACACGCCAAGGGGTAGTTGGGTCGGAATAGCCATCCTGCAACACTACCATTGTGCCGGGACGCAGCATAGGCAACTGGCGGACACCGCGGCGACTATCATGCGAGACTGCCATGTCAGCTTTGGCGCGAATCTGATGAGAAGCATTCACAATGCGTGGGGTAGAATGGTGAGGTAGATGGGTGCGAACCATGCGACCAAAGAAAGCCTCATTGGGTGACATGCCCAGCATTCGGTGCACTGAGTTGCGAATATCAAAGAGAACTTGTTGCAAACGGCGTTGCAAAGACAGGGACGGTCGTAGAGATTGAATTCTCTCTTTGACGACTCGATGAAGACGTTCCACCATACCATTAGATCTGGGGTAGCGTGGGCTTGATCGATTGTGCTGGATACCCAACCGCTGCAGGAACTGGGCCATTTCGGTTGAGGCAAACTGGGGGCCATTGTCGGACACCAACACGCTAGGCAGGCCGAACCTCGCGAACACTTCCATTAGCCGGTCAATGACAGCTGCGGTTGTGGTAGCTGACAAGGGAAGTAGTTCCGGATAGCGTGAACCGTAGTCAACGATGGATAATACTTGTTGACCCTCAATACACACCAGATCAACCGCCAGTTTCTGCCACAATTCTTCAATTTCTGATGGCAACAGCTCTTGTGCGGGGTTTGTATGACGGCGCCAACACTCCGAACACTGCTCGGCGAACTTGTCGGCATCTTTAGACATGCCGGTCCACCATACTCGTCGTCGCAAAGCATCCTTGAATATGTCCCGACCTGGATGACCTTCATGGGCCAACTGCAGTACGGCATGTCGGAGAGCCTCTGGTATTACACAGCGGTTACCGAAAAGCAGGATGCCGTCAGTGGTCGTGAGCTGATATCGGATAAGGTAGTATGGCTCTTCAGCGGGTGTGACTTGTGACCATGATTGCATCAAGAAGCGCTGCTGTATGCTGCGCAACAGTGGGTCATCACTAACTTGTTAGTCGCCTTGGCGATATCGTCGATATTGACTGGGCACTCTTCCAAGACCAGGCCAATGAACTCAGCCATTGAGCGGGCTTCTTCAAGTGAGGCAGTTGAGTCTTGGACAGGCGCTCTTGAAAATGTGTCTTCACACACCAACTGCTTCCCAGGTGCATGTGACAACGTGTACTGGTATGGCATGAGCGACCATCCAGCGCCGCAGCCGTGGTGGTACTTCGTCAAACGGCTTCTGGACGATTGAGATCAGGGGCTTGTGGTCGGTCACAACTTGAACAGATCTCCCCAGGACGTACTGTCAGAATCGAGTCAGAGAGAATACGATACCAAGCATCTCGCGCTCCAACTGGGAATAGCGGGATTCAACATCGGACAATGAACGGCTGGCGCAGGTGACAGGTAACCAAGTGCCTCTCTTGTCTTGCTGCCACAGAATAGCACCCAGATCAAGTGGAGATGCGACACATGTTACCTTGGTTGGGACGTCCAAGGATGGCTTAAAGTACGCTAAGCACTCTAGCGACGAGGCCACGGCTGTCTTCGCATCGGTGAATGCGGCTGTCAGCTCATCATCAACGACGAACGGTTGTCGCTGAGCCAGTTTACTCAGCGGCTCAGTTGTCTGTGAGAGCTGCGGTATAAATTTACCAAGGTACGTCACCATACCAAGGAAACGACGTACATCTGTCAACGTCTGCGGCAGCTGCAACTGTTGGATTGCCAGCAGCTTGTCACCGTCAGGACGCGCACCATCCTTGCTCAGCCAGTGTCCCAAGTACTTGATTTCTGACTGGCGTACGGGACACTTCTCCCAGTTTAAAGGGGAAAAAAATTCACGGTTCGCGTGAGACTCGGCCAAAGGCCCAGTTTTCCGCATCCGCAGGAACGCCACCAACCTCTTGGATCAAGGCGCAGATGCAGCTCCTAAGCGGTGGGAGGTGAGTAGATCAGACCCACCACAAAGTGGTCAAAGACCGAAATCCCATTCACTGCATCCATGTTTCCCTCGTGCCAGGCCACGAGTTCCCAATTAACTGTGGGTCGCAGCACGGCTGGAAAAAATCCTTCCGCTTCCAAGCAGGACTTGAACCTGGTACACTCTGTTTCTCAATCATGGTCTTAGACCATCCCACTATGCCTGCCTGCTTAAAGGGGAAGTATACCCTAAAATCAAATTTTCACCAGTTGTAGTCTTCTGGGTCCTGAGTCGAATGGTCTTGGTCCGAGGAAGCTGAGACGCTCCCTTCCTACTTGAATCCCAATCGAACTCACGCACTTCCACCGAAACTGGGTGACTGCGCCCTACTAGATGGGGATTTGTATGCAAAATGTCACTAAAAGCGCCATTTCGTTCTTATAAAAGCACGGATGACCGCGATTGGCCCATATGTTGTAGTCTTTTGGACGCTGAGTCGACTGGTTTTGGTCCGAAAAGGCTGCGATGCAGCGTTCCTCCTTTATTCCCAATCGAACATGGTTGAACAAGCGGTCACGTGCTCCTGGGTGCCCAAATCACCTGGTCACCGCGCCAGCAGGCGACAACTTTCACACCAAGGTTCAACTCGAGTTCAACTCGAGTGACAGGACTGCACCCAAAAAAGGTCAAACAGGCTAGTAAGTTGTACCCTGCAGGCACGGTGACCAGGTGACTGGTGTACGCAGGAGCACGTGACCGCTTGTTCAACCATGTTCGATTGGGAATAAAGGAGGAACGCTGCATCGCAGCCTTTTCGGACCAAAACCAGTCGACTCAGCGTCCAAAAGACTACAACATATGGGCCAATCGCGGTCATCCGTGCTTTTATAAGAACGAAATGGCGCTTTTAGTGACATTTTGCATACAAATCCCCATCTAGTAGGGCGCAGCCACCCAGTTTCGGTGGAAGTGCACGAGTTCGATTGGGATTCAAGTAGGAAGGGAGCATCTCAGCTTCCTCGGACCAAGACCATTCGACTCAGCACCCCGAAGACTACAACTGGTGAAAATTTGATTTTAGGGTATACTTCCCCTTTAAGCGCAGGTTGGCTTCGCTCAAACGACGGAGTACGGCAGCCATGCGCTCGTCGTGTTCCTGTCGGTTGCGGGCATAGATGAGAATGTCATCAATATACACAACGACTCCAGGCAGGCCGGCAAGGATGTCAGACACCACGCGTTGAAATATCTCCTGTGCGCAAGCAATGCCAAACGGGAGTCTCTTGAATCTGAAGAGGCGTTTATGGCCAGCTCTCTGTCTGGCTCGCTTTACTGGATTCTACTATTTCTAGACTGTATTCTTCAGGCTCACTTCAGGCTCAACTCGCATTGCAAACTTCCTTGTTATTGTGTTTCCAACTAACTAACTACTACAGAAGAAGACTACTGAAGACTAGCCGAAAGGGAAAGGCACCTGCGTCTTATAACAGCAGGGCAACATAAAGGCACAGTAGGCCGAGCAGGGCGGCATAAAAGGCACAGCAGGCCGAGCAGGGCGGCATAAAAGGCACATGTGAAACCAGAGACCCGGACCCGTCGAGCATGCAAATGAGGGCCGCTCTATCGCCTGACATGAATGCATACAAACCAGTATACATGACCATGCGTGCACAGCTTGTGAGTGGCGAAAGTGGTGGACGGACGAGATTCATCGGCCAAAGGGAGCTGGTGAAAGCCAGATTCAGCATCCAGGACGGAGAACACTGTTGCACCGTCCAGCTGCGCATTGATTTCGTCAACGGTGGGAAGTAGGTGACGCTCCCGGACTACGCCCTTGTTTAGCACGCGGTAGTCCACGCAGAGACGCAAAGCACCGCTCGATTTCCTGACCGGCACCAACGGTGAGACCCACGGAGTAGCTTCTCGCACTGGCTCGATTATGTCATGCTTCACCAGACGATCCAACTCCTTGGCAATTTCATCCCGGATGCTGAAAGCGTGCCGACGGGGTGGGAGTGCTGTTGGAGTGGTGTCAGGGTCCACTGTGATAGAGATGGGCGTCACGTTCACCACATTGACTTCAGCAGAGGTCAGCAACTCCAGTTCGGAGATGATGTCCTGGCCATACAGGATTTGGCGGCCAGACGCGACTGGGACAACAAAACAACTACATATGATGCTGCGTGATCCAACAGAGACCGTCACACCAGCCATACCGAGTGTCGAGATAACGCCACCATTGTACGCTTTCAAGATTCGATCACTCTTTCGCGTTGGCTGGACAACATCATCGGTTAGCACTGATCGGGTAGCACCTGTATCCAGTAGTCCTTCACAGGGACGGCCGTTGACGATCAGCGTCTTACGAAACAATTGCTGGTGCTGAGAAGTATCTACTGAGAATGCGTAATCACAGAAATAGTTGGCGTCATCCTCCTCCACCTGTTCGGATGTCATGCGCGCATTATCAGACTTGCGCGACAGGCATACTGTTGTAAAGTGGCCGACTTTCGAGCAGTTGCCACAAGTAGAATCCGCTGCAGGGCAATGCTGCTTGCCTCTTGGATGCGAGCGGCCACAGTACTTGCACTTCCCAAACTTCTTGTGCGCAGAGGCAGGCTGGGAGTGTGAAACACGGTGAATTTGAGAGAATGAATTCGACAATGGAGTAGCTGCAGCGTCACCATAAAGCTTGCTGTCCGTGATAGAGGACTCGAGTGCCACAGCTTTGCTCACAGCATTGGCTAGTGTCAACTTTGACTCTTTGAGTGAAGCAGTGAAGTCGACAATGGAGCGCTTCTTAGTCACACATAAATTGAGGGACACACGCCGGCCCTTCCCGTTGGCGGTACTGAGCTCCAAGGGCTCGGACCCTGCGCCCACATTCTCCGGGAGGAGATCCTCCAGCTCAATATATTCGCCGCGTGTGATCTTTTCAAGCAACTTACGCGGGACCGTGGGAACAACAGAGCTGGACTCACGAGTGTTCGCCATGGGCGCTGCGATTGGAGGCAGCGCGGGTTGCATGAGGGAAATGTCCATGGGGTCGGAGTCGACCTGCGGCGGGTGATGGGTGACGGTGTTGGACGCGGTTTGGACCACATCTGCCACTGAGGGGACCGCCGCCCGATCATGGCCGTCCGGATCCTGGCGAGCTGAAATTCGTTCCTCAAGGCGCTCGACTCGAGCCAGCAGGGGGTGCAGGGTCGTCGACACGGCCGCCGTAACGGAACGTGAATTTAGGCCAGTTGTGAATAAGCTGGGCGGCTGGGGAACGGCGGACGGGATATCGTCCTGCTCCGCACGGGCATTGCCGGAACGATCCGCACGGGCATTGCCGGATTGATCGGCCGCATGGTACGCAGGGGCTCAATTTGGAGTGTCGGCATACGGGGACGACGAGGCGCGCCTGCGACTGGAACGCCTGGGTCCGGGCGCGGGAGCCGACTGCTTACGTGCACGGGGCATCTCCGTGAGCTATGGTAAACCTTGAGATTGAGGTTGAGAAAGAAATCCACTGCCAATGCGGACACAGCAAGAACTGAAATCAGGAACAGTGGACTTCGGAGAACAATGAGCGCGTGAGAGTTTGTTGGGAACAGAGCATGCGCCTTCTGTGTTAACATATTTTCGCGAGTGCGCAAAAAATCATATAATAATAATAATAATATTTTTTCTTCAGACTTTTCCCGTTTGTCTCTTTCCCTCAAACCAGTTAATATTTTATGACTTGGGGCTCCCCGCGTGCTAGTTTGTACGTGAAGTGTGTGGGTTACAGTGAGGGCTGCGTCCCACCCGCCTGTGTGGATTCACAGGAAGTGTGAGTTACGAAGTCTGAAGAAAATGTTGAACGGCCTCTGCTGGGATGACGACTACACCATAGCTCAGTGGTTAGAGCATCGCTGGCTTCAAGCGAAGGTCCCTGGTTCGAGTCCTGGTGGTGACAGTCAATTTTTTCTTCAGACTTTTCCCGTTTGTCTCTTTCCCTCAAACCAGTTAATATTTTATGACTTGGGGCTCCCCGCGTGCTAGTTTGTACGTGAAGTGTGTGGGTTACAGTGAGGGCTGCGTCCCACCTGCCTGTGTGGATTCACAGGAAGTGTGAGTTACGAAGTCTGAAGAAAATGTTGAACGGCCTCTGCTGGGATGACGACTACACCATAGCTCAGTGGTTAGAGCATCGCTGGCTTCAAGCGAAGGTCCCTGGTTCGAGTCCTGGTGGTGACAGTCAATTTTTTCTTCAGACTTTTCCCGTTTGTCTCTTTCCCTCAAACCAGTTAATATTTTATGACTTGGGGCTCCCCGCGTGCTAGTTTGTACGTGAAGTGTGTGGGTTACAGTGAGGGCTGCGTCCCACCCGCCTGTGTGGATTCACAGGAAGTGTGAGTCACGAAGTCTGAAGAAAATGTTGAACGGCCTCTGCTGGGATGACGACTACACCATAGCTCAGTGGTTAGAGCATCGCTGGCTTCAAGCGAAGGTCCCTGGTTCGAGTCCTGGTGGTGACAGTCAATTTTTTCTTCAGACTTTTCCCGTTTGTCTCTTTCCCTCAAACCAGTTAATATTTTATGACTTGGGGCTCCCCGCGTGCTAGTTTGTACGTGAAGTGTGTGGGTTACAGTGAGGGCTGCGTCCCACCCACCTGTGTGGATTCACAGGAAGTGTGAGTTACGAAGTCTGAAGAAAATGTTGAACGGCCTCTGCTGGGATGACGACTACACCATAGCTCAGTGGTTAGAGCATCGCTGGCTTCAAGCGAAGGTCCCTGGTTCGAGTCCTGGTGGTGACAGTCAATTTTTTCTTCAGACTTTTCCCGTTTGTCTCTTTCCCTCAAACCAGTTAAAATAATAATAATAACAATAATACAACCCGGCGTCTTTGCCAGCTAAAAAGAGGTGAGTGATGGATACTACACGACCACGAGGTCGGCCAAATGCCAGTGAGGCTCCAGAGTCCATTTTGTCTTGCAGAGATGCAGGCGCCTGACATACATGTATATGGTAGCAAACGCATGCACATACCTATATATGGTAGACCAACAGGACACCTGAACCCCAGATGCCTCCCTAGCCCTCATACATGCCAACCGTCCAGGGTTTCCCGGGACAGTCCAGGGAATAGGGTGTTTGTCCCGGGGTCCAGGAAAGTCCAGGGACTGAGATGGAACTTTTGAAATCGAAGTTCTCCTTCTTTATGACGCTTTTTCAGTGTTTCCTCGAACTTGTAGATCCATTGTAAGTGCACACAGCACGTAGTAGACAACAAACCCCATGTGGAACTGCAACTGATCGTCGGTATAACGGTAGTCAACAGAAAGTTTACTTGTGCAGTTACAGCTCAATGCAATGACATCCCTTTTGATTGTGCAGCAGTCATGAAAAATACATCTGCTAATGATGGATGCGCTAAAAAAATTGGTGTCGAGGGAAACGGACCAAATCAAGGGAATTCAGCCTCATTGTCCAGGGAATTCAAGCCTCCAGGTTGGCATGTCTGGGGGTACGTAGCCCCAGGGAAGCCTCTGGGGTTCAGGTGTCCTCTTGGCCCAACCCAATGCACCTTAGAATAGATACAGTCGAATGGGCTTGCATATCTATATGTAACCATTCTAACTGTTCATATTGTGTTTGTGTGTGTGACTATGCACAGCTGAACTGGATGACATCATTTCAACATGCTATGTTAAACTCCGTCGACTGAGAATCTTCTTCTGCGGCAAGTACGGTACTGGAAAGTCCAATCTGATTCGAGTTATTCTTGGCGACGAGTTCCAATCTAATAAAGACAGCACAGAAGGCGTGGACGTCAGGCGAACCCTTGCT
>NC_088644.1:43401872-43514372 GCF_964019385.1 Sycon ciliatum
CTGGCTTTAACGACCGCTTTTCCTTGCACCGAGGGGTTGTCGCTTAAACCAGGTTTTACTGTGTATTCGAAAATAAGAACATGTGCCTAAATGCGTGAGATTACGGTACATACAGTACTTTCTGGAATGTTATCCGCATTCTGAAATCCCTTTAAAAAAATCAATAACCTTCCCTGTGGCTTAGACTCCACATGCTGAAGGCGAACAAGAAATATTTTGTTATTCGGGTGGTGTATAAAGCAGGGGCGTAGCACCCGCTACGACTGGTACGACCATGGCCGTACCACTTTTCGAAAAGTGTGGTCCGTCCGGAACGTGCAAAACCGTAATAAAAAAATCAGGATCCATCGATGCATATGCGCATCAGACTTTGACCCTTTTCTAGACTCGTAGATCTACTCGTAGATCTGTTATGCATCTGCAGTCGGACTGAGTCTACTGTATACATGTACTCGACTCGACTGCATGCACACTGCGCCAGAACTTGGCAGAAGTTCCCAGAACGCAGGATTTTGTGTCTTTTTTACAAAAAAATTCCTGGAGGAGGTCCCCTGGACCCCCCTCCCACACAGCCTTCCGCCGCGCCGACCTTTGGTCGTACCACTTCCAAAACCCCTCCTACGCCCCTGTAAAGTAAAAGTAAATTATCGTGTCCGTTCCCGAAGGGAACTCACGACGGCCGCTAACACCCGATAAACCCTAGCGGCAGATGCAGCGCCTAACGGTGTATGCCTTGACCATATTTGAAAAACCCATAAAAAGGTTAGGCCAGGGATTGTGCTGGGTTGTACATGACTCCCTACGATTCCCAAAGCATTTGGCTCTGGCCCATCAGTGCAAGCTTTGCAGAAGTTTGATGTTGGATTCATTTTCTGTGAAGTACAAGTAGGAAAACATTTGAAATTGCAGCACTTGAATTCAGGATTTCAACTCAAGCTCTATTTTCCTACTTCACAGAAAATGAATCCAACATTGAACTTCCACGAAGTTTGCACTGATGGGAGCCTTGTACTTTAGGACTGACCGGAGCTTGAGTCGCACAACCCCGAGCACAATCCCTGGCCGGTGGCTAGGCTCAGCAAGTCAATCTCAACCATGCAAAGAAAAATTGAAACGTTTGTGTCTCCCTATCTACACACACCAGATTGGTTCAAGTCGCCTAAGTATGTCAGCGATATCCGTCCCTGGCTGTGTGACCTGCCAGCGGAGGACTTGAGACGTACTCTTCAGCGTGGTAGACTGTTGGCATTGTCTCACGTGGACCAGCTGACAGAGACTGCGACGCAACATGGGGAGAAAAGGCATAATCACGATATGTTGTCGAAGTATGTAGAGTCAGCAGGAAAAGATGGCTTTGTCGCCCTCTATAAAGCAATCGAGAAGAGTACATCCTTGAGCCAATTTATCATACAAATTGGCTTGAAGCAATTGCGTGAAGCGATGCCTGATGAGTAATGCCGGTAGGATCGAGGTCTATGCAAGCCATCAGCACAATAGCACCATCACCCTGCGGTATTTACTGGCTGTTAGCAGTTCCATGTCTACATGTGGTTGTGCGTGGGTGTATCTGTGTGCAACTGGGTTTCATTACCTGTTTGCTAGTGTGTGTGTGTGTGTGTGTGTGTGTGTGTGTGTGTGTGTGTGTGTGTGTGTGTGTGTATGTGTGTGTGTGTGTATGTGTGTGTGTGTGTGTGTGTGTGCGTGCGTGCGTGCGTGTGTGGTGTGTGTGTGTGTGTGTGTGAGTGCGTGCGTGCGTGGTGTGTGTCTGTGTGTGTGTCTCTGTGTGTGTGTGTGTGTGTGCGTGTATGTGTGTGTATGTGTGTGTGCGCGTGTGTGTGTGTGTGTGTGTGTGTGTGGTGTGTGTGTGTGTGGTGTGTGTGTGGTGTGTGTGTGTGTGCGTCCGTGGTGTGTGGTGTGTGTGTGTGTGTGTGTGTGTGTGTGTGTGTGTGTGTGTGTGTGTGTGTGTGTGTGTGTGTGTGTGGTGTGTGTGTGTGTGTGCGTGCGTGCGTGTGTGTGTATATGTTTGTATGTGTGTGTATATGTGTGTATATGTTTGTGTGTGTGTACGTATATGTGTGTGTGTGTACGTGTGTGTGTATGTGTATATGTTTGTGTGTGTGTATGTGTGTATGTGTGTGTGTGTGTGTGTGTGTGCGTGTGTGTGCGTGTGTGCATGTGTGTGTATATGTTTGTGTGTGTGTGTATGTGTGTGTGTGTGTTTGTGTGTACGTGTGCTTGTGTGTGTGTGTGTGTGTGTGTGTGTGTGTGTGTGTGTGTGTGTGTGTGTGTGTATGCGTGCGCGTGTGTATGTGTATAGGTGTGTGCACCTATGCACATGTACCGATCCAGCAATTTCAGTATGTTTGGTCTGTGATTTCATTTAGAATCGTTGATCTATTTCCATTACACATGTATTTGCATCCTTGAGTCCTTGGTGCTACATTCCCACCTCTACCCCCCCCCCCCCCCCCCTGTGATGCATGGTGTTTGCAGGGTTTTTCTCAGGCTCCTGAGTGTTGACCTCCGAATCAAACCAAGTCATTATTGCCTCATTACCCGCATGGCAAGTGTGCATAATCTTGATTAGATACGGCCATCCTTTGCTTTTTTAAGTTTGTTTCCCTTTGGTTTCGTTACGCTATGACTGTAACAAATTTGGATGACCAATCTGCAGCATAAACTAAATCATTTTGTTACAGAAAGCACCAAAACCTCCATGATTAGAAGCAGACGGTTTTGGTTCCGACTGCTAGTACATGATTACTTGTTTCTACTTTTTTTTTACATTGCCGGTCACGGCTGCCGTGCAAGAGGAGAGTGCATCCAGTTCGTGATGTTGCCTCTGTCGCCACCGCTGCCACTGCTGCTGCATTCGCTCTATCTGAATGTCATTTTCTGAAATTCTGTTGCCGGTGTAATAGGTGTATTTATAATAGGAACGTACATACTCCCTATTCGTATTTCCCGCTCGTTCCCCTTGGCAATGAGAGACAAGAAGAGCGCATGCTCCAGTGAATCTCTAGTCTTGAGTTGTTCTTGTCCTGTTCACCTTCTCACTCTTATCTACTCTCTTGTCGAAATACTTATTCCATATTCAATACTATAACACCCTTGTGTTCGGGAAGAGTGAGGGCACTTTGTTTAGCCGGGAGCTAACACCGGTTCGGCTTCACACTTCTCTATTTCTAGCAGGGAGTAGTAAAATACCGGTATTGTACTACTCCCTGATTTCTAGTGTACATGTACTTCGAAGTAGTAGTCTTACTACAACCTACCGATTAGTGTATGCGCTGCAGAGCTCAGCAAGCTTGCTTCATGCATCTCTACGCAGTCACACACAGGTCAGTGATCAGTGTGTTCTTGTCTTCTTGAGCACTGAGCCCGAGGCCTGTGACCATGGTGACTTGGTTTCGGTGATGATTGCTCACCCAGGTTCCTATGTATATCAGACAGCAAATCTCAGTCGCATTTCAAATTATTGTTCTTGAAGAAATTTTTTTGGAAAGAATTGCCCGTCATAAGGTTTGTATGGTTCTGCCAATTTCACTGCTTTTCGAGCAGAATCTGCCACCTTTTCGAGCAGAATCCGCCGGTGCCTATATCGGGAAGGGGAATCATCTCTACCCATTTGGAAAAATAGTCACCCACCACCTGAATGTACATGTGTTTATAACCACGAGCTGTTAGAGCAAGGGATCCCATAATGTCCATTCCCATTACTTCAATTATAGCTATCAATAGTATTTTTAAAGCAGCTGCAGACATCTCCACGCTATAATTATGACACTTGTTCGAGTTTAGACGTGTAAATTTCCAGAATCGATGTTCTCGCTCCTATCATCAGTGGAATTCATACGGAGCTAAGGATCAACAACGAATGCAACTAAGGTTGAGTAATAGAAAGGTGCTATAATGACACATACATCATGATACAAGCGCAATAAAACTACCGCACATAGATGGTAACGCAAAATGGTAACAAATGTACATAACTAAAGGTGAGGAGGAACTGAACGAAGTGTCAACTTTTGACTATACGGAGCCTTGTAGGTGCAACAACATGCTCTTTCTGCTTACATGAAACAGGTTTATGCACACGTATTCAAACTGCCTCAATGATCCTCAACGGCTGGACATATACCAGGCACTACACTGTCACACAGTGCAGAGAAATGAGAGTCATCGTACACACTAAGACAGTCAGGACGAGAAGACTGTAAGCATGATATAAAGATATTGAGAAGGCATGTGCTGAACACCCACTCATGCTCATGTACACACACACATGCACACACACACAAACACACACACACACACAAACATGCATACACACGCGCGCGCGCACACACACACACACACACACACACACACAAACATGCATACACACGCGCGCGCGCGCACACACACACACACACACACACACACAAACATGCATACACACGCGCGCGCGCACACACACACACACACACACACACACATCACTACTACTATTGACAGCTGCCAGAAATGGCCACGCCGCTCACCGAAGGGAGGTACTGTCAGAGAGGTTAGGGGAGAGGTAGGTGGTGCCTCAAATAGCGCTCCAGGTCCTGTCGCCTCCTAAACTGGCGTCGATTACAGACTCGGCAATGATGTTCAAAGTGCTGGCGATCAGTCACTGTAGGGCGATTCGGGCAGGGTCCACAGCGATGGCGCACACACACACACACACACACACACACACACACACACACACACACACACACACACACATACATACATACGCGCACCACGCACATGAACACACACACACACACACACACACACACACACACACACATGTATGTGTCCACCAATACTGTTCAGTGCTCATGGTATGGCGGCTGCGGCGGTGGCAGCATGACAGCTTTCAGCTGCAGCTGGATGTTCAAGGCTCACTCCCGAGGTACTGCCTTCCTGCAATGAAAATATCCATGCATGCACAACGCACATAGACACACACTTGATTAGATCTCGACGCAAGTTGTCTTGGTAGGTTACAGATCAGGGGAGAGGGGTGGGAGAGGTTGAGCGCCAGCACTTCTAACAATGCACTGGATGTTTGTGTAGTCGAAACTTCCTGCGGCACCGGTGCTGGAATGGGAAGTCGCCCTTTCTGATTTTGTCCTACGTTTTGTGCGTGACATTTGTGTCTGGTCAAGCCGCTGCTGGACTTTTAAAACTGCGATGACAGGTGTTGCACTGCAGAGTGACTGAATTTGTGAGATGCCCGGTGTTGAGAGAATGTCCGTGATCGCACCGATGCGGCGATGGGTGGTCACTCCACCAGGATTGCGGGGCCAATGTTGGAAAAGACGACATAGTCATTAGCAAGCGCTAGCTTGGCCACATACCGGTTTCTGCCACTCCTCAAAGCATTTGTGACGTTTCTCATCTGCTGGATGAGAACAGTGCCGATCACTTACATTACAATGACCACTGACATGTACACTTTGGTGACTTTCAAGCCGGCTGGTTGTTTTTCAGCCCCCAATTTTATAGTGCACATGTAGATCATGACTTGTGGGCATGTGTGTGTGTGTGTGTGTGTGTGTGTGTGTGTGTGTGCGAGTGTGTGTTTCTGCGTGTGTTCCCGGCTACCGTAGGGTAGTAACACAAAGCAGCGGGATGTTTGCATGGTGACCTGCTCACTTACCAGATCAGCAATCAGCACCTTCAACAGCTTAGCGGCATCACCAACATTCTTCCTCTGACCACGCAAGAGCAGACAGCTGGCTCCTCGCTCACTTTCCTCGGCTGTCAGGCTGCAGTGTATCTTCAATTCCATGAGCAGTTCTTTCCAGCTCATCACAACTAAACGTCGCGGGCATCCAGTCCTTTGCATTCATGCCGTTGAATGATCAGTTCGTCGCGGAGCGTCTGCTGCAGACATGCCTCCCCCGTTTTCAAGTCATCATAAGACTCGGCGACAAGCAGGAAAGATGCCGACGGTGGACAGCATTCAACGGGTGGTGCTGGTGTCTCCACCTTCTGAAACGAGAAGAGAACATTGCCGATGCCTTTGCGTGCAGTCGGTACGTTCTCCTCCATCAGAGCGGACAGAGCGAATTGCAAATCACCAGTCGGGTTACTGGAAGACTGGGTGTGATAGTTGAAGAGGATCCTCTCCAAGCTTGTGCCGCTACGCAGACATTCCATGGCTCCTTGGCCGATAAGCTGGAACCATTATCTAGCCTTCAGATGGTCTGGTCCTGGCTTTGGGAGAAATGGAATGGCGATGGATTTTGCCTGGACGTCTGATGCAGTCTGGAAGATGAGCTTGAGTTGCTTTGAGAAAGCGGTCTTGAACACCTGCCCTTCTCGCATATTTCCGCCCTTGATACAGTTCGGGTTGGAGTGGATGAGAACCGGGGCAGGCAGCTTTCCGCTGCTCAGAGCTTGTGCAGTTGTAAATACGTCGCCATTGCTCTCAACCCAAGCTTGTGAATCATCGGCAATGCCAGTACCGCCGTGGTTGATAACGTCACGTGCCATATGCCGTCAGCAAGAAGCAGTGTTGAGTTGGAGAAGAGCACCATTGCATCTACATCAGCCATTGCAAATTGGTCGTTGTACGGGCTTGTTGAGCTGCAAAGTCAGGGTCTGTTCCTGTCTCTCCCCTCTGGTGAACTGATGCAACTTTGCAAAGCAGAGTGGAACTTGGTCTGCAATTGCTCTGGTGCGGGGCTTCACAATTCGAGCAGTTTCTTTGTCTTGCATCAGCTTTGTTTTAGCAAGTCTCATAACGGTGTTGAGCTCGGGCGGCTTAATGACTAGTCTCTTGTAGACGCGATGCTGCAGTATATCGTGGGCCAGTAGTTCCAGTGCTGCCTTGCCATTCGCTGCTTCTTCCTCTGTGTCAGCTTCGAGCACAGCCAGCTGGTAAGCAAAGGAGTTGTTCTGATACTTTCCACGACGCTCCCGGAAGCGGCAGTTTGAACTCTCCAGCAATGCCTCTGCCTCGGCCCGGTGCGTTGTGAGTAAGAAGTTGCATACGTCGCGCCCTGGCATACTCACCATCTTACTATGGTATCGGCGGCGGCGATCACGGTCGTCCCTGGCGACGGCAGGTATAGGAGAAAACCTGATGTTGTCCATGTCACATCTACCAACCAACAAGCACCAACACCAGAAAAAGAAAACTCCCGAAAATGAAGATAGAGGCGGACTACAGCATGGCCATAATTATATGGCTCAGTGGTTGGAACATTGCTGCTGGTATATAGCCAAGGTCCTTGGTTTGAATCCTGGCAGTGGAACTTGTCAATTTGTGTCTTCTACTTTTCGCTACTTTTCATTTCCTCACTTGAAGCTGAGGAATATCACCTGGTAATCGAAATAATTATTGTCATTGGAAATCTTACTAGTACTCTAAATTCAGAAATTTATGGTACTCAATATTTTCGGTATGAGGGCAAAAGGCCAGGTTAGGTGAACAGAAATTTTAGGCATAGAGGAGCAATTCCCTATTGGATTATGTGTGTTAGTGTTTATTCGGTGTATTGAAATTTTAGATATGAAACATATGCACCGAAAGTACCGAAAATAAAAGTACATCGAAAAATTAGTGAAATTACAGTCAGTAGTTGATGTAGCCGCATGGCAGTATCAGTGTACTAGCACATATGCCT
This sequence comes from Sycon ciliatum, assembly GCF_964019385.1. Classification (NCBI taxonomy): domain Eukaryota; kingdom Metazoa; phylum Porifera; class Calcarea; order Leucosolenida; family Sycettidae; genus Sycon; species Sycon ciliatum. The sequence goes on from NC_088644.1 coordinate 43,409,522, forward strand.
CACCTCTTGCAAACACCGTTAGCAGAACACACAGACACACACACACACACACACACACACACACACACACACACACACACACACACACACACACACACACACTCACACACACACACACACACACACACACACACACACACACACACAAGAAATTCCTTTCGTAACTAAAGCCGTTTAGGAAAGTTCCCTTTAATATGGACAAGCAGTGACTTTTCCTTCACTCACCCTATGGTCCACTTGTCTTGCGATTGTATCTGGAAGATTAGTCTCATGTGAGTGCGGCGGGTAGCCTTCGTCCGGACCGTGACCGGTGCTGTTAGAATCTCCCGATCCCCATCCACCTGTAGGTAGTTTGTGAGGCATACATCTTGCACGGCACATAGCGCGGACAGCTCCTTCTCCTCCTCCTTCACGGACACAACAGAAAAGTAGTGGTAGTCCTTCAGGTTTTTAGCTAGCTTCTTTAAGTAGTCTACACTGTATTTGTCGAGAATGTAGACTGTAGCTTTCGTTGAGGATGATCCGACCTTGGCGGGTGAGAAGTGGGCAATTGCCACCATCTTGGAGAAGGCTTGGAAGTGCCGTTGCAGCAACACTGGGTTGCGAGCAATCTCGTCATCAAACACGTCGACAGCCACAGCCCACACATGTAGAGTCAGTGGTCGGGGAACATCAAAGTAGCTGAACGGTTCGGTGAAGTGAGGGCTGCAGTGAATGAAAGAGAGGGAAAAAACAGCAGAAAGAGACCATTAGCCTCAGTGCGAAGAAACTTGGAATGTCCCTCAAGACAGCATTGCAAAGAAGCAAAGTCAACCACAGTTAGAACTTTGAAAGTGGTCCAAAAAACGGAAATATATTCAAGACACAAAGAGTCAAATTCCCTGCTACAGGACACAGCAGTGCATCATAATAAGTGAATACTGAACACTGCTTCAGGTTAGCGATAGAGAGCTCGACAGAAGTATCACTTCTTTCCACACAGTTCTAAGCCAAACAACCTTGGCAAAACCAAATAGTGGAATTTTGCATATGGTAACCGTTCACAGCTCTCTGTGGTCCATGGTCCTCGACCACGCACTGGCTGAAGTCAGATACTAGAGAGGTTAAGATGCGTGTTATTTCCGACTTGAAGCGCAATTTCACGTCAAATTTGGCGTAAAACTCCAAATTTCGACGTGAGCAGCAGGTCACTCGCGTTGATTTTTCGACGTGCGAGCAAATAACGCGAGCTGAACTTTCGCGTCACATCAGAAATAGCGTGCATCTTAGCCTCTCTAGTACTAGCTGTTTCAACCTTGTCACTGAGGTCTCCTCAACAGAGCTCACAGTCAATGGTTATACTTGGTCATACCTGGCAAAGATCTCGGGAACCGGAGGACACACGACTCTCTGAGAGCCATAGTCCTCGACCACACACTGGCTGAAGTCCAAATCGCCAGAGATGGTGTTTAGAACCTTCTTGACTTTCCTCTTCTGCAGGCCCTTCAGGTAGTCTAGAGCTTTGCGTTGCTCTTCGTCAGTAGCAAAACCCAGCAACAGACAGGAGCAGGCACGGCTCTCCTTACTGCCCAGAAGTATACCCGGTGATATTCCCTCGGCAAACGCGTCAGCAACAGCGAGACCACGCCTGACATTCTCCGGGACATTGCCGAATAGCACCAGATGCAGCGTCATCTTCACCTGTATCGGCCATGTTTGAAATCTGCTGTCCTGCATCAAAAAAGAAAGCATATCACAAGCAACAGAGTGTTCATAAAAATAAAAGGGCCAAGGAACTACAAGTTACGCTATAATGTCCACTAACACCACCAGTTACTTGTAGTTCCTTGGTCCTTTTATTTTGTATAAATTAATCATTGGCTCTCCATCCGAGTCCATTCTAAGAGAGTGTTCATTCAACATGGAGTTAAAACACTTTTTTCATCCTCTTATTATTGTTTAAACTAGCTCTGCCTTTCGGTATTCAGCTCTCTATCGGACAGCCTGGAACCTCTCTGTTTATAGCTGAGTACAGACGATTACCGGTGACACGAACGCAAAGCGCCTGCACTATTGCCAGCTGTTATGGTTAAAAGTGGCAGAAGACAACCGTTCGCGCTAACGTCTTGCACCCATCCATGTCAAGAAGACTTGATGTCCATCATTCAACTGCAAACATGAGCATGTAGCCTACGCAATGCTTATTAGGGTTCTAGCCAAATTTGGTATGGGGGGGGGGGGGAGGGGCTGCCCCCCCCCCCCACCCCGTGAAAAAGTGGCACCCCCTACTCATTTTCCGATTTTCGTTTTTTTATGCAATTCAACGAATATGCAGTCGAACGTCACTATTAGATGGTTCATAAAGGCACATTTGTCTGGGGCAAAGTCGGGGATTCGCCACATACGCTGCATTTAGCGTTGCAAGACAATATTGGAAAGTGGAAAATAGGTATACGGGGTAGCTGTTTCCCATACCCGCCCCCTACTATTTTGACCTGCTTAGAACCCTGCCAAACACGATTATCATTCTGCCACTTAATTAAAGCAGGCAATGTTTAAAACGTTTTAAAGTAAAAATCAAGAGTACACAAGCCCCAGGAGTGTGCAACTCCACTGCGCGTACTTTTCGGACAGAATTTCAAGTTGACGTCAATTTTACAATGCAATGTGAACTGTAAACAGTGTGTCCATTGTTATTAGGCATTATACCTGTTTTGATTTCCACTATAAATAAAGTATACAACAACGACAACAACAACAACAAACGCATTATCAGACATACCCTGGACCTGTTGTGGACAAATCCCTATTTTGATCATGTACAAACAAGGTGTGCTGTGTGTAGTGGCTGAAGTTATACAATTACACTAGATACTCCAACAATTTTATCAACAATTATGATAATTAAGAAATGTTTTGCTCCCCACAGGCCACACCGGAGCTCGCGCTATTCCGCCGACTTTACTTGACACTTGACTGACTCACGACTGCCATCCAGAGCACATGAGAAGTCCATCGAACCTTCGACTCGGCAAACCTGCAAGAAAGCACCACTCCCTGCTCAATACACAGTGTTTCGGGGAATTCACCCCTCATCAGTTGAGCTTGAGTAGGCTGAGGAAGATTGTGCCTGAAGAGCACCACTTATATAGTGCTCTCCAGGCACAAACATCACCAGGGATACAAACTTACAGAGACGCTCCGTTTCCAGCGCGACAATTATGATAATTATGATAATTATTAACACAATTTGTCATATCAAATACTGCAGAGATCTATCCAGAATCGGCAATATGCTGGCCATGGCCTGGAGATCTGCAACTACAATCAGTTTCTACTTTGCAATATTAACGGATTAGTCCCCTTTGTCGATTGCTGGATCAATCGGTACCAACGCATTCTTAATTCCGATTAGTAACTTCGGGTTTTGTTGTTGTTTGTTTTTCATGTTTTGAACTGTATGTTTAACTCATTGGATTTCTTTGTATGCTGCATCTCGTTATCGTTTATCTTTTCCTCTAGCCCTCTCGCTTAGGATGAGCTTTCTTTTTTTATGGCAGCTTAAGCGAAGGCTAAATACCTGCTTTATGCAGGTTGATGCCAACGCGAACAAGCAAAAATAATAAAATAATAACAAACAAGGACAAGGACACCGCGTTGATACCTTGACACCCAGTACAAACGTCGTTGAAAGCACTCGTGCGAGGAGTATTACAACATAAAATGCTCTCGGCTTGAAATTCTGTCGGGACATCACTGTAGGACATCACTGTATGACATCACTGTATGACATCACTGTATGACATCACTGTATGACATCACTGTATGACATCACTGTATGACATCACTGTATGACATCACTGTAGGACATCACTGTACAGTCAGACCTCACTGAACCGCATACATCCGTTTTCCACAAAAGTATCCGGATCGGCGACGGAACTGGATAATCGAACACCGGTTTTGTTGGATGCATCACGTATGTTGTACATCTGTAACCAGCTATTTTCTTCCGGGTGGCGAGGGATCCGGATAAAAGAGGACCGGATAAGCGAGGTCTGACTGTATGCGGGAGTTGCACACTCTTGGTACAGCTGTAGCACAAACATGTACTTGCAGTATGGTGCTACGATATACCGGTAGACCATGCATAGATGAATGGCTGTGTTGCGAGACATTGTTCATGCGCATTGTGTGAGCAGGCAAATTCGGTGAAGATATCGCAAAGGCGGTGGTAAGCATCAGATAAACTGACTCCTAGATTTGCACAGCGAATTGGACTGGAGCAACCATCGCGAAATTGCCATCCTGGGCACTCAATCACCTAGGGTTCCCTGTAACAAGGCAATGCCTGTTGTGACTCCCCTAGTCAAATAATACTACTACTGACTCTACAGTACTGCTGCCTTGCTGGCTACATACTTTGTCCAGTTTTCCACTTCTACTCGGAGGTATTATGTCGCTTGTAGTTAGGGCTGAAACGATCATTCAATAACTCCTAACGATCAACCAGTATCATTAACGATCGATATGTTGGTTTTATCGATTCTTGTCGGCTCTATCAAACACCAGTTTATAAAGAAATTGTATGATGCTTTTGCTTTGCTAGAAATTTGTGGCACCGCACCTGTTGACATCTGTAGATATCTGGCTGGTTTTATCAGCATGAACTACTCAAGTAGAGAATTTCATGTTGTTTCTAGAGCGAAGAATCTTGTTATCACCCTCTGGCAACTGCTCTCATCTCCAACTTCTCCCACAAATAAACCGAAAAGACAAAGTCTTCTCTCCCAATCTCTTTCAAAGCCACAAATCAATTTTACTGCCCTTGAAAGTACATGACTGCACTCGTATTCCACTATCGGATGGAGTGCAAGGGCTAGAATAATGTCACTGATATGCATGCATAACATATCGTTAGTACTCGTTTTGAACACTAATGATTATCGATCGCACTCTTAACGATCGATATGCGAGTTATCAGTATAATTGTTTCAGCCCTACTTGTAGTATTACTACTAGTCATGTGCATGACTGTACAGTCAGTGAGTTGTTTATCACTGCATGCTGGTGCTCATGCACCTTTAAACTTTAGTCATACTCTGCTCATAGTCATCGAACTACTACTACTAGTACTAGTATCTATCGAATGGCTTTTTCCTCTCTTTTTTGTTGTTGTCGTTGACTGTGTTGTTATTAGGGCTGAAACGATCATCCATTTAGCCCAATCGATTACTCTCTATCATAACGATCGATTATTCGATTATAATCATTAAGAGGCCGCACCTGGAATATGTACGTGGAATGGCCAAAAGTGGAAATATGTACAACATTTTGCACAAAAAAAAGTGTTATGTATGTAGACCGGACGCGACCTTGACCTTCAAGCTTCACGCTCCAGCTTCGCTGTACTACACTAGGCCCACTGTACTCGATGTTTGAACTCGCGCTGCATGCACTGCGCGTTCTACGTCCTGAGCGGCTGCGATGCAGCGCGTGCAGTGTGTAGTACTGTGTACTATACATACTCTGCGCTGCATGCATGCACTGCGCGTATAAGAAATTAAAAATTTAAAAACGCAAAATAATCGTAATTGGTAATCTAAACGATTGCTCGATCGTTAGAATTATCAAACGAGTACTCGATTATTCGGTATAATCGTTTCAGCACTAGTTGTTATTCAATTTATGCTGTTGCTTTGTAATATTTGAATTTTTGTTTCTCTTGTTATGGTTTCTGGCTGTCATTGTGTTGGTGGGAGGTTTGTTGGAGTTTTACTTGGATCCTTTTGAAATTTGTACAAATACACGACCTCATAAAGGCTCATTGAGCCTATGCTAGGGATTGAGTTCATTTTTGCCTCCTGGGTGCAATGCTTGAGTTCTCTTGGTCGGGTTTCTTTTCTTCTCTTCTTCTTTCAAATCCAGCATCATATTTCCGGTGTCCTTACCGTTCTTTGCATCATCATGTTCATTATGCGGTCAATAAAAACATGCTTCCAAGTACTGTACTAGCGGACGACACAAGCAACTACTTCAAACCGCATGCAAATAATGCCTTCTCAACACCGCTATTCTGATGTGCTCACCTTTTCGATTTCCTCGCGTAGTTTTGCGTTCAAACTCTTCGGCGACTCCTGGGCGGCTTTAGCCCGTGCCGACGCCATTGTGGGAGCCGCCGCCGCAATTCTTGAGGTCCTTGAAATCCCGGGTCAGCCCAAAGGGCAAGAACGTCGCAAGGGTTGAAGGACACGAGACCTGGACCGTTGCGTGGTTGCTTTAGACTAGTGCCACCGCTAGCGCTACCGCCATACCGGGCAATACTTAGTATGATACACCATAGCTAGAAGTTATAGTCATGAGAGAAAGACAAGAAAAATCTAAAACACTGATAACCATCGCCTTTCGTCTTCAACGGTTTCCCCCACCAATACAAGTGCCAGCTTCGCAGGCAGAAGTAACTTTTCAAAGCAGTTGTGGCTGCGGTCACATGTCATCAGTGCCAGTGGGACACGTAACAGCATGGATTTGTCCGTATTAATAAATCAACCAGTTACCCGGTACCCGACTACGTCTCGCTTTGACTTGTCTCGCAAACAACGAAATCGAAACTGTTCTGGTCTTGAATCACGAATGGTTGCGAACACGACACGGTAGACCGGGTCGGTTCATGTCGATACTATTAGGCGTACATGTACATGTACGTGGCTGTCACAGTCTCTCCGCAACTGGGGTAATTTTTAGGGGGAGTCCCGCATTGATTACATGCACAGGATTTGTTTTCCTTTCATCACCACCGCGACGACTATCTTACGGTCGATGGCGATACTGGTTGATGCTGCACTGGCTGCTGTTGTACTAGATGCTGGTACCTCGTCAGCCACAGGCTGATCAGCTACTATGTTGGTACTGCTGTCAGTTTTCTGTTGAGATTCGGGGCAGATAGTGACATGATGGTGACTCTGATTGGTGACCCATGCGAGAACACACATTACACTTGCGGGTGGCCATGCACTGAGTTGACCGGTGCCCTGTGCGCTAACACACAAACCAACGCTTCTGTTCAATCAGATATTCTTTCCGCTGTGCTACTGTTGTGTACTTCGTGCAGCTCTTGTCCAGGTGAGATCCGCCGCAGAATGCACATCCTCTCATACTGCTGGCATTCCAGTTGCCATCAGACCGCTTCCTTCTCGTGAACTTGCATGCGCCTGTCACCAGTGCACCTGCAGAATAGTGAGTGACATATTCTGCTGTAGTACCGCATGTGTTTGTGCGGCGCAGAAAGGCGTCTTACATGATAACATAACGCTTCAGTGCTGTTCTGAAGTCGTTCAGTTTCCATTGTGTCCCAGCATCTGAAAAGCCTCGCGATTCTTCGTCGTCAGGTTGCGATTCGTCCAGTTGAATCAGCGTTCGTCATGATCCGTATCCTGATCACAGCACCATGTGACGATCTGGTGACATCGAACGGATATAATACACAAGAGACAATTGTGATATTTCTACGTTGTGTTTACTTCAGTTACATAATCTAAATAAATGGGGGTTTGTCAACTGACAACCGCTCTATTTAGTTGCTATTCACTCTTTAGATGAAAATTCTTTTATTAATGTCGAAACATTATGCGGTTGTCAGGTGACAAACCCTCTTTCATTTACAATGCAGTTGCGTGATGTCCACCACTTTCTGTGCATAATCTAAGAGTCCTACAACAGCCACTTACTTCCAACTACCAAGCGAAAGGAAGCCCAAGCACAGGAGAACCGTGCGCGCGCGGGTACGTGACATATAATATCGTAGTAGAGCTGGCAGACAGGGCATGATCAGGGGTTCAAGCCCTGCCTGTTGAAGCGCTCTGAATGGCTCAAACTCTGGCAACAATCAGTCGGCATGTCTGAAAGTACAAGTAGTTGCGATTTATGCTAAAGTTCAAACTGACGGAAAACGTGCAGTGCTACACCGACCGTGAACCATGTGGAAACAAAAAGATGTAGAGGAAACACGGGATAGCAGACATGAACTCAGGGTCAAACTGATAAGTGTGTAACGTGAATGCATGCAGTATATGGAGACAAAACAAAGTCGCAGAACTCAGTACGTAACAAGACAGTACTACACACTGAACTCGTACATGTGAATGTCACAACACCATATGAATTAGCTCTTACACCCCACTTATGTTTCAGTCAGTAAGAGTACACATGCGTACTTACGTTGACTCCATTTTATCTCACTTGTCCAACACTATCGTTGTGAGCCTTCGACACTTGGGAATACTTAAGACAGATAAGATAGCGGCGAGAGCATCTCGCCGCTCTGTGAACACAGCTCAGACGCCATGCTTCATGGTGGTGTGTTCATGGAATACAAGGACACAATAGACTTAGTGCAGCTAACGAAATGGATGAACGGTCGACGGCCTGAGTGTTCTCCTTCCTCGATCAACACTGACAGTCACCATATACCATGCTTGATGTTTCAAACACCATCGGCGCAGGCCACGTTTTTTTGGCACCGACGATTTGTTCGTCCACCAACAGTCGAAACAAATGTTTCTCACTTGCACACCCCGTAGAGCTGCCGCTGTTGTACCAAGGCCCATTGGCGCATGGTGTGTACTCCAAATCTACATGTATGATGATGGGTCACTGCTGACGTTTCTGCTCTTGGACAGTGCAACGCCGCATGAAGATATGTTGTGGCTCCACAATCGCTGAGAACGCTAGTGTGCGTCCATGGAATACTAAAACACAATAGGCGCAGGAAACGCCCACTTGGATGATTCGGACGACGGTGGTGGTGAGTGCATTCTCCTTCCTCGGTGAACACTGCTGGTCACCCTGTTTGATGATCCACCAAACACCATCGGTGCAGGCCGCGTTTTTCGGAACCAGCCATTTGTTCGTTCACCAACAATTGAAATTAATGTTTCTCACTTGAACACTCTGTACAGCTGTCGCTGTCGTGACAAGGCCGTGTATACTCCAAATCTACATGTAGGATGAAGAGTAACAGTTACTGCTGATAATGAAGTTTGCGCTCGTGGACAATACAACGCTGTGTGAAGTAAATTGTGGCTCCACAATCGCTCTGAATGCCAATGTGTGTCTATGGAATACTAAAACACAATAGGCGCGGTGCAGCTAACGCCCAACGTGGATGAAACGGACAACAGCAGCGGCTAGAGCGTTCTCCTTCCTCGGTGAACACTGCTACAAGACATTATGCTTGATGATTCACCAAACACCACCGTTGGGGGCCAAGTTTTCCGGGACCAGCGAGTTGTTCGTCCACCAACTAACTTTGAGTCTTTCTTCAACACTTCGTAGAGCAGCCGCGCAAGGCCTTTTCCTTCGCGTTAGGGTAGCGATCCTTCCTAGATGATATTGCTATTCATTGTTACTTTTTACTAAAATGAGTAGTGTTTCTCCGAAAATAAAGTCAGCTGCCAAGTGCCATTTACTGCATTAGGCATTAGTAGTACTGCCTAGATTACTATAGCTTTATGTATACAATAAATGAGGAGGCCGAGGGTTTATGACCAACGAGAGAGCTTGGAAGCTCAGGGCCCTACGCTATGCTTTTTTGCCTTCATGACCTAGACAAAAAAACGCATAGGGATGTTATAAATTCTTTAAAAAATTCCTTTTTTTAACTTAAGACATAACCTGGGATTCGAACCCGCACTATCGCGCGCCCTGCATGCATCCCCCGATACACTTCGCACACATACTAATTCTTCCAAGTATTAGTTGTTTCACATTGTGATCTTGCATTTGAAAGCCCTATTTGAATATTTTGAGGTTGATTCGAGAGCGACTCTCACCGCGACCAGCATTGGATATTCAGCTTCAATTGCCCAATGAAACAGCGTATGCGGATGACGTAGACTTCATCAGCACCAGCCTACAATATTTGCATGACAATCAACCCGTACTATCATCCTCGTTAGCGGAATACAATTTAAAAATGAATGAAGCCAAAACCGAATATACTACAATTAAAAGAGAAAAGGACAGAGTAGACGAGCGATGGCGGAACACGGTCAAACTAGGATCGATGCTTGGAGTGGAGGAAGATATCAGTCGGAGAAAACGTCTAGCAACATGCGCCTTACATCAGCTGTGGGTGATATGGCTAAGAGGTAACCATGCCCGTGAACCCCTTCGGATTAGGTTATACGGCAGCTTTATTCTCCCAATACTTCTTTATAACTGCGGCACATGGAGCCTGACAGAGACTCAAGAAAAGAAACTTGACTCGTTCCACCGCCAGCAGTTACGAGCAGTCATAGGGGTCAAATATCCCCGTATAATACGCAATGAAGCACTGTACAAGCGCACTGGCTCCAAGCCACTCAGCAGAATCATCCAGTCTGCTAGGTGGAGAATGTTTGGCCACATGCTTCGACTAGACACCTCATCCCCGGTCCAGCAGGCTATGTCAGCATACTTTCAGCCAGGAAGCTCAGGGTTCCGAGGCCGCCCGAGAACAACACTCCCGCGATCCATCAACAACGACCTGAAAAATTCCAGATCCACAAACTCCCTCACATCACACGAGGATCTAGTTGCACTGAGGCAGCTCGCCCAGGATCGTCGAAAGTGGAAGGAACTAATGTGTGCTGTGTGTAATGGCTGAAGTTATACAATTACACTAGATACCCTTAACAATAATAACGGATACAATTACACTAGATACCCTTAACAATAATAACGGATACAATTACACTAGACACTCTAGATACTAGATACTCGGTACTCTAGATACTAGATACTCTAACAATGTTATCAAACATTATGATAATTACCACATCAAATGCTGCGGAGACCTATCCAGAATCGGCAATATGCTGGCCCTGGCCTGGAGATCTGCAACTATAATCAGCTTCTACTTTGCAACACTAACGGATTAGTCCCCTTTGTCGATTGATGGATCAATCGGTAGATTCGGCTCTGTTTTTCTTTCCTTTCTTTCTTGTTTTGAATTGTACGCTGAACTCATTGGATTTCTTTGTATTCTGTATCTCGTTATCGTTATCGTTAGATTTCCCTCTAGCCCTCTCGCTTAGGATGAGCTTTCTTTTTTATGGCAGCTTAAGCGAAGGCTATGTACATGTACCTGCTTTATGCAGGTTGATGCCAACGCGAACAAGCAAAATAATAATAATAATAATTTGAATATGCATTGTGGCCAGCCGTCTTTGATGGCACGGTACGGTAGGGGATAGTTACGGGACAGGTACGATCGAGGGTAATACGACACCGTCTCCCGTACCGTACCGTGCCATCAAACACAGCTGACCACATACAGCTGCCCGCAATATTCAAATCGGGCTTTCAAACGCAAGATAATAACGTAAAGCAACTTGGAAGAATGGGTATGAATGCGAAGTGTATGGGGGAATGCATGTAGGGCGATAGTGCGGGTTCGAATCCCAGGATATGCCTGAAAAAAAGGAGAATTGAAAATTTATAACATCCTATGCTTTTTTGCCGTTAGATACGGATAGCGCCAGGCGTGACACAAACAAACAAACAAACAAACACACAAACAAACAAATACCAAACGAGAGAGCTTGGAAGCTCAGGGCCCTACGCTATGCTTTTTTGCCTTGATGACCTAGACAAAAAAAGCATAGGGATGTTATAAATTCTTTAAAAAAATCCTTTTTTTAGACATAACCTGGGATTTGAACCCGCACTATGGCGCGCCCTGCATGCATCCCCCGATACACTTCGCATACATACTAATTCATCCAAGTTGTTTCACATTGTGATCTTGCATTTGAAAGCCCTATTTGAATATGCATTGTGGCCAGCCGTCTTTGATGGCACGGTACGGTAGGGGATAGGTACGGGACAGGTACGATCGAGGGTAATCCGACACCGTCTCCCTACCGTACCGTACCATCAAACACAGCTGGCCACATACAGCTGCCCGCAATATTCAAATAGGGCTTTCAAACGCAAGATAATAACGTGAAGCCACTTGGAAGAATGGGTATGAATGCGAAGTGTATGGGGGAATGCATGTAGGGCGATAGTGCGGGTTCGAATCCCAGGATATGCCTGAAAGAAAAATAGGAGAATTGAGAAATTTATAACATCCTATGCTTTTTTGCCGTCAGATACGGATAGCGCCAGGCGTGACACAAACAAACAAACACACAAACAAACACCAAACGAGAGAGCTTGGAAGCTCAGGGCCCTACGCTATACCTAGTAAAATAACAGTTAATAATAATAATGCTTTTTTGCCTTGATGACCTAGACAAAAAAAGATCATAGGGATGTTATAATTTTTTTTTAAATCCTCTTTTTTTAAAGACATAACCTGGGATTCGAACCCGCACTATCGCGCGCCCTGCATGCATCCCCGATACACTTCGCATACATACTAATTCTTCCAAGTTGTTTCACAATGTGATCTGATGGGAAAAAAGCATAGGATGTTATACATTTTTCAATTCTCCTATTTTTTCAGGCATATCCTGGGATTCGAACCCGCACTATCGCCCTACATGCATTCCCCCATACACTTCGCATTCATACCCATTCTTCCAAGTTGTTTCACATTGTGATCTTGCATTTGAAAGCCCTATTTGAATATGCATTGTGGCCAGCCGTCTTTGATGGCACGGTACGGTAGGGGATAGGTACGGGACAGGTACGATCGAGGGTAATACGACACCGTCTAGCTGCCCGCAATATTCAAATAGGGCTTTCAAACGCAAGATAATAACGTGAAGCAACTTGGAAGAATGGGTATGAATGCGAAGTGTATGGGGGAATGCATGTAGGCCGATAGTGCGGGTTCGAATCCCAGGATATGCCTTAGGGCGCGTTTGGTTGGTACGAACTAGAACAGGATTCACCAGAACAGCGCGTTTGGTTGGGACTGCACCTGTTCTGGGTCGGCCAGAACATGTTCTGCTTGCTCCGGCCTCGAGGCCGGAGCAGACCGAGCAGTTTCACTTTTTCACAGTGAAACCTGGCGGGAACATCGATTTTGTTCCCAAATGATCACGTGCACACGCTTTTGGGTTGGACTCGTCGGACCGTACAAAGTGACCATGGTGATCCATACACATTTTGAAGAATGCACTAAGTTTGGCACATTTTCCCACAAAAATGTGCTCTGTTTCTGGAGTAGCGTTTGGTTGGCATGAGGCTGCTCCATGTGCACCAGCTGTTCGATCCTGTTCTAGATCGTACCAACCAAACGCACCCTAAAAAAAAAATAGGAGAATTGAAAAATTTATAACATCCTATGCTTTTTTGCCGTCAGATACGGATAGCGCCAGGCGTGACACAAACAAACAAACAAACACACAAACAAACAAATACCAAATTAAAGCTGTGTGGACCCTGGCTAGCGCCAGACGTTACTGAAGTAACGTCTTCTGCATAGCTACGGGAATTAAAGCTGTGTGGACCCTGGCTAGCGCCAGACGTTACTGAAGTAACGTCTTCTGCATAGCTACGGGAATTAAAGCTGTGTGGACCCTGGCTAGCGCCAGACGTTACTCAAGTAACGTCTTCTGCATAGCTACGGGAATAAAAACTATTATAAAAACCGAGGTCCCCCGAGGTTTTTATAATTAGTTTTTATTGGTCATAAACCCAAGGCCGGAGCATTTATTGTATTTAGAATCAACCAGTAAAAACTCCTACTCAATCTCCAACAACAAAATTAGCGGACAGCTGTTATTTGTGTTGCTATGACAACCCGTGTGCTGGACGAGTATTTGTTGACATTGGTTCAATTTCTTTTACTCTTCATAGGCTATCAGATCATTTTCCTTATTCGGTCTATTTATAACCAGTATCTATAATGAGAGTGTGGTCTGTCTCCATGGTTACCGGTGTTCATTTCATAACTATAGCCACTGCTCCTTGTTAGACCTTATCTGGAAGGCCCATTCTTGCATATTCCAACAGCAGCCAAGGGAGCTAGCTCTCTTGGTTATGCGGATTGGGTCCGATCCTAAAAAGCTGTTTTTATGAACTGTTTTTATGAACTGTTTTTATTGGATAGGATATGATTATGTTCAATAAACGAGGTTTGTGTCAATGGGAGATTGACTTGGAGTTTTTACGAGTTGATTCTAAACTACTGTAAATATACAAATTTTCGGCAGCTATTTAATTTCGGCTATATTCGGCACCGACCCAAAAGCCTAAATTAAAACGCCGATGAAATTTTTCACAGCATCTGTCGCACTATACCATGCCCTCTACCCCACGCCGAAAATAAATCGCCGCCGAAATGTCAAAAATCGTGAAGTGCCGAAATTTTGCAGCGCCGAAATTTTGTATATTTACAGGATGTCTATAGGGCTAGCGCTAGCGCCTGGACTTGTAAATTTTTTTTAAATTTATTATTAATTTTTTTAAGTCTTCAATCATTCAATCATGTTTGCATTATGTACGCGCAGCCATGTGGCGTGAACAGATTGCTTGACGTGAAAGGTAGCGATAATATATATATATATACATGTATAGCGAGTCGACAGTCGAGTCGTACGCGATCGTACGCGCTCGCGGACGTGTCTGACACGTGAAACGAAAAGATTTTTTTGGCGGGTAGTCGGCAAAAATTAAGTGACGGTCCCTTTTTTTTTGGCTTTAGTCCTTCGCCTGGTTTAGTCCTTCGCGGCCTGGCATGCATGGTAACCATGGTAACACGGTGGTCTACGCGGTACGCGCGGTGCGGTGCGACACCGTGCGAGTGCTACTATTACTTATTAGTGAGGTTTTGCATTCCGAATTTCGGTTCGGCGTTCTTCGGTCATGTGTCGAACATCAAAATGTCGAATTTTCGCTCCAACGTTTGTTTTGCAAGTCCGAAAATGATGTGTTTTCATTTCGTGAGCCCCAGCATCAGCAACGTCCTGTCCCGTGCTCCCTTTCTTGCTGATTCCAACGAACTTTGATCGCCCAAAGAGTCGAGGGCCAAACCTGCCTCCTCAGTCGCCTCAGAAAAACCAACTCCATGGCCAAGTCAAATTTTATGCGTATCGCCATAGTCTTTTCAGCCACACAGATGACGGTGAGGACACTCCAGGCAATAGAGAGTAGACAGGCATGGCAGTGGAGAGGAGCAATCAGAAGTACAGTGGTGGCCAAAAGTCTTGTCCGCAGGTGGATTTCTCGGTTATATTCAACAAAATGGCACAACAAACTGTACACCTGTCATTTTCTAGAGCAGATACAAAGTTTAGAGGAGAATATTCAAAAATATTTCCCAAAAGTATATTTTCTGTGTCCCTATCCCTAAGTATGGCAATGTGCGGCCGGACATCACTTTTGGCCAATATTGCACAATCTACAATACGCGGCGTAGAGTCAACTATTTCTCATCTAAACTGTTCTAATCCCTACAGAAACTAAGGCCAGACTCTCTGGAGTCAGCCTGTACCAATTTACTGGGCCTCCTTTGTTCTTGATCATAGCTGCCATGCGGCGCGGCATCGATTCAACGAGGCGGCGGCAGATATCCAGTGAAATCGAATATCATGCCTGCTTGCACTCAGTGAAGAGCTCACCATCGTTTTTTGCCCTCCTGCTGCCCTGGCGGTGCTGGCTGAGCATTTCCCATAGATTCTCAATGGGATTCAAACCTGGTGACTGTGGTGGCCACTCCATCACCGTCAAGTCTTGCGTCGCGCGCCATGCTTTGGTTGCCTTGGCTGTATGTTTGGGGTCATTGCCCTGCTGAAAAATAGCCTGTTCATCAGCAAAAAGGTCAGTCATGGACGGCAGCATGACATTTTGCAGAATGCCCATGTATTGGTTGGCTGTCATGATGCCCTCGACCTTGAAAAGCCGTCCAACGCGCGTCGCCGACAAGCATCCCCATACATGATATCTCCATCTCCATGCTTCACAGTACCACGCAAACAATTCAGGCTTTGTCGTTCTCCAGGCTTCCAGCGAACAAACCTCACTCCATCAGAGGCATGGAAGTTGAATTTTGACTCATCAGTCCACAGCACACGACTCCAATCTGCCACTGTCCAGTTCCTGTGGGCCTGGTCAAACTTTAGTCGTTTTTTCAAATGTTTGGCCTACATGAAAGGCTTTTTCACGGCGATGCAGCCCTTCTGGCCTGCGTTCTGCAGCCTCCTGCGCACCGTTCGTCCAGACACCCGTGAACCCATCTTCTAGGTCGTCTCAGCTCTCAGTTTCGGGCTGGTTTTGAATCTATCTGCCATATGGAGTATCTTTAGACGATGGTCGTAGCTGGCCCTGGTCACCCTGGGCCGGCCAGAACACTTCTAGTTTTCAACACGTCCATCGACATGATGTTTGGCAATGACTCTACGGCACGTACGCTCGTTCAGGTCCAAAATCCTGGCAATCTGACTAGATTTTTCACCATTCTGACTCAGCTTTACAATGGCCAGCTTCGTGCTAGCATAGAGCTCTTTCCTGCCAGCCATTGGGGTCAAAACGAAATCTCTCGGTGACAAATTCACTCCAGGACGACTCCTGAAGCTCTGTGCTTGCAAGCTTTCAAATTCCCGGCATGCATGGCCTGTCAAAAACTACGGTAGTACGGTACCAGGGAGTCGTACTCAAACTAGAGGTATATTATGTATCAGATTGCAACGACCAGGAGGCTCTTAGTAGTGGCTGCAAATGACCGATATCCGTCACTTGCAGCTCTGCATCAGAGACCTGTAGCTGGCCTGAAGAGTTGTAAAATTACTCCTTTGTAGCCGGGGGAGTCAGAGCGAGGGCGATTCACGGCTTGGTCAAAAAACTGTCGGCCTGGAACGTAAACGTGGATCTGCCGACACAGTTCACCTGGTTCACACGCGCCTGACCTGGCATGCTGCCTTGCGTGAAAGGAACATTTTTCCGAAAGCAAGCTTCTTCTCCAAAATTCGAAATTTCTTTCCAAAAATGCCGTCGTCCTTGACCTCGAAGCTGAATGTTGTTAGGATAGAAAATTAGCGAAGATGTAGCCGACCCATTCTGGCAAGCCGTGTGCCCTCTGGATATGCAGTTGTTCGCCATGGTCAACAATCTTCTTCTCCTTCGTTCGTACTTTCACTTTCCTGACCACGAATACAAGCGGTACCCATGCTCAGGTTAGTGTTTATTTGTCTGTCTATGCACATACATGTAATACAATGTACTGTTCGTGCTGCAGGCACAGGCCGATCATGGAAATAGAGGAAGCAGCCAGCTTTCTTTGAATTCTCATCCTTTCAACAAAATATGTACACACTTTCCTTGGCTCCTTTTTCCCACCGCCACCATGCATGCACTGCTTTTCAAATTTGTGTTTGCTTTGGCAGTGGTTTCATGGGTATCCTTCAGCCTTCCGTGCATGGCATTCAAAATTCAGAATAGTTTCCACTAGGGGTGAAAGTTGGCACTGAGATCCCGAGTTCGAGTACTCTGATTTTCTCCGATCGAATATTCGAGTATTCGAGTATTCTTGATATCCTAAAAATCGCACCCCAAGGGCCTTAAAAATCACATGACACAACCCTGATTGAACCGATTGGCAGTCCTTTTCTCGAGTGTATTGGTTGGTGGGTCATTTGGGCTCTCTCTACTCGTGTACAAATGTTCACCACACAGTCTGCACATCAATAATTATAATATGCTGACTGCTGCTCTGAAACTGCAGACTTCTATGGTAATGCATATACCATGTATGAGCGAGTACTCTGATATATTCCGAGTACGACTATATTTGAAAAATCCAAACGAGTATTCGAATATTCGGTATAATTGTTTCACCCCTAGTTTCCACCCAGGTGCTAGTGCCTCTGTTCTGCTTAGCACATTGTAGTAAAATTATTTGCAACTGTCCACCACTGCACTCTTGGCTCACATTCACCACACCATAGCGAGGAAGTTTGTTCTTGGATAGATGTCTGGAGGATGTAGAGCATCTATCCAAGAACAAACTTCCTCGCTATGGTGTGGTAAATGTGGGCCAAGAGCGCAGTGAGGAGAGGTGGACAGTTTCAAATTATTTAGCCACATCCGATCCTTTCTCCGATAATTATGGACATGTTTTACTATACCGGTATATTGAATGGCCACTCATGCTTCTATTGAGAGGTAACACCACTCAGGAAACTGAGGAAAGCCAACCGGTGTTGCACAGGATTTGAGGTTGGGAAGAAAAGATGTTCCGATAAAAGAACTGCGAGTACATGGGAAACGTATTATGGAAAGGGCAGTCTGAGTCGAACTAGGATCTCCTGTTCCAGAGCGTGAATATGAATACCGTAAAGTCGCGGATAAAAGCCGGGTTTGCATACAAGCACATCGCAGATAGAAGCCTGAAAATCAAACGGGTCGAATGCATATAAGCCCGTCGCGTGTAGAAGCCTTGCTCTATGCAAGCGCGGATCGGGTGGGTCAAGAGTGCATGCGCTATGTATGGTGCATAGTAGAACTGCCGCCGTACTGGTAGTCAGTGGTAGATCTACGCGTGTCGCACGTAGAAGCCTGGCATACAAGTCTGGCAAAAATATCAGTGGTGCATAATAAGCATGGTTTGCATTAAAATCTGATGGAGAAAGCGGCTTATGTGCTTATAAGCCCGGCTTTTATCCGCGACTTTACGGTACAGTAGAATGCCGATATTCCGAACAATCACTTATTCGAAATGCCAGTTTTCATATTGAGGAGCTAGAGTGTGTCTAGTTCCTGTGAAGAGAATGTGAGAACTGATGGAAACGTGAAGGAATGTGCAAGTCTTAGATGGATGTGTGACTGCTCCGTTATCCGAATTTTTCCCCATCCGAACCCCCTGGAGAAAGCGTGCGCCCGAGGGGTGCGGATAATCTACACTCTGCTGTAACAGTTATGTACAATGCGTGCCGATGCACATTGGACAACGTTGCAAATGTAGAATTGTAGGTGGACTGTGGTTCACATTAGACAATCGGAGTACCCCCACCAAACGAAGAGAGCTCAACATCACAAGGTAGAGCTTGCATGTACAATCGAAAAAGAGTACATATACCATTAGCTGATGTTGTTAGTGTGCGTTACGAAGTCTGAAGAAAATGTTGAACGATCTCGGCTGGGATGACATATACAATGTACTTGATAATTTCTTAGCGCATGAAAATCGGAGTCAGTACCACAATATTCCTCCCTCACTATATGAGTCTAGATACTTTGAATGTGGAACAGGGTCCAGGACAGGATCGTCTGCTCTATCCGAATTATGGCCTGGTTGCAATTTGTCTATTTACCAGCAGGTACATCGCACCAGGGAGTCATAGCACCTACACTGTAGGGAGACTACACAATACTTTATAGAATTTTGGGTCAGGATTTGGAGGTTCTCCGTGATCTGTGCAACCCGCGATCACGGCCTTGACCTACTGACCCTGAGAACGGCCCAGGTTAGCAATACCATGTACGAGCGTGTATAGATCTGCCCAATGGTGCCCCAAGGGTGGCTGAAACAGGAACCCCTGAGTCGAACCCCATGTCATTTAGCTTTACAGTCGCCTGTGCCGTCTACCTAGATGCTACAACTCCCTGCGTTGCACCCAGTAAATGCAGCACATCAAGTATACAGCCATGTAGTGTTGGTTGTCACCTGTTCTGATCGTGTGATATCACAAACAATCTTCTACGGTCCATTCATTTTTAACCTGGCACGTTAGGGGCCGTCCATAATTATCTATCTTTAACAGATTGAGTATCTTTGAAACGAGAAAAAAATCGTTCATGGGCGGGTGGGTCAAGAAGGGTTTCGTAATGAAAAATATTGATAGCTGAAACACTAGTCCATTCCAGCTATTTTTCGTTGAGGGGTGAGTAGGTGGGGGTGGGGGACGGTCACAAGTTACTCATAACTAAACTTTTCATTTCGTGAAAATTATCGATAATGCCGGGTCCATAATTGTCGATCTTTTACACGAAGAGAAAAAGTTTCGTTTGTGGGTGGGTCAAGGGGAGTTTCGTTTCAAAAAAATATTGATATTACAGACATCAATCGGGGGGGGGGGGGGGGGTGGAGGAGGGTCCTTCTTTCATTTCGTGAAAATTATGGATAATGCTGGATAGCTCCTTTAGTCTATGCAATAAAATAGTTGTTTTCTTCACACAGTACCGTAAAGTTTAAACAATATCCGGCCATGTTTGTACCGAACATTTTTTCGAAAGGTAATTTCTCAAATGTTGCCTTGAGTACGTTCTCAGCAACATAGCGGGCCAGTTTCAAATAATTGGACTGCAAACTTGCATCGCTGGTTGTTGCAGCTCCATCACAGGTCGTATCACGGGAAATTGAGTCCAGCTTCACTTCTAGGTTGGGTGACACGTGATGGGCATCACTTCCTGCATGCTGGTGCATGTGACTCAAGAGCTCTGGCTGGCAAGCAGTTTTAGACTGCAGGTGCAATACAAGATTTTTCTGCGATGTGCTATGCATTGTGCATTGCATTTCTCGAGAGACACTTCACGCTATGTGAAAAAAAGAATTTCGCTCAATGTGGTATTGTGCATCATGCAGTGCAACTTTCCCACAAAACTGGACTCAAAGCACCTTATAGCTAGCTGTTGTTCACAGCAAAGATTTTCCTATTTGCGACTCTTGGTTTAATGGGTGCAGTAGCATGCATGTGCCTGGTGATATTGTTGCAATGGATCATAGTGAGGGCGTAACAGTACTTGTGCACTGATAGTTGGTAATGGCATCAGTACATAACCAAGAGTGGGCAACTCGATGATCCCTCTGCCCACAGCAGAAAGTTTCATCACTTCGGTTTTTGTGGGCCATTGGGCTCATTAATACCATCATGCGTAGCCAGAGATCAAAACTTGTACATCACAGCTACGGTAGTTGAAGCAGAACAATGAACTGTGGATCCATGCCTACTGAACCTGATGAAACACTCTATCTACATGGCACATGTAGAAATATACGCGCGCTTGCTCATAATCATTGGATTTCGAAGCCGATCGTACATTATGTTAGTAGTTGCACATTCTTGGCAGTTATGTAGTTTGATAATAACGTTACGATAGATTACCAATACTGGTGGAAACATTATGCTGGTTGCATATTTTGTACCCGGTGTGCCATGACCAGGCATGCTAATTCATCGGATATTAGCAAGTTTGCCTGCCTCCTGGGTGTTGTATTTTAGCTTCACTGTACTACAAATACGATAGGCTTAGTTTTCCTAAATTGCTTCTTTATAACATCCAGTTTGTTTTGCTGCAATCTTTTCACGTGTTTTGCAGGATTGTAGCCAAGGGTGAATACCATTATCATGAGCGAAGGTCTCTGAGAACTCATGTCTGAAGGCTGGTCATGTTGGCCCAACGATGACTTTCATTGCCTGTATCCGCCACCTTCATACTGGAATGAACTGGAACATGTTCACTCTCTGTTTCTCATGTGGAAGGACGGAACAGATTGTTTGTCTGTCTCTGTGGATCACCGAAGGCTGAACAGTACAGTTGGAAGAATATTGGATCTCACGAAGTGACTGAATCTGAAGCGGCTGACATGCATCTGCACAGCGCTTTCTTTCTGAGATTTGCTTCAAGGCAGGTTATTGTGTACAATTTTGTCCACAGTAATCCTATATTTGCCAAACGTATTTCTCTGATAGTATTGTGACTACACACGCGCAATGATCTCTCCGTCATCAGTCTTTCGCAATGATGTGGCTCACTGACGACAGGATGCATAGCCATAGATCAAATGAGCAGCTGAGGTAGTTGAATCAGAAGAATGGATCAATGCATCCTGAACCTGGTGTACTGCCTATATGCACCCTCAGTAGTATTTGTAACGTGTTAACTATGAAGTATCAACATTGCTTCTCTTCTATGTGGGTGGTGTGAGTGAATGTCAGATGGTCTGTACTGCCATGGCCGATGGTGTTCACTGGAAGATGTTGGGTTGGACCATTGTGCCCTTTTGCAATATGCTGTTGCAGCCTGAAGGCAATGAAAAAGTTCGAATGCTGATCTGCTTTCAAGCGTAGAATGTTACATATTTGCGTTATTATGTTTTGTACTGGAGTGTGAATGTGCGACAAGGGCATGCACATGTAAGTATATCGCACTGCAAACAGCCTAAGAGTTCACGTGGTGTGTGATAAGTACACTTTTGGAAAGTGCGTGCACAGTCGAATCATGTAATGTTAAAACAGCCTTCGTGCTCCTCCCTGAATGGCTGCACAAGTAGAAATCTCCGTCTTCCTTTGCTTCTTTTTGCTTGAGCTGGCATGGTGGTCGTAGAGTTGGAAATTGTCAAGTATGATAACAATCGTTGTTTGGTCTGGAGACAAGAATGCATTTGGATATTTGTCCCAGGACTGCATGGCTTCCCAAACTGCATGTTGAATGTCATAGATGATTATTGTTCGGTTCAAGAAAGGACTCGTGGGTCTGTCTGGCTATTGTGAGCTCTCGCTAGTCCATTTCCATAGCACTTGCTCTGGATTCACTCGCTGGAATATTCTCCAGTATAGAACAAGAAGTTTAGAAAACCTACTGGTGATAATTATTAGTATGTTATACTAGTTTCTCCGCACTGTACCGCAGCTTTTGTTATCACACACATGCGGGTTATATAGTTTATCTACAATCCAGCATGATGTTCTTCCAAGAACGCCCCCGACCTAGGCCCTCGGAACGACGTTCTTTGGTGTGCAACATCACTTATAGTTCTAAATCTTAGAATTACCGGTAAGCGCAGGATTTTAGTGATCACGGTTCCAAATGCATGTCATTGCACTCCACCTTTGGGACTTATTAAACATGTCATTGCACTCCACCTTTGGGATTTATTAAGAGCTGCATGCATGCCAAAGCTTGTCATAAAAGAAGAGCAGACTTAAATAGGCATCTTGTACGCATGATTTCTAACATGTAACATCCCTGCCGAAGAGTGTTCTTCCATACTACGGAGTCGAGCGTCCAAGAACGTTGTGTCCAAGAGGTTAGCCTTGGGTGTTCTTATTTTTCAGCCATCCGGCTGCGCTCTTGTAGCATGTTCTTAGAAACAATCATGTTAGGATCATAATTATGTATCCCGAAAGCTACCGGAAAACCAACACCGCCATTCTTTCAAACTTAAGGCGGTGGTGTTCTTAGCATTTCAGGCTGGACATTCTTGGGCAACACGTTCTTCGGCGCCTGACTCTACTGTAGTACTGTACATGAAATACAGCTGCTACAACTGTAGTAATATAGAATGCTGATTATCCGAATGATTGATTGTCCAAACTGCTCAGGCTGCATGGCAGCAGGCTGTCATCAACATGCATCCCATGATAATTTCGAGGAGCTGGAGTGTGTGCCAAAAAGAATGAGAAATGAAAGTATGCATGAGGAAATGAGTATGTTTTAGATGAGTGTTTTCCCACGCCCTTATCCGAACATACATGCACTCGATCGCCATAACCCCTGGCATACAGCACACAGCTTCAGAACCTGACAGAGTATGATATGGGTATGTCACAAGTACTCCCAGGTCCCGAAGCTTTCGTCTCAACAAAGGATCATAATCGACGACTTGTAATGAACTACATTTTGGTGGTATAAAACCGTACTTGTTTACGAATGAGTTTAAAAGCATGAGAACTATCCACAGCAGACATTCTCACTGTTCGGAGTTGCCAAAAAAGTGGTGCATGTACAAATCAGGGATGGGTACAATACAGTGTACCAACATCTGAGGTGAGTCTATCAGGAAAGTGAATGTCGTCCACTCTATAAAATGGGGTCCCTCAAGAAAGATGGGATTTTGCAGCCATGGACGTTTCCAGCCAGGTGACTGTATATACAGTGATCTAAGTTATGCAAAGCTTGACATGAATGATTGGCTGGACACGTCGAAGAGAAGGAAGAGAGAAGCAGACCAACCTTACACCAGCTGAGTGTAGTGACCCAAAACAACAAACTAATTCTGTGTGGCCTTAGAGGAGCTGGGCAAGATGTGTACAGTGAATTAAACAATACAGTAAACGTGGGAGAAGAAGTGACAAGACTGAGTATGATACACTGTGCCAGCACAGTGCACATACTAGTGCAACTGTTGGTGTAGTTACAGTTAGCCCACACAAGCAGGTCACTCGATTGTAGATACACAGAGCACATTCTACATCATACAAAACATGTTGAGCTAGGCAGCAGTGGCTGGCATTTACCGACATGCACCAATGCCAATGCGCGGCTTGAGCAAATATTACAAGCCTCAGAACACCCATACGCCATTTTAGAGACAGAACAAGGCGATGAGTAAGCACCAAAGGATTATATGAATAGCGGCCAGGCAATAATTCAGACCACTGCTGCTAATCAAGGACTAGTTCCTAGTACTAGTATGTTGTCAGTGTACCCTGAAACGATGCAATCACAGCGAACGTGATACATGCACATCATGTTGCCTGGTTCTTGGTTAAAAGTTGTATCCTCAATGCTTGAGGTTTGTGGGGTCCCTCCAGCTTCTCAGAGTCCTACACAAAAAAGATAAAAGCAAGTGCAGGTAGAATAATAGTAAGCTCACATAAAACCTCTTCGTCTTGCTAACAAATTTCGTGATTAAATCCACAGCATGGGAACGAAGCTACAGGAAAAAAAGTTCAACCATAATAATGCAAAAAGGCAACTTTAGCTAATCATATTTTTGGCAGCAACACTATACTGTTTGTATAGGAGAGTTGGCTTGGTGCATTCATGCCAAATGAACTCCCTATAGTATTGTATTACTGTACTTCATCATTTTAGTTGAGCATTCATTCCCAGTAGCCCTAATGTCTTCTAACAGAGTGCGCAAGGTACTGCATATTCGGCGCATATTTTATTTTCGGCTAATATCGGCCTGTGCATTTTTAATTCGGAAAGTGGTGGACATCACGCAACTGAATTGTAAATAAAAGGAGGTTTGTCAACTGACAACCGCATACTTTTTCGACATCACTAATAAAAGAATTTTGCGTCCAGCGCATGCGCCAGGAGTGAATAGCAACTGAATAGAGCGGTTGTCATTTATTTACAGTCAACTTCGCTAATAACGACTGCGGATATAACGACAATTCGCGAATAACGACAGAATTTCCATGCCCAGAGCAAAGTCCCATCCAACTGTAATACATATAATGAGACTTCGGGTATAACGACACTTCGCGAATAAGGACACTTTTTTGATGCCCCGCCGAATGTCGTTATAAACGAAGTTGACTGTACTAGAGGAAACGCAAAAGGTAACAAGATTATGTAACCAAAGGTGAGAAGGCACTGAACGAACTGTCAACCTACGAATACAACCTCAGTGCAACAACGTGCTCTTTCTGCTTACACAAGCAGAAAGAGAAAGAGCATGTTGTTGCACTGAGGTTGTATTCGTAGGTTGTATTCGTAGGTTGACACTTCGTTCAGTGCCTTCTCCCCTTTTATGTACTGGGCATTTGTAGCCTAAAATTTGTTTCGCAAGGTTCAATGTGACAGTGTATACAGGCATCAGCAGTACAGGCTGAAATTTCAATGTGGCCGAGATGTGTTTTTGCCCTGGGGAGACTGCAATTTAAAAGCGTCGAAAATTTGCATACTTTACAACACAGTACTAAGCATGCGGTGAGCTGATGATGAAATGAATTGGAGGTACTAATAATGCTAAGGGATTCGGGGGCGCATCAAAGGGGTCAGCACCAAGGAATGGGATAGATTTGTGCCCAGTTCGGGTATGTATATTGGGTATAGAACGGAAATTATTGGCTAAGCCTCGGGCGACTCCTACCAGTATTGCCACCAATGGCCCATGGCTACTGATCTCTGTGATAGAAATGAGACGTGTATGTGAAACCAAAATATGGCTTTTCAAGATGTACTGTAAGACATGCTGTTATAACGAGTCGCAAATTTAATGACTGTCCAAAATTCATAGGTTAACGAGAAGATATGTTAACAATCTTGCAGTATTCTGCCATATCCACACACAGCATATATGAAGCAGTACGGCCTCAACGGATCTATTATAACGAAGAAATGTCATCCGTTAAAACGTTAGATTTGCTTCCTCGTTATATAATATATACTGTAAGACATGATTGTATATTATAAAATCAAGTCTTACAGTATGTGCATTTTGTGAAGATCTGATGTAAGTCATTAGGGACACCTCGTTGGGTCTTGCCAACATTCAATTATTATGATGTTCATATCTATGCAATAACGTTAATGGAATTATCAGCAAGAATCAATAACCCCAAGAGTATGCAGCTTTGCACATGGAGTCTGCCACAACACGTTTACCAAAGTACATGAACGTAGACACGAGCTGAGGAATCAGCTGAGCTGCTGCATCATTTATGATCTGCTATAGTTTCCAGTCTCCATGGAGGTTTTTCTTGGAGACGTCGAATCTACAGTATTAGGTGTGAAACTGTTGTACTAAACCGCAGGAGATAGACTCTATTCAGCTCGGACAACATTTCACAAGCACGCCGATCAAAGCTTGCTACACTCCCGTTTAGTCAACTTAACGGCCCAAATAATGCTTGGGTCATGAACTCATCGCTGTTGGTCTTTCGAGGGTGCCTGACAATGGTTGTTAGTGCACAGCACCAGCCGGGCCAAATGACAAGATCAGAGACATAGATCTTCCTAGTTCAAATGCTGAAAGGTGACTTGTGCAAACGTTATGTAGCAAAAGGAACTGTACTATGGCACTACACGCCATTCACAATAATCAAAAATGCCCACTTGACAAAACAGAATTTCATCAACGGAGTCCCAGGATTTTTCTTCTGTACATATGCATTATGGAGTCATAGCATAAGGGAGACGGCACGGTAGACTTTCAGCCTAAATCATAACGAGGGCCAGCTGGGCAGCTCAAAAGAGAGCTCTATGCACTATTGGCAGAGTGGTATACATGAATAGAGAGTGACCACCCAGTGCATGAAGCTTTTCGTGTCACCCTAGAAAATTTCAAAAATTAATAATGTGGGTTCAACCCTGGGCTGCCAGTGACAGTTGCCCTAACTGCCTTAGGGGCAAGTGCGATACATACATGCTCGCATATAGCATCGCTTGACTGACCCATGCTTGGGGCCAGTGAGTCAAGTCTGCAATCATGAGTTGCATAAACCACAGATCATGTAGAATCTCCATGGATCCAATCTGTGTACTGTAAAAGCAGAAATTTTCGGTGGTGTAATATTTTCGGAATTCTCCAAAATCGGCGATTCGGTGGAGGGAAATTTTCGGTAATACCCGCTTTCCAGGTAAGGGTGCTAGTACCACTAAGTAGTACCGAAAAAGTTCGGTGCATTTTTTCGGTAAAAATTGTCGGCACCGAAGTTACCGAAAATAAAACACCACTGAAAATTTCCGCTTTTACAGTACATCATTTTGGGTATCATGATCTCGTGTTGTTTCCTTGGGTGCTACGACTCCCTGACATCCATGGAACGGTATGAATTGGGCGATTTCAGCCAATCAGTAGACGTTCTGAGAGGGGTATATTCAACGATACACCCCGCTCAGTTCACAAGGGTCGCGCCAAGAGTGAATATTGGAAGGAGTCTTGGGAAAGTGCCCTGGGAGAAATGGATTGCACCATTCTATACATGTACTGCATTCCCCATAATTTCCTCGTGCTATGTCCTCAGGAAAATATTTAACGTATACCCTTCATATACTCATAGAATAATCCAAACGTATCTGCAGTCAACCACGGGTATAACAACCCACGGATAGTGACACTATCTTCAGACCTAGTAACAATATAGCCGTATATTTTCAACCCCGTGAATGACGACAACTCCCAAATACCAACACTTTTCTCATGCCCGATCAAGGGTCGTTCGTTACTGGCAAAGTTAGCTGGATATCATGTCATGTAGTCATTATTACTTCAGGCAGGGACAATGAAATACCCCCCCCCCCCCCCTTTCCTGCAGAGGGAACAGTGCTGTGTCCAGGTCCGCATGCAGCATGGAGGTGCTAGTAAGTCACTGGCATTATTTTCTCTTGTGGATCGATGTACAGTGCGTGACAATGCTTCCATAACGTTAGTGGTGGTGATGGTGGCGGGAGCATACTGCACTGCAGGGCATTACAGCACTGGCATACTATTATTTTCTCTTGCAGACGTGCCGTGCACGACAATGCTTCTATAGTGGTGGTCACGGTGATGGTAGTGGTGGCGGTGTGGTGGTGGTCACAGTGGTGGTGTGGTGGTGGTGGTGGTGGTGGTGGTCACAGTGGTGGTGTGGTGGTGGTCACAGTGGTGGTGGTGGAGGTGGTGGTGGCGGTGGTGGTGGTGGCGGTGGCGGTGGTGGTGGTGGTGCTGCTGCTGGTAGTGGTGGCGGCGGTGGTAGTTGCGGTGGTGGGAGCATTCTGCACTGCAGGGCATTAAAACAAGCTCGATTGTGCATGCATGGTGGCGGTGGGAAAGAGGAGCCAAGGAAAGTGTGTACATATTTTTGTTGAAAGCACGAGAATTCAAAGAAAGCTGGCTGCTGCCTCTATTTCCATGATCGGCCAGTGCCTGCAGCACGAACAGTACATTGTATTACATGTATGTGCATAGACAGACAAATAAACACTAACCTGAGCATGGGTACCGCTTGTATTCGTGGTCAGGAAAGTGAAAGTACGAACGAAGGAGAAGAAGATTGTTGACCATGGCGAACAACTGCATATCCAGAGGGCACACGGCTTGCCAGAATGGGTCGGCTACATCTTCGCTAATTTTCTATCCTAACAACATTCAGCTTCGAGGTCAAGGACGACGGCATTTTTGGAAAGAAATTTCGAATTTTGGAGAAGAAGCTTGCTTTCGGAAAAATGTTCCTTTCACGCAAGGCAGCATGCCAGGTCAGGCGCGTGTGAACCAGGTGAACTGTGTCGGCAGATCCACGTTTACGTTCCAGGCCGACAGTTTTTTGACCAAGCCGTGAATCGCCCTCGCTCTGACTCCCCCGGCTACGAAGGAGTAATTTTACAACTCTTCAGGCCAGCTACAGGTCTCTGATGCAGAGCTGCAAGTGACGGATATCGGTCATTTGCAGCCACTACTAAGAGCCTCCTGGTCGTTGCAATCTGATACATAATATACCTCCAAACTAGGGAGGTGACACGGCACAGAAATTCGTGTCACAGGGGTTGACTGAGCACCCGTGACCCCTCGTTGTTATTTTTGGAATAGTTCAGTCCAGTCCAGTCCGAAAGGTCATACTCGGATCGACTCGCCTTCTGTACTTCACCTCCAAGCGTGCCGCATGGGTGTCTAGTTTTTGAAATTATTGAGGCAGCACATTTCGTTTACAGCCCATCACTCGCCAGTATTCTTTGAAAGACTACCAGCAATTTGTTTACCTCCTGCCATGTCCGAACTAATTGATAGCAGTGATGGCAACAGCAGCAGTTATGAGACGGCGTGTAGTGTTACGGTAACTGTTCAGAACTGTTCTGAGTCGTATCCTAGGTTAATCCGAATACTAAAAATTGACCCAAATTGCACATAGCACGAAGCTGGTTTTTGAAAATTGTAAGTCGTGTATCTGCCCCATTTCTTCTTTATGACATGCACAATACACCAGTCTTCCTAAACAACACATTTCTAGCAGGGGTTAAGTACCATATAAGAGAAGTACAGCCAGTGATATTGTCATGTTGAAATACTACAATTTTGACACAAATTACACATAACACGAAGCCAGGTTTTGAAAAATGTAAGTCGTGTATCTGCCCCATTTCTTCTTTATGACTTGCACAATGGTCCAGTCTGCCTAAATAACACATTTATAGCAGGGGTTATGTACCATATTAGAGAAGTACAGCCAATGATATTGTCATGTCTAAATACTACAATTTTGACACAAATTAGACATAACACGAAGCTGGTTTTTGAAAATTGTAAGTCGTGTATCTGCCCCATTTCTTCTTTATGACTTGCACAATACACCAGTCTTCCTAAACAACACATTTCTAGCAGGGGTTAAGTACCATATAAGAGAAGTACAGCCAGTGATATTGTCATGTTGAAATACTACAATTTTGACACAAATTATACATAACACGAAGCCAGGTTTTGAAAATTGTAAGTCGTGTATCTGCCCCATTTCTTCTTTATGACTTGCACAATACACCAGTCTTTCTAAATAACACATTTATAGCAGGGGTTAAGTACCATACAAGAGAGCTACATTGTACATCAAGTCATACTGTCATAAACAGCCAGCATTTTTCCTGCAGCAGTCACACCACCATCGTCATTATTTCCAGGGAAATCCTCTTACATTGTCAGCTCCTGATCCTATGTCGTTAGATACAATGTAGGGGGCTGTAGGACCGGCTCGTCAAAAATAGAGAACCTGAACAAGCGTGCTCGGGACGTCTCAGCAATCGTAGTATGCCTGAGCACTCCAGTAAAACTTGATCAATGGCAAAATCGTTCCCCACAGAAAAATCATACTTTGCGGGTCTTGCGTTGCACGCTTGGAGGTGAAGTACAGAAGGCGAGTCGATCCGAGTATGACCTTTCGGACTGGACTGGACTTAACTATTCCAAAAATAACAACGAGGGGTCACGGGTGCGAGTCAACCCCTGTGACACGGATTTCTGTGCCGTGTCACCTCCCTAGTTTGAGTACGACTCCCTGTACGGTACAATGTGCGTACGCATTTTTGGCCAAAAGTCATGTCCGCACGTGGCAGCCATTTGTGTGACGTAATAGGTCACGTGACATATATGACGTCATGCTTTCCCCCGAAAATCGATTACAGACCGCATTGCAAGTCATTGAAAGAATCACCAGGCCAGAATAACCAATCTCACTCAACATTCACCCATTTTTGGGTGCCGGACATCACTTTTGGCCACCACTGTAGCTGGCGATGCTGATGCGCCCAAGACGCCTGCGAAGCGATGCCGAGATAAGAAACCTCTTTGAATAAATCACGCGCTAGCGCTCTTCTACAAGAAAATTCATCCGAAAAATATTTTCGGCAAAGTGAGCTTTTTCCGAACAAACATGCCGAATCTTCGTGTGCATTTTCGACCTCGCTCCCGAGTGCCGAATCTTTTTGCCGAATTTCGGAATGCAAAACCTCACTATTAGTGAGTACTATACTGCAGCCTATGCAGGTGCGGCAGTCCTGCCAGTAGGCAAAGGAAAATCCGTGACTGCCAAAAACGTAATTATTTTCGGAGCGGTCGAGGCCTTGACTTGGGTCTTTGAGAAGTAAGTAAGTAAATATTATTAGTTAGTTAGTTGAGTGATTGATCCAAATCATCCTTCGCCTACCGACACACCAGGCCCAGGATCCACTGTACTTCGAGTTCTACTTCAGGACCACTGGTTGCGCAGTTGAAAAGCAGAGAGTATTTTAGTAGTTATGTGCTGGTAGCGCGGAGGCGGATCGGGCACCACAGTCCGCTAGCACTGGCCATACCGCTAAAGAGCCATGGCGTGCAAAGAAGACGCCAGCGATCGTGTCGCAGCTTCTACTGGTGACAGCGAGGAACGCAGTGCGAGTGAGTCAGTCACGTCAGGCCCAGGATTTACTGCTCCGTACGCCGAATTGCAGGAAAACAGGATTCCCAAGGCAGTATGCAGACTTCGAGGTTTGTTGGTTGAGCAGTATGTCAGCGCTACCGTTGACGTGGGAGAAGGAATGGTGGACGAAGGACTAAGCGAGCCGAGTGTTTCAGATGTACAAGTTCAACTGATCATTTTGTCTAGGCCAGAGCTTCTTCTGCAGGAGTTCAGAAATGTCAGCTTCGATTCAGAGGACGTGTTGCGTGTGGAACACGTTTTCACAAAAGCAGCCGATAGTATGAAGAACACCTCGCTGGAAAGTCTTTTCGATCTGAGTGATGAACAGAAGCTGGAGTTCACGAGTGGTGGTCGGACTTACAGCATCTTAGCAGTCGCCAGTGCTGGGTGCGGTAAGACCTTCATTTTCACGAAAGTGGGTCCGTTGAAATGGGCTCGGAATGAGACCTGGAATGAGTTTGACCTAGTTGTA
This sequence comes from Sycon ciliatum, assembly GCF_964019385.1. Classification (NCBI taxonomy): domain Eukaryota; kingdom Metazoa; phylum Porifera; class Calcarea; order Leucosolenida; family Sycettidae; genus Sycon; species Sycon ciliatum. The sequence goes on from NC_088644.1 coordinate 43,441,499, forward strand.
GCAAGGCAGCTACGCAACAAAGAAGTTCGGGAAGCGATAAGCATCTGTGATCTGCTGGGCGTGGAAGAGCTGGGAGAGTTTACGAGTGACGAGCGCAGGAGTATCGATGATTTTGTGTGCCAACAAGCGCATCGAGTTTGTCTTGTATTTGATGGTCTCGATGAGATACGCCTGAGTGACTGCAGTGGTTTTGTTCGCGACATCATGAACGGCTCATCAGTGAAAGGACTCCGTCTGGTTGTGACATCACGGCCATCCACAGAGCTACTGAGGCTATGTGACAGGAAACATTTCGATCGTCGTGTCGAAGTTATCGGTTTCCGGACGGAGGATATTGATGTCTACATCAGGAAGGTGCTGAGATCAGCAGAAGAAGCATCTGCCTTGATAACAGCCGTGCACGATGACCAGAACCTTGCCAGCATGATGGCCACGCCATTCTTGGCCATGCAGACTTGCAAGATGTTCCACTGTCGCAATCGCACGCTACCCCGTTGCATTTCAGATATCTTCGAGATGATGATCGTCCAAGTAGCAGAACGGCACATGGATGAGTCCTACAAGAAATGGAGTGAGATTCCTGCTGATGTACAAGCACTGATCCTTGAACTCGGAAAATTGGCATTCACCATGCTTTGCAGGAAGCAGCTGATCTTCACCAATGCCGAATTGGAGAAGTACTCCATCACCAGGGAAGCCAAATCACTAGGCCTACTCGTACTGGCTGACAGCACGATCAGAGATAAGAAGAGGCTGTGGATGTTTAGCCACCTCACATTGCAAGAGTTCCTGGCTGCTTGCTATGTGGCTGTGAAAGAGGCAACAACACTGGCACGTGTAGTTCACCTTGCAGACGTGCTACGACCACGGAGTAGCCGTTTAAGAACTTTCTGGATGCTGTTAGCAGCTCAGCTGGACCGTGAAGAAGCTAGTTACGTGATCATATATCTACTAGGATGTACCAAGACTGAAGAGAGCCAACAGCACAACTGGGAAGATCTGGAGGGTGATAGTGATGACGCCTTTGACACAATGCCTCAAACTGTCTTTCCGCTGGACATGCTTGCGACAATCAGTAGTGGACTAAATCGCAATGAAAAATGCCGTCTTGCTGAGGAGCTGCTATTCAAGTATGTCAAAGGAGGAAGAAGCGTTGAGCGATATGTGAAAAGCCGCTGCAAGAATGGCCGATCTGCAAGCGGAGAAGAATTCCTGAGAACACTGCTACTCATCTGGCTGGAACGTTGTCCAGATGCAACACTTTGGACATTGGCCATTACTCTCTGTGGAATGGGCAAAGATAGCCTCGCAGAGTATATCGATGCACCCACAGCTGATGGACCTGCACTCCGGTAAGTCCTATTTCCATTGGGAAATCAAAGCAGCCTTGCTAGCAAAATCAGCCAGGTTAATCTTGATCTATGTTGGATACTAGAATAGAGAAGTTTCTTTTCATGGCTGAATGACCATGCAATGCATGTGTGTGTGTGTGTGTGTGTGTGTGTGTGTGTGTGTGTGTGTGTGTGTTTGTGTGTGTGTGTCCTATAATTATGGTGTGCAGCGATTTCCAATCGAGAGGTTGCGAGTTCAATTCCCAGTCACACACGTCTTTCTTCTCTTTCTCAGTCTCTTCCTAATTTTTATTTCATTCTCCTTGTGGTTACCAACACCCAGTGCATGCCAGAGTATGTGGTGTGATGTGTGAGCGGGAAAAAAATGAAAAAGACCAAAAAGTAGGGATTCACTGGCCAGAAAAAGCCGCTTCATACCTGTGTGGTGTAGACCAGGCTGAATAGTGGCGGTCAATTCAACAGCATTGCAAGCTGTTGAATGATGCAACAATGATCCCAGCACAAGTTGCTTTGGCTTCTGCTGTAGCATCGTTATTATCGTGATGTGTGTGTGTGTGTATGTGTGTGTGTGTGTGTGTGTGTGTGTGTGTGTGTGTGTGTGTGTGTGTCTACGGTGTGTCCTGGGAGTCTCGCCCTGGGATCAGGAGTTGAATCATGTCCGGAATTGTGACCTCCGTAAGCGTTGGGGGGATGAGGATCTGGTGTCGGACACTATGCGCCGTCGCCGCCTCCAGTGGTTGGGCCATGTAGCTCGGATGCCTGACAACCGTCTCCCTAAACAGTTGCTGTTTGGATGGCTTGACGCTCCCCGACCAGCTCAGGGACCTCGTCTTCGGTGGAAGGACAGAATACAGTCAGACATGAAACTGTGCGAAATTGATGAATGGTTTATTCTGGCCCAGGATGGTCAGCAATGAAGAGATGCGTACCGCACTCGTGTGCAGCGTCCTGCCCCGGTACCGCTCTCTTGCTTGGTATGTAAACGGACATTCAAGAGTAAATCTGGACTCGGAGGACACAAATGTTCTGCTTATCGCCAGCTGCCTGTAGCGGAACAGCCGGACGCACGTCAATGCCATACCTGCCTTCGGTAGTTCCGAAGTGCCAGTGGACTTGCTGTGCACAAGTGCACGACACCCACCCTGGCATCACCGCCCACACCCCAGCGCATACCAATCACCAGCCATCCGTGTTGCAACCAGCACTGCGCTACCTGTGATCGCTGTTTTAAATCTGCTCCTGGCTTTCGGCGACACAATTGCAATCGTGGACGACGTCGTGGCGGAGCGGCTTCCTAGTGGAAGTGCTGACTTCTCTCGAACTCTCTCTTCTACTCTTCCCTGTCTCGGGGGTGGTATGGCCAAGCATTTGGCAGCTGTACACCAGGGCAGGTGTGTGTGTGTGTATGTGTGTGTGTGTGTGTGTGTGTGTGTGTGTGTGTGTGTGTGTGTGTGTGTGTGTGTGTGTGTGTGTGTGTGTGTGTGTATGGTGCAGTGGTATGTGCAGCGATTTCCAATCGAGAGGTTGCGGGTTCGATTCCAGACGATTATGGTCACACACGTCTTTCTTCTCTTTCTTGGACTCCTAACTTTTCTTTGAATCTCCTGGGTGGTTACCAACAACCAGTGCATGCCGGAGTATGTGGTGTGCAGAATGTGCGGGAAAAAAATGAAAATGACCAAAATAGGGATTCACTGGCCAGAAAAAGCCACTTCATAGCTGTGTGGTGTAGACCAGTCTCGATAATGTCGGTCAATTCTTCAGACGTGCAAGCTGTTGAATGGTGCAATCCCAGCACAAGTTGCTATGGCTTCTGCTGTAGCATCGCTATTATCGCCTCCGGCGATGGGCGTCAAATGGCGTGTGTGTGGGTGCGTTTGTGTGAGTGGGTGCGTTTGTGTGTGTGTGTGTGTGTGTGTGTGTGTGTGTGTGTGTGTGCGTGTGTGTGTGTATGTGTGTGTGGTCAATTCTTCAGATGTGCAAGCTGTTGAATGGTGCAATCCCAGCACAAGCTGCTATGGCTTCTGCTGTAGCATCGCTATCATCGCCTCCGGCGATGGGCGTCAAATGGTCAATGGTGTGTGTGTGTGTGTCCGTCGCTGGATGTCAGAATGCGGCAAAGGCGTTTGGCTGCCTCCTACCAGTGTTCCGGGATACCAGCTTGACGGTGGCAACAAAGCGTCATTTGTACACAGCCTGTGTTCTGTCGGTTTTACTCTACGGTGCTGAGTCATGGGCTCCGCTTCGGCACGACTTGGATCTGCTGGACAACTTTCACCACCGGTGCATTCGCTCCATCTTATGTGTATCTCGGCGTCAGCAATGGGAGGAGAAAATCTCATCGGCAACGCTCCGTGCGCGCTGGGGTGACACTACACCGGTGTCAGACCTTGTTCGGCGTCGGCCGTTGGAATGGCTCGGGCACGTCGCGCGCATGCCTGCAGACCGTGCTCCCGTCCAGATTTTGTTTGGAAGGTTGAGTGGTCGTCGCCCTCCTTGTGGTCCCCGGCGGCGCTGGAAAGACGTTGTCCAGAGAGACATGAAGGCAGCTGGCGTGGATTCCTGGTTTCAGAATGCCCCAGACCGGCAGAACTGGAGGATGTTCCTTGCTGAGCCACCACCGCACACAGATGATTCGCCACCTTTGCGCTGCTTGCTGTGTGCCAGAGACTTCCGCCGCCGTAACGACATGGCCCGACACAAGTGCATTGCACAGCGGAAGTTGCCTGTGTCACAACAGAAGGGTGCCAGGCAATGTATGAAGTGCATGCGGTGGTTGAGGAGCGCTGGAGAACTGGCTGTGCATCGCTGTCCTGTGTCCACGGATGTCCCCACTATATCTATTCGCCATGAATCTGACTCTTTTCGATGTGATGTTTGTCTCCGCTCTTTCCGCTCTCGTTCTGGTTTGAGCCGTCATCACTGTGACCGTGCGAAACGGATGTCACGTGCAGCCAGGAACAACTGCCGTCATGAATGCGAGCATTGCGAAAGACGGTTCTCAAGGCCACAGGACTTGCAACGCCATGCCAACTATTGTTGACTTTGCGATTTCTCTCTCTTCTCTTCTCTCTTCTTGTCGTTGTCTCCCGTTTCTGGGAGCGGCGTGGCCCGATAGGGAAGCTGTACATAGTAGTAGTAGTAGTGTGTGTGTGTGTGTGTGTGTGTGTGTGTGTGTGTGTGTGTGTGTGTGTGTGTGTGTGTGTGTGTGTGTGTGTGTGTGTGTGTGTGTGCGGGTGTGTGTGTGTGTGCGTCTGTGTGCTTGTCCCACATCGTGCAATGGTATATGCAGTCGATTTCAAATCAAGAGGTTGTGGGTTCAATTCCCGACGATTATGGTCCTGGTGGAAAAAGGAGGGCAAAATGTTACGTGTTATGACTAACTGTCCACCAACGTAACCAGATCATATACAGTCAGCGAGTGCTTAATTGGCTCACCATCCAAGTTAAACTTTGCACACCCGATGAGCCGTCATGACCTATATGGCGAAACGAACGTCGTGTGGAACTACTTGTTATTGTACATAACTAGTCCATCATACATGATAGTGGAGTTCAGTAGGATGTTGGCGTTTCGGTTTGTCACAATTCGTCTTCGCTTAGCTTCCCCTTCTATGTTTATTTCATAAACTTGAGCCTCCCAAGTTGGGTGGTCTGTTGCTTTGCGTCGTCGAGTTTTAGTAAGGCCGGTCTGTCCAATAGTCTTACTAGTTTCGTCATCATCCAGTAACTTTCGGCATTCTTTGTTGCCGTGATGCGTAGCTCATGCTCTTCTTTGTTGCGCTTTCCTTCCCCTCTTGGACCTTTCCGAACCTGAGGCTTCCAAGTTGGAAGGTTGTTGGTTTGCGCCTTGGAGAAGTGTTGGAGCTAGTTGTCAGGTCGCCGAATGTCTCAGTACTCCTTGTCAGTTTTGTGCCATTTTGTCGCACTCGCTGACTGTTTAAGATCTGGTTACGTTGGTGGACAGTTAGTCATAACTCGTAACATTTTGTCCTCCTTTTTCACCATAATTTAATTGGCTCACCATCCGAGTTAGATTATGGTCATCCATTTCTTTCTTCTCTTTCTCGTTCTCCTCCCGGCTCTTCTTTTGTTTTCTTGGGTGACCACACACCGCCAGTTCCTGCCGGAGTATGTGGTTTAATGTGCGTAGAAAACATGAAACATGAAAACAGAATGGAGACCAAAACAAGGGATTCGTTGAGCAAATCTTGACTTCGAAGCTATGTAGTATAGACCAGGCTGAATAGTGATGGTGAGTTTTCAGCCATATGAAAGCTGTTGAATAGTGCAATCCCAGCACAAGTTGCTATGGCTTTGGTTGTACCATTCATTGCGTCGGGCGATTGGCGTCTCTTAAGGCGTGTGTGTGTGTGTGTGCGCGCGCGCGTTCGCCAGTACGTTCAGTACTGGTTTTTCATTCCGTTCTAATTCACGGTTCTTGGTATTTGTCCCACAGACCAACTTCAGATGAGCCTATGGATGAGCAGACAAGTCCCACGATTGACAAAGGTAAATGCGACCTTCACTTCTAGGCAAAACCACTAGGACCCATGATGGATTCCTGGGCCAGCATACACTGACACTTCATGATTTTGTATTTGCTGAGGATGGTTTACACACATGCACACAGTACTTGTGCAATTATACCTGCCATCACCAGACACCATCACAATTTCACGATATCTACAACTATGTGCGGGAGACACCAAAAACTTAGGGTGCCAGTTTCCAATGAATGGACTGTAAACACGCACACACACACACACACACACACACACACACACACACACACACACACACACACACACACACACACACACACACACACACACACACACACACACACACACACACACACACACACACACACACACACACACACACACACACACACACACACACACACACGCATACACACACACACGTGCGCGCGCGCACACACACACACACACGCAAACACACACACACGCATACACCACTAATGGCACCAGGCGCGTGCTCGGCGATGGGCACGGGGGGCACGTGCACCCCCCAAAAATTTTCAATCTGGGTAATTGCAATTGTAATGTATGCAAATATGCTCTAAAATTCAAGAAAGGTTGCAAACAAATTGCAGAAAATTGCCGGGGGGGGGGGGGCTCCCCTCGGCTCCCGTGCACCCCCCCCCCCCCCTGGTTGGGGGGCCGAGCACGCCCCTGGGCACCATTGAGCGAATCGTTTTATTCCAATCCAAACTAGCAACAGCAACCATCCAAAAGAAGGCATGAAGCAACAGCAAATGAAGGCATAATTATATGCAAGAAACACCCAATTTCCTAAAAAGAAGAAGAAAATAAAGAGAAAAAGAGTGAATGAAGTCTCACACACTGAAAAGCATAGAATAGAAACCACTAAAAAGCGATCAAATAGACCCCACTCAAACATGGATAAAACACAGTCAGCACGTTTCCGCAGCAAATCAAAGCAAAACTTTCAACAAACAACAAAACAACAAAAAGAATGGATTATTATTATTATTTGAACAAACGGCGAGGAGACAACAATTTGATAACCGCAATCAGTAATACAAGCTGGATCGACATTTGTGTACACTTTATTCATGTAATGTAAAACTGTGGAGACAATGTGCAATAGAACGATGAAAATGTGAAGAAATGGTGTAGAGAAAATGAGGATTCAAACAAGTTTTCGTACAACACTCATCAGGAATCTTCGTTGTACTAAAGGACAATGAAAACAAAATTGAACTATTATAGAAAATCTAAGTTAGAGAAATAACACTAAGAACACCAGCAGTGAAATTTACAAGTGTGAATTTTATCAATGAAGGCGAGAGCAATAACGAATGCGTGTACTAACACTAAACTTGCAACTGAAAAATGAACAAAGAAGAGAAAGGGACAAAGTGATAACAAATAACAGCAGTACATTACACCTAGAAAATTAACGGCCAAACTTGGCCGCACAAAACATGACACTTTACTTGAACAATTTCAACCCAATTATACTATCCTTTTGTACACACAAATTAGGCTTGTACAGACGCTGACAGATGGCTTCCAAAACTTTTAACTGTAGTCCATAACCATGACGACCACGGCACAATACAGTGAAAGAAGAGTCGGAATACGAATTGCAACAATCAGGACTAGCCGTACACTGAAGACTTGCTACCACGAAACCTACGCACAACACTAACATTCTCACCGGCACTCTCACGATCACTACAATCGTTGCTCTCCGACTCATTGCTCCCTTCACCGTCCGTCCCATCATCCGCTTCCTCTCCGCTCTCTCTGTTATCCCGCCTGACTTGGTCCATTGAACGGGACTCGGCCGTCACCCTGCTGTCACGTCCCACCTTGCGCCCTTGTCCGTTGAGTGCGTAGTTTCTGTTGTAGTTGGCTGTTGATTGTCTTGGTCTTTCAATAGTGGGCTTGGATGGTGGATTAGTTGTGGTTGCTGTATATTGCATTGTTGGTGATGGTGTGGGAGCTGCTGATATGCAAGGTGGGTCTTTTTGAGTTGGCAATTGTAGTGTAATTGCCATTGTCGATGTTGCTCACGGTCTGTCACTGGCAAGCTCCACCGCTGCAAGAGCCGACGGCGGAGGATCAGGAGGAGGCAGTGGGACCGGGACCGCAAGCGGCACCACCCCAGCCAAAGCCGCCGGGGGCACTGACGAAGGAACCACCGACGGCAGGAGCAAAGGCGGCGACACAAGCCGGCCCGATGAGCCACCACGCCCACCCTCCTCCACCACCGCCACCAGCGACGGCGGAGCAAGCACAGTCTGTGAACCAGGATCCACAAGTTGTGTAGGTAACGGTTGTTTTCTGGGTCGCCCTCGCTTCGGTCTTTGTTGTTGTGCGCAAGGTGGAAGTATGTGACGTGGTGTGTGTTGTTTGATGCGTGCATCTTTACGACAGTGCGTGCGTTTACGGTGCGGAAGGATGTCCTACCAGCCCTTCACCTTAGTCATCTTATTTACAACTTTGAATGCCGACAATGCGCTAGTCGGTATGTTGGTTGAACTGTTCAGCACCTGAACGCACGCATCAAACAACACACACCACGTCACATACTTCCACCTTGCGCACAACAACAAAGACCGAAGCGAGGGCGACCTAGAAAACAACCGTTACCTACACAACTTGCAGATCCTGGCTCACAGACTGTGCTTGCTCCGCCGTCGCTGGTGGCGGTGGTGGAGGAGGGTGGGCGTGGTGGCTCATCGGGCCGGCTTGTGTCGCCGCCTTTGCTCCTGCCGTCGGTGGTTCCTTCGTCAGTGCCCCCGGCGGCTTTGGCTGCGGTGGTGCCGCTTGCGGTCCCGGTCCCACTGCCTCCTCCTGATCCTCCGCCGTCGGCTCTTGCGGCGGTGGAGCTTGCCAGTGACAAACCTCTAGCAACATCGACAATGGCAATACCACTACAATCGCCAACTCAAAAAGACCCACCTTGCGTATCAGCAGCTCCCACACCATCACCAACAATGCAATATACAGCAACCACAACTAATCCACCATCCAAGCCCACTATTGAAAGACCAAGACGATCAACAGCCAACTACAACAGAAGCTACGCACTCAACGGACAAGGGCGCAAGGAGGGACGTGACAGCAGGGTGACGGCCGAGTCCCGTTCAATGGACCAAGTCAGGCGGGATAACAGAGAGAGAGCGGAGAGGAAGCGGATGATGGGACGGACGGTGAAGGGAGCAATGAGTCGGAGAGCAACGATTGTAGTGATCGTGAGAGTGCCGGTGAGAATGTTAGTGTTGTGCGTAGGTTTCGTGGTAGCAAGTCTTCAGTGTACAATCATCTGTTGGCTAGTCCTGATTGTTGCAATTCGTATTCCGACTCTTCTTTCACTGTATTGTGCCGTGATTGTCATGGTTATGGACTACAGTTAAAAGTTTTGGAAGCCATCTGTCAGCGTCTGTACAAGCCTAATTTGTGTGTACAGAAGGATAGTATAATTGGGTTGAAATTGTTCAAGTAAAGTGTCATGTTTTGTGCGGCCAAGCTTGGCCGTTAATTTTCTAGGTGAAATGTACTGCTGTTATTTGTTATTATTATTGTTATTATTTATTACGAAGTAGTGGTTGCGACTTCGGCGATAATTTGTAAAAAAAGGGTTTGCTCCCCACACCGGAGCTCGCGCTATTCCGCCGACTTTACTTGACACTTGACTGACTCACGACTGCCATCCAGAGCACACGAGAAGTCCATCGAACCTTCGACTCGGCAAACCTGCAAGAAAGCACCACTCCCTGCTCAATACACAGTGTTTCGGGGAATTCACCCCTCATCAGTTGAGCTTGAGTAGGCTGAGGAAGATTTTGCCTGAAGAGCACCACTTATATAGTGCTCTCCAGGCACAAACATCACCAGGGATACAAACTTACAGAGACGCTCCGTTTCCAGCGCGACAAACACCTCGTGAACACCAGATAGCAGCGTGAGTCAGTGACCATAAGTTTACAAGTTATCCGTTTTGTCCAACACTAACGATTACAAGCAGGATACTGTTGAGTTAATATGTCCAACAATTAGCACAACACTGACTGAATGCGCAAACCAACAGCCTTCCAACTTGGAAGGTTCTAAGTTATGAAAGCGATCAAATAGACCCACATTCCAGACGTGATGCAGCTAAGCATCAGGGCGTTGATTGTCAGTAACACATCAGTCAGTTTTGTGCTAATTTTTGCACATTTTGACTCAACAGTATCCTGCATATAATCGTTAGTGTTGGCCAAAACGGATAACTTGTAAACTTATGGTTCTCTCCATCTGAGTTTAATAAATAAAGCCAGTCCACGTGAAACTTGAAGAACATTGATGGTCACAGTCAGGTCAAAAGATTAGCACGGCACTCCATGACGAAGCTATGAGCACCGCCACCAGCATGCCTCCTGACATAGGACGCACGGGCACCACAAAGGCAGGTAATTTGCCACTGCACAAAGCACAAACTGATCCTCGAGCGCAATTGCCGCACAACCAGGGAATACGACAGGTCACAGTGACGGTCGTGAATTCGTGCAGCCAAAGTACGCAGGAAAATGGTGGCCTCTACACATGCCATTCATGGAAAACACCAGGGGCGTGAACGATCCGCGATCAACCTTGTTGATACGTTCGGCTTGTTGGCGCTTCTTCTGACGCTCGTGATCAGCCAACTTACTCATTTCTTGTGATCGTGACAGCAAAGATGGCCTTGGGTGAGTCACCTGAACATCAAAAAAGGCGTTTTGCTGCCACGACCAGAAGCCACAAGCCCGGACATCCACACGAGTGCCATTGGCAGTGTTGCCTGACACAGCATCGCCCTGCAATGGAGCAAGTGGGGGCTCAGTCTCCACGTCACACACCACCTCCGTCAGCGTGTCGGCAAAGAGGTCCCATGACTAGTTATGGCGCTGAGCAGGATACCCTCCGCTGGGGCACGTGCATGCATGACAAATCATCATGTCACGGCCACAGACGCACGATGATGGCACACTACTCAGAGCTAAACCATAGCGCAGACACAACGTGTCAAGAAAGCCATTTTGTCGAGTAATATACTGCTTGGGGTTAAACCGTGGGCGGTGTACCCAGCCAGGTAGATACACCGTCATCGCCGGCAACCTCGACCAGAAGCCGCTGCTGGTCTGGCAGAGAGTGCTTGATACTGGTCAGAACAGATTGCTGTTGAGCACGACGCTCTGTGCGCACCGCTGAAGAAAGAGTCCTGCAGGATGCGCTGACTGCGCAGGCAGGACCAGGGGTTAGAGATAGCACAGACTGGACCGTCCGCTCAGTTGACACAGGGCACAGCTGATGCTCTGCCTCCACTCGCTGACCGGATATGCCGACTGCCAAACCACCCAACTTCACGGGCAGAGACAACAATTTCCTCAGATCACCCTCAATAGGCAGAGTGTCACCCGTTAAAGCGGGGAGAAGACTCTGGACAATGACTGTCTCCAGGGGACCAAACAATTGAGGGTCGGCCGCAATAACTCGCTGGAGGAAGGTCCACCTTGATTGAAGGGATGTGACGAACAGGTGATATGCAGCCTGGGCTGCGTCATGGCAACCGTGGACAGGCGCTGAACGAGGCCAGCCCTATTCACCACACACTCACGAACAAAATGGTAACAATTCTTGAGTACAGATGTTACTCAGAAGCCGTGGATGAGAAACTACATCGAGAAGAACACTGATCTCCGGAAGAAGGCAAAGTATGATTTATCTAAGGACTTCTATAAACTGATGAACAATGCGGTGTTTGGGAAAACTATGGAGAACGTTCGGAGGAGAGTCAACATAAAATTGCTGAGAAGTCATGAGGAGACAAAAATCAAACAGCTTGTTGCTATTATTATAAGGCCTGGTCAGACTGCGGCAAATTTTGGTTGCTCCTCCAAGACATCGCACACCATCTGTACGAACCGAAACACCTGTCCCAGCCAAAGCCTCCTCGGCAAGGAGAGCTAGATTGGGCTTTGCCAGGAGACCGGTCTTCTTCAGGTTAGGGTAGTAACCGTACTTTGGACCGACATCCGTTGTCACCTTCTAGTACGACAGCAACGCCAGTACCTTGACTGCGGCAGCGTCATTATTGGCATACCACGCTTGTCCTGCGGAGGGGCAGACCTCCTGCAGATGGCGAATGAGGGGAATCAAGGCCAAAACGTAAAAGGCCATGGCTAGTGGGTTGCCTTGATAAGTACCCACCCTCGACTGCATCACTTCACCACCGTCCTGGAGAAGTGGGGTGTCACTTTGGTACATGTCAATGAACACACGTCCGACAGCAGGGCATATCCCGGGAGTATTGTGCAATGCCACAGCCCTGTTCACTGCGTTGAATGCATTTGAGGCATCGACAAGTAAAACGGCGTCAGTGCTCTCCTTGCCGTACTAACTGGACAATGCCTGGATTCCCACCTCCCAAGCAGAAGGAAGTCCCACACAAAGTTGGAGAGGAGCAGCGACAGCTGTCACATTACTCTCAATGACGGACATTATTGCTTTCCCGACTATGCGCCGAAACACCTCACCAATAGCGCTTGGCCTCATGCCTGGCTGCTTATCCAGAGGGATAAGACGAGCGGCCAAAAACGCCTAGAGATGTTTTGACTCGAGACCCTTCGTGCATAAGTACTTGGCGGCACGTGCTAGAGCTGAGCACAAAAAAACAATAATAATACAACCCGGCGTCTCAAGTTGCCAGCTAAAAAGAAGTGAGTGATGGTTGTGTGATACTATACGACCATGATGTCGGCCAAATGCCAGTGAGGCTCTGGAATCCATCTTGTCTTGCAGAGATGCAGGCGCCTGACGTACATGTGTAGTGGTAGCCGAGTGGAGGCGCGGTGCAATCGATACGAGTTAGCTCTGAATTCAACTTTCTCTCAGGTACACACCTGGTATATATTATAAGTAAAAGAAGAAGCGGCATATAAATAGAACTTTCTCTCCGGTGCACACCTGGAGGTTGAATAGCTCTTCTGCTCGGCTTTGTCGTTGTTATCAATTCTAATGAAAACAGAAATGCGCAGCAGCTTTTATGCAACAGCCCCCGTACGCTAACGTACGGGGGTTCACTAAATATACGTCAGGTAAAGTTCCGTACTAGCCAGGCAGGGATACTACACATGTATATGGTAGCCAACGCATGCACATATCTATATATGGTAGACCAACAGGACACCTGAACCCCAGAGGCCTCCCTGGGGCTACGTAGGTCCAACCCAATGAGCCTTAGAATAGATACAGTCTAATGGACTTGCATATCTATATGTAACCATTCTAACTGTTCATGTTGTGTTTGTGTGTGTGACTATGCACAGCTGAACTGGATGACATCATTTCAACATGCAATGTTAAACTTCGTCGACTGAGAATCTTCTTCTGCGGCAAGTACGGTACTGGAAAGTCCAATCTGATCCGAGTTATTCTTGGCGACGAGTTCCAGTCTAATAAAGACAGCACAGAAGGCGTGGACGTCAGGCGAACCCTTGCTACTCTGCCAGCCAATGGCAGTCGGGAAGATGTCGCACTGCCACCCGTGTTCAGTTGCATCCAAGAAAAGGAATTGTCTGCACAGCTCATTACTGCAGCTATTCAGCTTCGGCAGCAGCAGCAGCAGCACCAACTGGTCGGTGGCATTAAACCAGGGGACGAAGCAGCAATGAGCAAGTCACAAGATCCCGGAGCCTTTGGTGGATCGTCAGCTGTGGGTTTAGAAGCAGCCGCGGGTGAAGCCAGCAACTCCAGCACCACACAGGAAGACATCAATGCGCCCGTTATCAAGAGCAGCAATGACAGCAGTCATACTCATGATGTTGACTCTCACATGGACATGTCCCACAATCAGGATTCCAGTTCAACCTTGTCAGATCTTGAAGAGAGAACTAACAAGTTGCCATGGTCACCACGCATTCTCGATGGCATTGCTGACGATATCATGGAAGAACTGCAACAAATACGGACCGAAGAGGATCAAACCGAACGAACCAGTGTTGAGTTTTGGGACTGTGGTGGTCAGCTAGCAATGGCAACGCAACAGAGCATCTGCCTTGCTTCAGAGCGTGCAATGTTCGTGATCACGTTCGATGCCAGCAAAGACCTGCGTGACAAAGTCGACACTGAAGTTTTCCGCTATGACAAAGGAAAGACTGTCTCCATCGAGCCATTGTTTCCCGGAATGACTCATGAAGATTTCCTGCTGATGTGGCTATCCACTGTGTCTTTGCACCTGCAGCAGAGTCCAGCCAGCACCAACCCGACCCCGGAGGCAGCAAACACCACAAGCGTGCACACCGCACAGCAGTCAAGAACTGGAACGGATCTACGGAAGACAAAGCCAAAGGTGTTCCTCGTTGCAACCCACATAGATTTGGTCGACGATGCCGAGGAGAAAAAGAAGGAAATAAGGGCTGTTGTCAAGTGCATTTCAACGCGTTTGAATTCCGCTCACCTTCGACTGGTTGGACCATACTTTGTAAGCAACAAACAACCCGGAGATCCCGCGTCGGAGATGAGCACATTCCTCGAGGACTTGAATGAAGACATCCGCCTGCTTGAGCCTGACATGATTCCCCTCAACCAGATGAAGCTGGAGAAAGCAATTACCAGGCTTCAAGTAGTAGCTACAGCAAAAGAGCAGCAAACACCAAGGCCAAGCCAAACGTCGCCGGATCTACGCATGCATGCAACCTTTGCAGAGCTCAAGGAGCTGGCAAAGTTCATGTCAAATGGGTCTATGTCAGACGAGGAGTTCCGTGCTGCTTTGTCTTACTATCACCACATTGGTGTTGTGATTTGCAGCGACTGGCAAGATCCTACTGATAAAAGTCTTGTCTTTCTCAACGTGGAGTGGTTGCTACAGCTATTCGTGCAACTGGTTGTCCTCTCCTATGATCGGGACAACAGCGACCCTCGTCTCCTGGATTATGAAGCAGAAATCAAGGCTCTGCGGAAAAAGGGACGGATGTCAACTTCACTTCTGGCGGCAGTCTGGAAACTGGATCAATCCGTTCAACAGTCACTCATGGAAATCATGTGTCATTTTGGCCTAGCTTCTGAGATATTAGCCGCCGAGCCAACCGAGTATCTTCTTCCATTTTGCATCAGTGAGAGAGGTAGAGCGAAGACTCTTCCAGCCAATTTGCAGTACAGTCTACCTCTTCTGGTGATGAAGTTTTCATGTGCTTTCTTCCCACCGGCCGTCTTCAGTCGCATGGCAATCTACTGTGTTTCAAAACAGTCGCGCGAGGGCATCCGCGACCCTGTTGTTGAATACGCAGCTATCTCGTTCAAGTTTGGCCGTCAGCACCATGTCCGTATCTCCTGGTTTCCTATTGGACTGCTGGTGGAAGTGAAGTCATCGTCCAAATCAAAGGAGAAGGTGATTGCCGCCACCCATCAGCTGCTGGACGTGATCAATGATTCCCTTAGCAGCCTGAAAGACCAGGGCTTTGTTGGTCTTGAGTGGACGCAATGCTTCCAATGCCAGCGCTGCATATCCAATGTCGTCGATGAAGATGATGATGGCGGAGAATCTGGGCACAATAGTCGACGGTCAACGTCTGGGCGAGCCGTAACCTCATCTTGTCAGTTACGGAGGGACATCGGCTTTATCGAGCTGTCTGGATATGAACTGCTGGACTACGCTGAAATGGAAGACGACGACGCTGAGGAGTTGCATAAGTGCGGACGCTGTAAAGAGTCTACGACATTGCCTTGTGATTACATTCATTACTGGATCAGAAGCAATAGCAGCAGTTCCAGCTATGCCGCTAGCAACAACAGTACCGCCACCAGAAGCCACAGCAGCAGCAGCAGCAGCAGCAGCAACAGCAGACGCCACAGCAGCAGCAGACGCCACAGCAGCAGCAGCAGTAGCAGCAGACGCCACAGCAGCAGACGCCACAGCAGCAGACACCATAGCAGCAGCCACGGTAGCAGAAGCAGCAGAAGCAGCAAGTATAACAGCCGCGCTGCAGAGAGTGTAAGCACTGATGCGGTCGCCTGTGATTTATCAGAATTGGTACGTGTGGTTGTACGCACTTTACTTTATTAGAATGTGTACACACATCCTTCATGATATACCTTTACCATTCCGGGTGTTTCTGCATGCGATAAGCGCACAATCCAACCAATGCGTTGAAAAAAATTAAAAGTTAGGTAAAGGCATGATTGGGGCCGACATGTAACCCTATTTCAGACCGCCTCGTCTTTGCACCTGCGCTGTATGCTTGCCCACTAGGGATAGACAGACAGTGTACACATACTGCAATCTAGTGCAAAGCATCTCCATGGTGTCAGTATGACTTGGAATTAGGGAAGGACAAACGCGCAACCCTTTGCTAGAACTTAAGCCGTGCTTCTCAAATCCCCCCCCCCCCCTCACCTCACGCCCAGCCAACACGTCTCACACCTCACACCCAGCCATCTCACACCTAAGGCTAACGGATACCTCCAGTAAGACTCACGGTGTACTTTCTACCAACATCATGTTATGACTGAATTGCCATGGCAGGAGTGACTGTAGTTGTACTGATGGGATGGGTATTGACAGTGTGAATGCAGGATGAATAGTTACACACAGACCACTGGTACAGACTCCCACATCATCCGATCAATCAATGACATCATCACCCCGGATATGCTCTGTTTTGCCACACATTGCTCACAGCTAGGTTCAGAACAAAGTAGTTTACTTTTTGGCTCATTGTTTTTTCTTGTGTGTGTGTGTGTGTGTGTGTGTGTGTGTGTGAACATGTGTGTGTGTGTGTGTGCATGTGTGTGCATGTGTATGTGTGTGTGTTTGTGTGTGTGTGTGCATGTGTGTGTGTGTGTGCATGTGTGTGTGTGTGTGTGTGTGTGCGTGCGTGTGCGTGCGTGTGTGTGCATGTGTGCGTGTGTGTGTGCATGTGTGTGTGTGTGTGTGTGTGTTTGTGTGTGTGTGTGTGTGTGTGTGTGCGTGTGTGTGTGTTTGCTTTGTAGAGCCATGGTCGTGGTGGTGAAGCTAGGCCAGGAGGATCAGATGGTAAATGTAAGTACGCGTCTGCCGATTCCTCGAGTGCTCGCTCCGAAAAGCGTTTTAGAAACTTTCATCTTGATGCAGTTTGTGCTAGTAGACTCCCTCTCACATTCAGGGCGAGCAGAGGGGAAAACAACAGGGTGTTTATATGCCTCACGTTCGTCTCAAGGCCCATTATTTGTGGGGCAAAACAATAGGGAGGAGATGGTGCCGTTTTTGGAACAGCTTGACAGCAAGGAATTGTCGAGCAATAGTCTCATCAGTGTGGACCTTTCACTCAAAATATGTTTTGTGTAAACTCATAACTGACATGTTGAAGTTTGTTGTGAGACCAGAGTCGAGCCATTACTTTGTGTTAGTCTGTTTCTTTCCAACCGTTCAAATTTTCTTTTAGAATTGTGGTGTCATTGACGTGGCTGCAAAACAGGCTGGTTTGAATTCCATTCAAAGTTCAGCCTAACTTCTGAAATTGTCTAGTTTGAAGTACATACAGTACTTTCCGGAATATTACCTGCATTCTAAAATCCCTTTTAAAAACTCAATAACCTTCCCTGCAGCTTAGACTCCGCATGCTGAAGGCGAACACGAATTATTTTGTTACTCGGGAGGTATCACTATCTGTGTTGTGCCATTTATGTATGCAGTGACCATATTTGAAAAACAAAACCCATAGAAAGGTTAGGCCATGGATTGTGCTGGGTGGTATGACTCCCTGCGATTCCCAAAGCATTACGCTCTTGCCCATCAGTGCAAACTTTGCAGAAGTTTGATGTTGGATTCATTTTCTGTGAAGTAGGAAAACATTTGAAATTGCAGCACTTGAATTCAGGATTTCAACCCAAGCTCTATTATCCTACTTCACAGAAAATGAATCCAACATTGAACTTCCGCAAAGTATGCACTGATGGGCCAGAGTCTTGTGTTTTGGGACTCACCGGAACTTGAGTCGCACAACCCCGAGCACAATCCCTGGCCGGTGGCTAGGCTCAGCAAATCAATCTCAACGGCATGCGAAGAAATATTGAAACGTTTGTGTCACCCTATCTGCACACACCAGATTGGTTCAAGTCGCCTAAGTATGTCAGCGATATCCGTCCCTGGCTGTGCGACCTCCCTGCAGCAAACTTGAGAAGGACTCTTGAGAAGCATGGACTGTTGACACTGTCTCAGGTGCACACGCTGATGGAGACTGAGCGGTTACATGGGAAGGAAAGGCATAACTGTGAGATGTTGCTGGAGTCCGTGGAGTCAGCAGGAAAAGATGGCTTTGTCGACCTCTACAACGCAATCGAGAAGAGCACATCCTTGACCCAATTGTTCATACGGATTGGATTGAAGCGAATGCGTGAAGCGATGCCTGATGAGTAATGTCGGTAGGATCGAGGTCTGTGCAAGCCATCAGCACAACAGCATCATCACCCTGCGGTATTTACTGGCTGTTACCAGTTCCATGTCTACATGTGGTTGTGCGTGGGTGTATCTGTGTGCAAGTGGGTTTCATTACCTGTTTGCTAGTGTGTGTGTGTGTGTGTGTGTGTGTATGTGTGTGTGTCTGTGTGTGTATGTGTGTGTGTGTGTGTGTGTGTGTGTGTGTGTGTACGTGTGTGTGTGTGTGTGTGTGTGTGTGTGTGTGTGTGTGTGTCTGTGTGTGTGTGCGCGTGTGTACGTGAATAGGTGTATGCACCTATGCACATGTACCGATCCAGCAATTTCAGTATGTTTGGTCTGTGCTTTCATTTTGAATAATTGATCTATTTCCATTACACATGTATTAAATTTTGTATCCTTGAGTCCTTGGTGCTACATTCCCACCTCTACCCCCCCCCCCCCCCCCCTGTGATGCATGGTGTTTGCAGGGCTTTTCTCAGGCTCCTGAGTGTTGACCTCCGAATCAAACCAAGTCATTAGTGCCTCATTTCCCGCATGACAAGTGTGCATAATCTTGAGTAGATACGGCCATCCTTTGCTTTTTTAAGTTTGTTTCCCTTTGGTTTCGTTACGCTAAGACTGTAACAAATTTGGATGACCAATCTGCAGCATAAACTAAATCATTTTGTTACAGAAAGCGCCAAAACCTCCATGATTAGAAGCAGACGGTTTTGGTTCCGACTGCTAGTACATGATTACTTTTTTTACTTTTTGTTTTACATTGCCGGTCACGGCTGCCGTGCAAGAGGAGAGTGCATCCAGTTCGTGATGTTGCCTCTGTCGCCACCGCTGCTGCATTCGCTCTATCTGAAGGTCATTTTCTGAAATTCTGTTGCCGGTGTAATAGGTATTATTTATAATAGGAACGTACATCCTCACTATTCGTATTTCCCGCTCGTTCCCCTTGGCAATGAGAGACAAGAAGAGCGCATGCTCCAGTGAATCTCTAGTCTTGAGTTGTTCTTGTCCTGTTCACCTTCTCACTCTTGTCTACGTTCTTGTCGAAATACTTATTCCATATTCAATACTATAAACCCTTGTGTTCGGGAAGAGTGAGGGGACTTTGTTTAGCCGGGAGCTAACACCGGTTCGGCTTCACACTTCTCTATTTCTAGCAGGGAGTAGTACAATACCGGTATTGTACTACTCCCTGATTTCTAGTGTACATGTACTTCGAAGTAGTAGTCTTACTACAACCTACCGTTTAGTGTATGCGCTGCAGAGCTCAGCAAGCTTGCTTCATGCATCTCTACGCAGTCACACACAGGTCAGTGATCAGTGTGTTCTTGAGGCGACGCGTTCTTGAGCACTGAGCCCGAGGCCTGTGACCATGGTGACTTGGTTTCGGTGATGATTGCTCACCCAGGTTCCTATGTATATCAGACAGCAAATCTCAGTCGCATTTCAAATTATTGTTCTTGAAGAAATTTTTTTGGGAAAGAATTGCCCGCCATAAGGTTTGTATGGTTCTGCCAATTTCACTGCTTTTCGAGCAGAATCCGCCGGTGCCTATATCGGGAAGGGGAATCATCTCTACCCATTTGGAAAAATAGTCACCCACCACCTGAATGTACATGTGTTTATAACCACGAGCTGTTAGAGCAAGGGATCCCATAATGTCCATTCCCATTACTTCAATTATAGCTATCAATAAGAAAGGGTTTGCTCCCCACACCGGAGCTCGCGCTATTCCGCCGACTTTACTTGACACTTGACTGACTCACGACTGCCATCCAGAGCACACGAGAAGTCCATCGAACCTTCGACTCGGCAAACCTGCAAGAAAGCACCACTCCCTGCTCAATACACAGTGTTTCGGGGAATTCACCCCTCATCAGTTGAGCTTGAGTAGGCTGAGGAAGATTGTGCCTGAAGAGCACCACTTATATAGTGCTCTTCAGGTACAAACATCACCAGGGATACAAACTTACAGAGACGCTCCGCTTCCAGCGCGATAAACACCTCGTGAACACCAGATAGCAGCGTGAGTCAGTGTCGCTCCTGGACGGTGAGAGTATTTTTAAAACAGCTGCAGACATCTCCACGCTATAATTATGACACTTGTTCGAGTTTAGACGTGTAAATTTCCAGAATCGATGTTCTCGCTCCTATCATCAGTGGAATTCATACGGAGCTAAGGATCAACAACGAATGCAACTAAGGTTGAGTAATAGAAAGGTGCTATAATGACACATACATCATGATACAAGCGCAATAAAACTACCGCACATAGATGGTAACGCAAAATGGTAACAAATGTACATAACTAAAGGTGAGGAGGAACTGAACGAAGCGTCAACTTTTGACTATACGGAGCCTAGGTGCAACAACATGCTCTTTCTGCTTACATGAAACAGGTTTATG
This sequence comes from Sycon ciliatum, assembly GCF_964019385.1. Taxonomy (NCBI): domain Eukaryota; kingdom Metazoa; phylum Porifera; class Calcarea; order Leucosolenida; family Sycettidae; genus Sycon; species Sycon ciliatum. The sequence goes on from NC_088644.1 coordinate 43,462,189, forward strand.
TACACGTATACAAACTGCCTCAATGATCCTCAACGGCTGGACATATACCAGGCACAACACTGTCCCACAGTGCAGAGAAATGAGAGTCATCGTACACACTAAGACAGTCAGGACGAGAAGACTGTAAGCATGATATAAAGATATTGAGAAGGCATGTGCTGAACACCCACTCATGCTTATGTACACACACACACATGCACACATACACACACACGTGCACATACATACGCGGCACCACGCACACACACACACACACATACACACACATACATACACACACACCTGTACATACAAGCGCGCACACACACACACACACACACATACATACATACGCGCACCATGCACACACACACACACACATGTATGTGTCCACCAATACTGTTCAGTGCTCATGGTATGGCGGCTGCGGCGGTGGCAGCATGACAGCTTTCAGCCGCAGCTGGATGTTCAAGGCTCACTCCCGAGGTACTGCCTTCCTGCAATGAAAATATCCATGCATGCACAATGCACCCGTACGCCATAGACACACACTTGATTAGATCCCGACGCAAGTTGTCTTGGTAGGTTACAGATCAGGGGAGAGGGGTGGGAGAGGTTGAGGGGCAGCACTTCTAGCAATGCACTCGATGTTTGTGTAGTCGAAACTTCCTGCGGCACCGGCGCTGGAATGGGAAGTCGCCCTTTCTGATTTTGTCCTACGTTTTGTGCGTCACATTTGTGTCTGCTCAAGCCGCTGCTGGACTTTTAAAACTGCGATGACAGGTGTTGCACTGCAGAGTGACTGAATTTGTGAGATGCCCGGTGTTGAGAGAATGTCCGTGATCGCACCGATGGGTGGCCACTCCACCAGGATTGCGGGGCCAATGTTGGAAAAGACGACATAGTCATCAGCAAGCGCCAGCTTGGCCACATACCGGTTTCTGCCACTCCTCAAAGCATTTGTGACGTTTCTCATCTGCTGGATGAGAGCAGTGCCGATCACTTACATTACACTGACCACTGGCATGTACACTTTGGTGACTTTCAAGCCGGCTGGTTGTTTTTCAGCCCCCAATTTTATAGTGCACATGTAGAGCATGACTTGTGGGCATGTGTGTGTGTGTGTGTGTGCGAGTGTGTGTTTCTGCGTGTGTTCCCGGCTACCGTAGGGTAGTAACACAAAGCAGCGGGATGTTTGCATGGTGACCTGCTCACTTACCAGATCAGCAATCAGCACCTTCAACAGCTTAGCGGCATCACCAACATTCTTCCTCTGACCACGCAAGAGCAGACAGCTGGCTCCTCGCTCACTTTCCTCGGCTGTCAGGCTGCAGTGTACCTTCAAGTCCATGAGCAATTCTTTCCACCTCATCACAACGTCGCGGGCATCCAGTCCTTTGCATTCATGCCGTTGAATGATCAGTTCGTCGCGGAGCGTCTGCTGCAGACATGCCTCCCCCGTTTCCAAGTCATTATAAGACTCGGCGACAAGCAGGAAAGATGCCGACGGTGGACAGCATTCAACAGGTGGTGCTGGTGTATCCACCACCGTCTGCAACGAAAAGAGAACGTTGCCGATGCGTTTGCGTGCAGTCGGTACGTTCTCCTCCATCAGAGCGGACAGAGCGAATTGCAAATCACCAATCGGGTCACGGGAAGACCGGGTGTAATAGTTAAAAAGGATCCTCTCCAAGCTTGTGCCGCTACGCAGACATTCCATGGCTCCTTGGCCTATGAGCTGGAACCATTCTCTAGCCGTCAGATAGTCTTGTCCTGGCTTTGGGAGAAATGGAATGGCGATGGATTTTGCCTGGACGTCTGATGCCGTCTGGAAGATGAGCTTGAGTTGCTTTGAGAAAGCGGTCTTGAACACCTGCCCTTCTCGCATATCTCCGCCCTTGATACAGTTCGGGTTGGAGTGGATGAGAACCGGGGCAGGCAGCTTTCCGCTGCTCAGAGCTGGTGCAGTTGTAAATACGTCGCCATTGCTCTCAACCCAAGCTTGTGAATCATCGGCAATGCCAGTACCGCCGTGGTTGATAACGTCACGTGCCATGCCGTCAGCAAGAAGCAGTGTTGAGTTGGAGAAGAGCACCATTGCATCTACATCAGCCATTGCAAATTGGTCGTTGTACACGGGCTTGTTGAGCTGCAAAGTCAGGGTCTGTTCATGTCTCTCCCCTCTGGTGAACTGATGCAACTTTGCAAAGCAGAGTGGAACTTGGTCTGCAATTGCTCTGGTGCGGGGCTTCACAATTCGAGCAATTTCTTTGTCTTGCATCAGCTTTGTTTTAGCAAGTCTCATAACGGTGTTGAGCTCGGGCGGCTTAATGACTAGTCTCTTGTAGACGCGATGCTGCAGTATATCGTGGGCCAGTCGTTCCAGTGCTGCCTTGCCATTCGCTGCTTCTTCCTCTGTGTCAGCTTCGACCACAGCCAGCTGGTAAGCAAAGGAGTTGTTCTGAAACTGTCCACGGCGCTCCCGGAAGCGGCAGTTTGAACTCTCCAGCAATGCCTCTGCCTCGGCCCGGTGCGTTGTGAGTAAGAAGTTGCATACGTCGCGCCCTGGCATACTCACCATCTTACTATGGTATCGGCGGCGGCGATCACGGTCGTCCCTGGCGACGGCAGGTATAGGAGAAAACCTGATGTTGTCCATGTCACATCTACCAGCCAACGAACACCAACACCAGAAAAAGAACACTCCCGAAAATGAAGATAAAGGCGGACTACACCATGGCCATAATTTATTTGGCTCAGTGGTTGGAACATTGGTGCTGGTATATAACCAGGGTCCTTGGTTTGAATCCTGGCAGTGGAACTTGTCAATTTGTATATTCTACTTTTCGCTACTTTTCATTTCCTCGCTTGAAGCTGAGGAATATCACCTGGCATTCGAAATCTTATCATTGGAAATGGGTACTCTAACTTCAGAAATTTAAGGTACTCAATATTTTCGGTATGAGGGCAAAAGGCCAGGTTAGGTGAACAGAAATTTTAGGCAAAGAGGAGCAATTCCCTATTGGATTATGTGTGTTAGTGTTTATTCGGTGTATTGAAATTTTAGATATGAAACATATGCACCGAAAGTCCCGAAAATAAAAGTACACCGAAAAATTAGTGAAATTACAGTCAGTAGTTGATGTAGCCACATGGCAGTGTCAGTGTACTAGCACACATGCCTCACCTCTTGCAAACACCGTTAGCAGAACACACAGATACAGACACACACCGTACACACACACACACACACATACACACATACACACACACACACACACACACACACACACACACACACACACACACACACACACAAGAAATTCCTTTTGTAACTAAAGCCGTTTAGGAAAGTTCCCTTTAATATGGACAAGCAGTGACTTTTCCTTCACTCACCCTATGGTCCACTTGTCTTGCGATTGTATCTGGAAGATTAGTCTCATGTGAGTGCGGCGGGTAGCCTTCGTCCGGACCGTGACCGGTGCTGTTAGAATCTCCCGATCCCCATCCACCTGTAGGTAGTTTGTGAGGCATACATCTTGCACGGCACATAGCGCGGACAGCACCTTCTCCTCCTCCTTCACGGACACAACAGAAAAGTAGTGGTAGTCCTTTAGGTTTTTAGCTAGCTTCTTTAAGTAGTCTACACTGTACTTGTGGAGAATGTAGACTGTAGCTTTCGTTGAGGATGATCCAACCTTGGCGGGTGAGAAGTGGGCAATTGCCACCATCTTGGAGAAGGCATGGAAGTGCCGTTGCAGCAACACTGGGTTGCGAGCAATCTCGTCATCAAACACGTCGACAGCCACAGCCCACACATGTAGAGTCAGTGGTCGGGGAACATCAAAGTAGCTGAACGGTTCGGTGAAGTGAGGGCTGCAGTGAATGAAAGAGAGGGAAAAAACAGCAGAAAGAGACCATTAGCCTGCGAAGAAACTTGGAAAGTCCCTCAAGACAGCATTGCAAAGAAGCAAAGTCAACCACAGTTAGAACTTTGAAAGTGGTCCAAAAAACGGAAATATATTCATGACACAAAGAGTGAAATTCCCTGCTACAGGACACAGCAGTGCATCATAATGAGTGAATACTGAACACCGTTTCAGTTTAGCGATAGAGAGCTCGACAGAAGTATCACTTCTTTCCACACAGTTCTAAGCCAAACAACCTTGGCAAAACCAAATAGTGGAATTTTGCATATGATTACCGTTCACAGCTCTCTGTGGTCCATGGTCCTCGACCACGCACTGGCTGAAGTCAGATACTAGAGAGGTTAAGATGCGCGTTATTTCCGACGTGACGCGCAATTTCACGTCAAATTTGGCGTAAAACTCCAAATTTCGACGTGAGCAGCAGGTCACTCGCGTTGATTTTTCGACGTGCGAGCAAATAACGCGAGCTGAACTTTCGCGTCACGTCAGAAATAACGTGCATCTTAACCTCTCTAGCACTAGCTGTTTCAACCTTGTCACTGAGGTCTCCTCAACAGAGCTCAGAGTCAATGGTTATACTTTGTCATACCTGGCAAAGATCTCGAGAACCGGAGGACACACGACTCTCTGCGAGCCATAGTCCTCGACCACACACTGGCTGAAGTCCAAATCGCCAGAGATGGTGTTTAGAACCTTCTTGACTTTCCTCTTCTGCAGGCCCTTCAGGTAGTCTAGAGCTTTGCGTTGCTCTTCGTCAGTAGCAAAACCCAGCAACAGACAGGAGCAGGCACGGCTCTCCTTACTGCCCAGAAGTATACCCGGTGATATTCCCTCGGCAAACGCGTCAGCAACAGCGAGACCACGCCTGACATTCTCCGGGACATTGCCGATTAGCACCAGATGCAGCGTCATCTCCACCAGTATCGGCCATGTTTGAAATCTACTGTCCTGCATCAAAAAAGAAAGCATATCACAAGCAACAGAGTGTTCATAAAAATAAAAGGGCCAAGGAACTACAAGTTTTGCTATAATGTCCACTAACACCACCAGTTACTTGTAGTTCCTTGGTCCTTTTATTTTGTATAAATTAATCATTGGCTCTCCATCCGAGTCCATTCTAAGAGAGTGTTCATTCAACATGGAGGTGGTGGGACTATGCCTTCGCGGACCGGCATCGGCAAACGGGACGTAACTTCAGTCTCCCTCATTGGAATTGCACAAAATTTTCTGTGCTTTCTTCTAACATATCACACCGCACTCTGAGCACATGCCAATGAACCAAACTGGTCACTCTATGTACAAATTAGAAATTCTTCGAAAAATCACGCATACCGAGCTCTAACCGCAAAATGAAGAAAACCATGTAGAGAAGAGAGGAACAAGTTGCAAAACACAATTGCTACTATATAACTTGAGGTGCTAAACCAAAGAAAGGATTGATCTGTTGACAAGGAGAAACACAGTACCCAGAGCAAGAGATATACAAATTCGCGCACATTGACAACGCCTCCTTCAATGAGGTAAAAACATCATAAAACTTGCAGTAATGCATGGAACAATTGGTTTAGCACCTAGCCAAACATGTCACAGAGTTCAGAATATATACATTGTGGGGTGTGGCATGCACTGGCATCCTGCAATCGTGGTTAGAAGCTGCGGAACACCCCTAAAATAGGAGAAAAAAGGCACTCCAAATCTCAGCATTTCACAGCATGATGATGTATTAGTGACCACCTGCCACATAGGGAGTGCCTTCTATCTCTTCTGCTGCATCCTGTCCACCCTTCCTCAACCTCCTGCGCTTTTTCCTGGACAGCTTGATGTGCCCCAACTGCTTTCTGGCTGCACCTGACCTTCTCTTGGCATCCAACAGCACACTGGTGGAGGCGGTGTATTTGCCTACGGGTAGACCCATCTTGCAGAATAGCATCTCAATGCTTGCAGCACCATCGTTGAACCAGCTTGCTGCAATGTAGACTGCAGTTTCTACAGTCAGAGCGGAGCAGAAGCTTGTCTTGGGGCAGAGCTGCCACACAATTCCGTTGAAGCATTCGTTCTGGTTTTGTGTGGCGCCACGCATACAGCGCTCGAGTAGTGGGCGTGCGGACAGGTCCATGAAGATCGGCTTGATTACAGAGAAGATTGCTTCAGGTATGACGTTGTGGTGCTCGTAAGACGGTCCACCAGCTTGCTGTTGCTGCCACTTGCACCAGCTCTCCAGTCCCGGTGGGCAGTGCAGATGTTGGGGCTTCTCATCAGTTGACACTCGGTGCATCACGGAAGCCCATATGGCTTTGGCCATGGACTGTAGGTCGCCCTTGTTGCTGCGCACAGCCATACCATAGTAGGCTCGTAGTTTGTCTATAAGTTGGTCTGTGAGACGACCACAACCACTGATCCTGCCACCATCAGCCAACTTCTTCCCAGAGAGGTCCTTCTTCAGCTTCCGCAACCGATGTCCAACGCGTTTTTGAACATGGCCCACGCATTCTTCTTTTGTGATCTCCACGTCTTCGCCGTATGGATATGAGTCATGCACTGCCTTGAAACTCTTTGTATCTCCGTCCCTTATAAAGACACTGTACCGAAGCTTCCTCGTTTCTCTGGATCTCCTCCATATCTTCAGGGCAGCTTCACATTCCATTGCGGGTGCTGAGCTCTGGGTGTTGGCACGGCATTCATGGTTGTCCAGCTTGTCCTGCAGTTCAGCATTTGTCAACTCTTTCTTTGCATGCTGGTTCTTGAAGTGGGCGCACAGGTGGCAGAATCGGGATAGAACTTCAACGTCAAGGACTTTGCCTGTGCCCCATGCCATGGCCACAAAAACACCATACAGCGATGCATAGCCTCTGCGCATCCAGGTTCTGTCATACGTAACGGCAGTGTCGGCAATAACGACATCTCCAGGTGCATTGTCCAAGACTTGTGTCGCTGCCGCACTCATGCTATGCTCAGCAACAACCTTGGCCGATTTGTGTAGAGCCTTGGCATGTCCTTGGTATGCGGAGAAGGTCATGGGCACAGGCATATTCAAAGCAGCTCCCAACTTCAGCATTGCTCCGTGCCCGCGACCGATCCAGCGCATGCCAAACACAGCTCGTCGGTTTACATCCCAAACACGCTTATGTTTGTCTGACATATACTGCGATGTGTGAGCTTCACAGGTTTGACAGGTCAGCTCCAGGCAGGATGCAAGCCCTTGCCTCTTCGGCTCACTCAGAGTGACTGGTGCATGACAAATTTTGCAACACACAGAAGCCAACAAAAGAGTTTGAAGGCACACCAAGTCGACGAGCCTGAATCCATGAGGTAGTTCTGCATCATTGTCATCGTCCGAGTCTGAACTGGATCCCGAACTCGAATCGCTTGTGCTCAGGTCATCCTCGGAAGAAATCTCAGCATCATCAGAACTAGAAGGCAAATAATCGTTGAAATTTGGCAGAGAATCGTCAAGATTTTCTGGCGCACATGCTGCAGCTTCATCTTCCGATTCGGCTCTCAGCGCCGGTTGATTTCCATGAAATTTTCTCTTTCTGGGTCTGCCTGGTCGGCCTTGAGCTCGCTTCTTCCCCATCGCAATAGAAAAACAACGCCTGCAAGCTTGTACAATTGTCACAGCTAGTACAGAACGAAACAACAAAGACGTTTCCATCAAATAATTTATTTGAATCAAATTTGAATTTGCGCATGCGCAATCACTCTGACGGCTGTCATGGTAACCAAACCCATGCGCAGAGGTCGCCAAATCACTCCGCGCACTGCTCCTGAGATTTCCACAAAATTTGAATTATATCAAGGAAGGTTTTTATCATAACACGATTGATTGCGTTCTAAAACGAAAAGAACCAATTGCAAAATCAAAATTGTGAAATTTGCAGGTCTATCTCGATCTTTGAAATGCTCTATCTCTGAAGTCCTTTGAGCGAATCCCCTCAAATCTTCAGGAGTCGTGCTTCAGCACAAGAGCTATCGTTTGAGATAGTTTTCGACGCTTTCTGAGAGATTTTCATTTTTGACCTTCTGAAGGCATAGTGCCACCTGTAGTTCCTTGGTCCTTTTATTTTGTATAAATTAATCATTGGCTCTCCATCCGAGTCCATTCTAAGAGAGTGTTCATTCAACATGGAGTTAAAACACTTTTTTCATCCTCTTATTATTGTTTAAACTAGCTCTGCCTTTCGGTATTGAGCTCTCTATCGGACAGCCTGGAACCTCTCTGTTTATAGCTGAGTACAGACGATTACCGGTGACACGAACGCAAAGCGCCCGCACTATTGCCAGCTGTTATGGTTAAAAGTGGCAGAAGACAACCGTTCGCGCTAACGTCTTGCACCCATCCATGTCAAGAAGACTTGATGTGCATCATTCAACTGCAAACATGAGCATGTAGCCTACGCAATGCTTATTAGTAGTGTTGAAACGAGCGTATCTATAACAAACGAGCGATCAGTTCCACTAACGAGCAAGCTATCGAGCGAGCTTCATTGATGTGGCAAATATGATTATTTTTTTGAATAATTTTTTCTAAGTTCGATTTTTTTCAGCTGGTTCAAATTATCACCGCCGGCATTTGGGGTTGCTGCTGCTTCACTTCGGACTGCTGTTTGGTGTCGAGATATCTTTTCAGCGCCGTCGTCGATTAGCCTTTGTGAGAATAGACAGTTTTGCAAAGATAGCAAGTAGCCCTGGTCTTCGCTGCATCGCGGGAGAAAACTTACAAACGACTGAGCGTAACTTTCACTCGAATGGAGAGGTGACCGAAGCATATCCTGCGACAGGTCAGCAGATGCGGAACAAGACATCAGTAGAGTCCAACAAAGCTGCAACAACAACTGAAACAACTCAAGTGTCGTGCAGGCATACAGTCACTGTAAATGCGAGTGATTTTCACTTTGCGCGGGACTGTACTGGACTCTCGATCGACCAGGGAGTCGTAAAATATTTTACGAATCCCCGCGGCCCCGGTCGACATGTACTGCCATGTGTACGGAGTACAGTGTACGGTGTTCGTTAGTGCAAACGAGCTGGCCGTACAAACGAGCCGAGTTTCTGGCGAGCGAGCTAACGAGTATCCGGTGAGATCGTTTCAACACTACTTATTAGGGTTCTAGCCAAATTTGGTATGGGGAGGGGGCTGCCCCCCCCCCCCCCGTGAAAAAGTGGCACCCCTACTCATTTTCCGATTTTCGTGTTTTTTATGCAATTCAAGGAATATGCAGTCGAAAGTCACTATTAGATAGTTCATAAAGGCACATTTGTCTGGGGCGAAGTCCGGGATTCGCCACATACGCTGCATTTAGCGTTGCAAGACAATATTGGAAAGTGGAAAATAGGTATACGGGGTAGCTGTTTCCCATACCCGCCCCCCCCCCCCCCTACTATTTTGACCTGGCTAGAACCCTGCTAAACACTATTATCATTCTGCCACTTAAAGCAGGCGATGTTTAGAAACTGTAAGCCACAGCGACAGTTGGATGGTAGTGTCTTTCTTTTGCGAGATGGTAAAACGTTTTAAAGTAACATCAAGAGTGCACGAGTCGCAGGAGTGTGCAACTCCACTGCGGGTACTTTTCGGACAGAATTTCAAGTTGACGTCAATTTTACGATGCAATGTGAACTGTAAACAGTGTGTCCATTGTTATTAGGCATTATGCCTTATAAGGCATTATGCCTGTTTTGATTTCCACTATAAATAAAGTACCGTATTTTTCCGGTTGTAAGTCGACCTTTTATGACTAAAATAGAAGTAGAAAGGGTGTGGGTCGACTTACAACCGGGATTCGACTTATAACCGGGAACGATCAGTATCTTACCGAAAATGACCTGCACTGCATGCACGAGTGCACCATGTGTACACATTTAGCCAGTTTATTGGCCTTTTTCAAGGATTGGGACATTATACCCTCCAATAAGGAATGTTTACATGATTTGTTGATGTGTCAGTAGCATGGAGTGGTTAGTAGTGCTTCTTTTGTAGCGGATTCTCGGTCACATGACCTGATTTACTTCGGTTTCAATGAAATTCTCATAGTTATTGGCTTCATGAAATTCTCCTGTCTCGCGGTCACACTTATATGTATTACGACCGCTTTACCGTATCAGCATGCGCCGTTCACTTCCGCACCGTATTATCCTTATTTGCATGCGTACTACAGCTGTGTACAACTAGATTCCAGTGCGCCGCTGGCCTTCCCTTTTGGTATAGTTGTACCGTACACCGTGTTCAGCAGGTGAGCAGAATTCGCCGCTCCTTGCCTTTTGCCTTGCTTCCATTCTCTCTCTCTCTCTCTCTGGTTGTGAGCCGAACAGTAATGTTTCTGTCCTCTCTGTAATCTACAAAGTAACATTAGTTATGACACCAGATTCAATCGTTCGAAGTTATAGTTCTAAATTCACGAATCCAGACTTTTGTATAGAATTACGTAGCGCACTGCTACAATTGGTGACCCCGTCTAGTGTTCGATCACTCGCGATCGCTCAGTGGTCTGCACGCAGCATTGAATTTTAGTATTTTACGAGCACTGGTACAGTATGAATACATCAAACTCCGCAGCTAGCACACCTATCCGCAGCGTAGGTCGTGGCCAACTGCTGTCCAGAATCACGGGCGCTGGAACTTCCGCAGCAGGCGGTACAGCCCGCGACAGTGAGGTGGCCGCGGTCAGCTTGAACGTCAAGCTGCCACCTTACTGGGCTGCTGACCCCCAGGTTTGGTTCGCACAGGTGGAATCCCTGTTTTCCACCCGTCGCATCACCAGCCAGGTGACCAAATATCAGTATGTGGTGGGATCTCTGACACCCGAGTATGCGGCAGAGGTGCGTGACATCATCCTGGATCCTCCAGCTCAACAGCCGTACGACGCCCTCCGCGAGCGTCTGATTCACCGCACGCAGATGTCAGAACAGCAGCGTTTGCGCCTGCTGATTTCGGACGAGGAGCTGGGCGACAAGAAGCCTACCCAGCTTTTACGCAAGCTGCAGCAGTTGGTAGGTGAGAACGCCATGCCCGAAAAACTATTGCGCGAGCTGTTTGTCAGCCGGTTGCCCCAATCGGCCAAGTCAATAGTAGCATCCTGCCCTGCATCACTGCCGCTGCAGGATCTGGCAGAAATGGCTGACAGGATAGTGGAGGCAGCCGGTCCCAGTACGGCAGTACATGCAGTTCGCAACACTGGCGAGTCAGAGGCAATGGCCGCCATTGCAGCTCTCCGGGACCAAGTTGCCGCCCTGACGACTACTGTAACTGAGCTGAAACAGCAGCACGGCCGCTCTCGCTTCCGCGGCCAACCCCGCAGTCGCTCGGTCTCACCGCATAGCAGTGGTTTATGCCATTTTCACCGCAAGTTTGGTGTGCAAGCCCGGCGGTGTGAAGCCCCGTGCTCCTGGTCGTCGGGAAATGCCCCGGCCAGCCAGTAGCGGCTCCTGTGTCTGGCCCACCTACCTCCCGCCGCCTCTATGTCCGTGACGTCACCAGTGGAACCCGTTTCCTAGTGGATACCGGTGCTGACGTCAGCCTGCTGCCAGCCACTTCTGAACACCGCCGCCACGTCGATCCGACTGGTCAGTGTCAGCTCCGCGCTGCTAATGGCTCTGCTATTCCGGCTTTCGGGCAGAGGTGTTTGACCCTTGACCTTGGTCTTAGACGAGCATTCCCTTGGATATTTGTCGTTGCTGACGTGAAGGAGCCGATCCTGGGGGCTGATTTCCTCCATCGGTTCAGTCTCCAAGTCGACCTTCATGGACGCACCATCCGTGACAACTCCACTGACCTCCAGGTCAATTGCATTCCTGCCGGAACCGCATCGCTCAGCTGCTCCTTGGTGTCCGCCCCGGTGGCCACAGCACCAGCATTCACTGACCTGCTTGCCGAGTTCCCAAGCCTCACCAAACCATGCTGTTATGACCTGCCGGTCAAGCACTCGGTGGAGCACCATATTGTGACTACCGGCCCGGCACTGCATGCCCGCACTCGTCGGCTGGCTCCAGACCGCCTGGCAACGGCCAGAGCTGAGTTCCAGCATATGCTGTCCCTGGGCATCATTCGGCCATCCTCCTCGCCCTGGTCCAGCCCTCTCCACATGGTTCCTAAACCCAATGGAGACTGGAGGCCATGTGGAGACTACCGGCTCCTGAATAAAGTCACCGAACCGGATCGGTATCCGATTCCTCATATTCAGGATTTCACCAGCAGTCTCCATGGTGCTACAGTGTTTTCGAAACTGGATCTGGTCAGAGCGTATCACCAGATACCAGTAACCGCGGCCGACATTCCCAAGACTGCCATCACGACTCCGTTCGGGTTATTTGAGTTCATCAGGATGCCCTTCGGCCTCCGGAACGCGGCACAGTCATTCCAGCGGTTTATCGATTCAGTATTGCATGGCCTGGATTTCTGCTACGTCTACCTCGATGACCTCCTAATCGCCAGCTCCGACCACGCTACGCACCTGCAACATCTGCGCCTGGTGTTTGAGCGCCTGCAGCAGCATGGTTTGGTGATCAACCCCGCTAAGTGCGTTTTCGGCCAGCCGTCCCTGACGTTTCTGGGCCATCTGGTTAACGCCCAGGGCATCAGCCCGCTACCGGCAAGAGTCGACGGCGTGGCTCAGTACTCCCTTCCAACATCTTGCCGCCAGCTTCGCGAGTTTCTGGGCATGGTCAACTTTTACCGGCGCTTTATTCCCCAGGCATCCGACATCCTCCAACCACTGACGGATCTGCTTGGTGGACCCCAGCGTCCGAAGAACTGTCCCCTGAAACTTGGCACTGCCGCTGTCACGGCATTCCATGCTGCCAAGGACGCGCTTGCTGCAGCAACGCTGCTCATTCACCCCATCCCGGATGCACCCCTCCAGCTCGTTGTGGATGCATCAGATGGCGGAGTTGGTGGGGCCCTTCAACAGCTTGTTGATGGGGCATGGCAGCCGCTCGCTTTCTTTTCCAAACGAATGCAACCAGCTCAGAGTCGCTACAGCACGTTCGGTCGAGAATTGCTAGCTGCGTACCTGGCAGTAAAGCATTTCCGGCATCACCTGGAAGGCCGCTGCTTCCACATTCTCACGGACCATCGCCCGTTAGTGTTCGCCATGCAAGCTGCTGGTACTAGCCACTCACCTCGTGAGCTCCGGCACCTGTCCTACGTGGCTGAATTCACGACGGATCTCCGCTTCCTGCGTGGGGCTGACAATGTTGTTGCTGACGCTCTGTCTCGCGCCACTGTTGATGCAGTAACCGCGCCGCCGACCGCTGTAGACTTTCAGGCTCTGGCAGCCGCCCAGCAGTCTGATCCCGAGCTACTCTCCGCTCAGCAAGACACGCAGTCGTCTCTGAAGCTTCAGCCAATCCCGTACGGTTCCGCTACCCAGCCTGTGCTGTGCGACATGTCGACCGGCACTGCCCGCCCGTTTGTACCGTTGTCCTTTCGCAAGACCGTCTTCAACAGCCTGCACTCCCTTGCACATCCGGGTATTCGTGCCACTCAGCGTATGGTTTCGGCACGCTACGTCTGGCCCGGCATGCAAAAGGACGTCCGGGAATGGACCCGCTGCTGCCCCTCCTGTCAGCTGAGCAAAGTGACCCGCCACACCCAGGCTCCGCTTGGCCAGTTTCTGCCACCCGGTGAGCGCTTTGACCACATCCACATTGATTTGGTCGGCCCTTTGCCTCCCTCCGGTGGTTGCACCTATCTGCTGACCTGCGTGGATCGCTTTACCCGCTGGCCAGAGGCCATTCCGATCAAGGACGCCGCCGCAGAAACAGTTGCCACCGCTTTCATCGCTGGGTGGATTGCCCGCTTCGGCGTCCCATCTGTCGTCACCACAGATCGTGGCGCCCAGTTTGAGTCCGCGCTTTTCCGCCACTTGTTGGCCCTGCTCGGCACCTGCCGGACTCGGACAACTTCCTACCGTCCACAATGCAATGGCCTCGTCGAGCGTTTCCACCGCCACCTAAAGGCTGCTCTGAAGTGCCACCCTCATCCTGGTGCCTGGAATGCGATGATGCCCCTGGTGTTGCTGGGCATTCGCGCTAGCCTGCGCGAGGAGTTCCAGTGCAGTTCCGCGGAACTAGTCTATGGCACCACTCTCCGCTTGCCATCTGAGTTCTTCCAGCCACCGCCGTCTATGCCGTCGGTGCCCGTTTACGTTCAGTTCCTCCGGGACGTATTGCAAAACATCCGGCCCTCAGACGTCGGCCCTCGCCAGTCCAACCGCCCAGTATACGTGCCTAAGGATCTGTCAACGTGCGACTTTGTGTACATCCGTACCGACAGTGTCCGCAAGCCGCTCCAGCCACCGTACACTGGTCCGTTCCGGGTCCTCAAGCGTGCTGACAAGCATTTCACGGTCGACGTCAAGGGCAAGTCCGACCAGGTAAGCATTGACCGCTTGAAGCCCGCATATGCTCTGCCTGTTACAGCCGCTGCTGCTTCTGCTCTTTCTCTGATTGTCCCGCCGGTTGCTGCTGCTGCCCCACCCCCTGCACGTGCTGTTCGCTTTGCTACCTGATCGGCTGGGCTTCTCCGTTCTTTGTCGCCGTTGGCCGGTTATGTCGGACCTTTTCCCGTTGCCGTGCGGTTTTCATTTTTTCTTCCTTTATACGCTTCTTCTACTACGTTGCGGTTGTCGTTCCTCTCCTTTCCAAGGTTATCGTTTCCTGCCTCCGGCTTGTACACTGGCAGGGGAGTAATGTAGCGGATTCTCGGTCACATGACCTGATTTACTTCGGTTTCAATGAAATTCTCATAGTTATTGGCTTCATGAAATTCTCCTGTCTCGCGGTCACACTTATATGTATTACGACCGCTTTACCGTATCAGCATGCGCCGTTCACTTCCGCACCGTATTATCCTTATTTGCATGCGTACTACAGCTGTGTACAACTAGATTCCAGTGCGCCGCTGGCCTTCCCTTTTGGTATAGTTGTACCGTACACCATATTCAGCAGGTGAGCAGAATTCGCCGCTCCTTGCCTTTTGCCTTGCTTCCATTCTCTCTCTCTCTCTCTCTGGTTGTGAGCCGAACAGTAATGTTTCTGTCCTCTCTGTAATCTACAAAGTAACATTAGTTATGACACCAGATTCAATCGTTCGAAGTTATAGTTCTAAATTCACGAATCCAGACTTTTGTATAGAATTACGTAGCGCACTGCTACACTTTTGGTGATAACTTCGAAACGCAGAATTGAGACCTCCGGATACGGGGGTCGACTTATAACCGGGGTCGACTTACAACCGGTAAAATACGGTATACAACAACAACAAACGCATTATCAGACATACCCTAGACCTGTTGTGGACAAATCCCTATTTTGATCATGTACAAACAAGGTGTGCTGTGTGTAGTGGCTGAAGTTATACAATAACAATTTTATCTATACTGCAGAGATCTATCCAGAATCGGCAATATGCTGGCCCTGGCCTGGAGATCTGCAACTACAATCAGTTTCTACTTTGCAATATTAACGGATTAGTCCCCTTTGTCGATTGATGGATCAATCGGTACCAACGCATTCGTAATTCCGATTAGTAACTTCGGGTTTTGTTGTTGTTTGTTTTTCATGTTTTGAACTGTATGTTTAACTCATTGGATTTCTTTGTATGCTGCATCTCGTTATCGTTTATCTTTTCCTCTAGCCCTCTCGCTTAGGATGAGCTTTCTTTTTTTATGGCAGCTTAAGCGAAGGCTAAATACCTGCTTTATGCAGGTTGATGCCAACGCGAACAAGCAAAAATAATAAAATAATAACAAACAAGGACAAGGACACCGCGTTGATACCTTGACACCCAGTACAAACGTCGTTGAAAGCACTCGTGCGAGGAGTATTACAACTTTAATGCTCTCGGCTTGAAATTCTGTCGGGACATCACTGTAGGACATCACTGTATGACATCACTGTATGACATCACTGTATGACATCACTGTATGACATCACTGTATGATATCGCTGTACAGTCAGACCTCACTGAACCGCATACATCCGTTTTCCACAAAAGTATCCGGATAGGCGACGGAACTGGATAATCGAACACCGGTTTTGTTGGATGCATCACGTATGTTGTACATCTGTAACCAGCTATTTTCTTCCGGGTGGCGAGGGATCCGGATAAAAGAGGACCGGATAAGCGAGGTCTGACTGTATGCGGGAGTTGCACACTCTTGGCACAGCTGTAGCACAAACATGTACTTGCAGTATGGTGCTACGATATACCGGTAGACCATGCATAGATGAATGGCTGTGCTGTGAGACATTGTTCATGCGCATTGTGTGAGCAGGCAAATTCGGTGAAGATATCGCAAAGGCGGTGGTAAGCATCAGATAAACTGACTCCTAGATTTGCACAACGAATTGGACTGGAGCAACCATCGCGAAATTGCCATCCTGTGCACTCAATCACCTACGGTTCCCTGTAACAAGGCAATGCCTGTTGGGACTCCCCTAGTCAAATAATATATACAGACTCTACAGTACTGCTGCTTTGTCCAGTTTTCCACTTCTACTCGGAGGTATTATGTCGCTTGTGGTATTACTACTTGTCATGTGCATGACTGTGCAGTCGTCACTCGTCAGTGAGTTATTTATCACTGCATGCTGGTGCTCATGTATCTTTAAAGGGGAAGTTAAGGCAAAAATTAAAATTTCACCAGTTGTAGTCTTCGGGGTGCTGAGTCGAATGGTCTTGGTCCGAGGAAGCTGAGACGCTCCCTTCCTGCTTGAATCCCAATCGAACTCGCGCACTTCCACCGAAACTGGGTGACTGCGCCCTACGAGATGGGGATTTGTATGCAAAATGTCACTAAAAGCGCCATTTCGTTCTTATAAAAGCACGGATGACCGCGATTGGCCCATATGTTGTAGTCTTTTGGACGCTGAGTCGACTGGTTTTGGTCCGAAAAGGCTGCGAAGCAGCGTTCCTCCTTTATTCCCAATCGAACATGGTTGAAGAAGCGGTCACGTGCTCCTGGGTGCCCAAATCACCTGGTCACCACGCCAGCAGGTGACAACTTTCACACCAAGGTTCAACTCGAGTTCAACTCGAGTGACAGGACTGCACCCAAAAAAGGTCAAACAGGTTAGTTGTACCCTGCAGGCACGGTGACCAGGTGACTGGTGTACGCAGGAGCACGTGACCGCTTCTTCAACCATGTTCGATTGGGAATAAAGGAGGAACGCCGCATCGCAGCCTTTTCGGACCAAACCCAGTCGACTCAGCGTCCAAAAGACTACAACATATGGGCCAATCGCGGTCATCCGTGCTTTTATAAGAACGAAATGGCGCTTTTAGTGACATTTTGCATACAAATCCCCATCTAGTAGGGCGCAGTCACCCAGTTTCGGTGGAAGTGCGCGAGTTCGATTGGGATTCAAGTAGGAAGGGAGCGTCTCAGCTTCCTCGGACCACGACCATTCGACTCAGCACCCCGAAGACTACAACTGGTGAAATTTTAATTTTTGCCTTAACTTCCCCTTTAAACTTTAGTCATACTCTGATCATAGTCATCGAACTACGTACTACTACTAGTACTAGTATCTATCGAATGGCTTTTTCCTCTCTTTTTTGTTGTTGTCGTTGACTGTGTTCTTATTAGGGCTGAAACGATCATCCATTTAGCCCAATCGATTACTCTCTATCATAACGATCGATTATTCGAGTATAATCTTTAAGAGGCCGCACCTGGAATATGTACGTGGAATGGCCAAAAGTGGAAATATGTACAACATTTTGCACATTTTGCACAAAATAAGTGTGATGTACATGTATGTAGACCAGACGCGACCTTGACCTTCGAGCTTCATGCTCCAGCTTCAATGTACTACACTAGGCCCACTGTACTCGATGTTCGAACTCACGCTGCATGCACTGCGCGTTCTACGTCCTGAGCGGCTGCGATGCAGCGCGTGCAGTGTGTAGTACTGTGTACATATACTCTGCTCTGCATGCACTGCGCGTACATGTATAAGAAATTTAAAATGTTAAAAACGCAAAATAATCATAATCGGTAATCACAACGATTGCTCGATCGTTAGAATAATCAAACGAGTACTCGATTTGTTGTGAAACGACAAGTTCTCGAGAGTGAAAGGCCTTCTCGCTTGTGACAGTATGTTCGTTTCAATGCAGCTGTATCCCGACTCCGCCGTACCGCTGATGTTTACGACGTAGTATACGCTACATGCGCTATGTGCGGTTTGCTGAGTGCGCTGTAGTTGTATGTTGTATGTGTATGCTTTTCTCATATACGCTGTCATTTTCACGCTATAACTACCTGGTGGTTTTGGTGTTAGTCATTCAGTTCATTCAGTTGTTCATTCAGTCATTGTTCATTGTTATTAGTCGATGGAAGTGAAATATACTGTTGAGAATAAATAGTTGTCCTCGTGCCGTGTGGGGTCGTTCGTTCCTGATACTTTAGAGAACCAGAGGGTTCACAACATTTGGCGACCACGCCAGGATACGAAGCGAGCATGGCACAGGAACTATGGATCATTGAAGCCAGCTTTATCGCCAACGGAATTCGGTATGGATTTGAAGGCGATAGGTTGAGAGAATACGTGGAGAAGAGGCTCCGACAGAGCGAGGAGTTTGAAGAGCGCAGTGCTAGACGGCAAGAGTGTGCGCTCCGCGCAGAGTTTAACGAAAAGCTCAAGAAGATGGCCGAGCGCATCGCCGTCAGTACATATAACGAGGAAGCAAAGCGAGATTTGCTTGCCTCGCCCGGAAGGACGCCGGACAAGGCGTGTAAGACTTTGCTTACAGACAAGCAGCGGTCAGAAGAGTACTTGAAGCCAGTGGGAGGATCAGATCCAAGGCCCACTGCGTCGGTACAGAGCATGGCGACATCGGTCGGAGACGCTCAGAAGCAGCTGGAGTCTCGGCCGAACGACGTAGAGGCGCAAGACGTAGAGGCGCAAGACGTAGAGGCGCAAGACGTAGAGGCGCAAGACGTAGAGGCGCAAGACGTAGAGGCGCAAGACGTAGAGGCGCAAGAGTTGGAGGCGGAAGAGTTGGAGGCGGAAGAGTTAGAGGCGCAAGAGTTAGAGGCGCAAGACTTAGAAACGCAAGGCGTAGAAGCCGAGAAAATGAGAAGGGCGATACTACTGGTTAAAGGGGAAGTATACCCTAAAATCAAATTTTCACCAGTTGTAGTCTTCGGGGTGCTGAGTCGAATGGTCTTGGTCCGAGGAAGCTGAGACGCTCCCTTCCTTCTTTATTTCCAATCGAACACGCGCACTTCCACCGAAACTGGGTGACTGCGCCCTACTAGATGGGGATTTGTATGCAAAAAGTCACTAAAAACGCCGTTTCGTTCTTATAAAAGCACGGGTGACCACGATCGGTCCATATGTTGTAGTCTTTTGGACGCTAAATCGAATGGTCTTGGTCCGAGGAGGCTGCGATATAGCGTTCAGCCCAAATTCCCAATCGAACGCGGTAAAATACGGTCCCGTACGAGATCCCGTACCGATGCGTACAAAAGTCACTGGCCTGGTCACCGTGCCAGTGCATGCAGTGCAGTGCACTGACTGTGCCGGCCGGCTACAGTCTATGATCTAGTCTGTGACACGATCGAGGGCATGCCGGCATCTCGCTCTCATCCAGGGTTCAAGAGTTCATAACTGAAACTCACCGAATGAGCTTTCGGTCTATGTTATGTATGTAGCCGGCTAGCCAGACATGTCGGCAAGGGTGCATGACGGGAAGAGTTCAAAGTGTGCTGCAGTGCTTACACATGGATTACAATGACTGTCATGTTCTTTGAATCTGGGTGTGAAATGCCTTCTTTTTCCTGGTTCATGGCGACACTAGCCGCTCAGCACTGCGTGTTTTATTTTTCCAGCCACTGCGTTTGCTATTCCGTATTCGACGCTCTTGACTTTGCATGAACTCAGCAATGGCTGGCAAAGAGACCCCGACCAGTTTGCGTACAGAAGCCATAGATGTATTAGCATATGCAAGGGAGCCAGAGTTTACCACTGAAGAGCTCCAGGCGGGTGTTTCGCAGTGGCCACTCGTCAAGATGGCGGCAAATCCGAGAGTACAAAAATTTCGACTCTGCCTATGTGCGTGGCGGATGCGAATCTCGCACGTGCATGCAAAATCTTGCCTTCTGCCAGAGCTGGGTAGAGCAAGTGTACGTGTGTAGCCAGTGTAGGAACGAACGACGACCTTTTCCGAGAGAGAATGTGGCTCTTTTCATCCCAACATTTTACTCGCCACGCTCTCCCTCCCAGCTTATTGATACGAGTATGTGCTACCGAGTAGAAGTCTCCATCTTCAGAGTAGGCCAGGCAGAATCGCAAGGTTGAAATACTTGCTCACTTGGTTTTTTTGGTCCTTTGAGGTGTTGATGTGATCGTTGTGTACAACTCGAAGTGACAAACTTGAGACCCCCGCGCCACAAAAAACTGAGGCGCGCCACAAAGTTTCGTTTGGCTATTCAATGAAAGGACGTATGGAAGCAGGGATAAAAACTATCGTGGCTGCCGGCAAAACTCCTAGTAATGTAATAAACGGGGGTGTGACTTTGGTAATTCCAAGGAGAATGTACGCACGGCCATTCCACAACGAAGACGAACTACGAGCTCAAAAACACTCCGATTTTCAAACAAACGACGCAGGAACGAAGACATGGCCACAGTGTTCCCGTGTGGCCTTCAAAACACCTAATTTTACTTCGATAGCGGCTGGTTCAGGGCAAATTCAGGCCCAATTCGACAGCGTCGTACCGCTGAGATTCGCCCAAAACACGAGGAAATGTACGGTAGATCCAAATGCGTACGCATTTTGCGTACGGGGACGACTGGCCAGAGTTCATGCACTGCAAACACCCGTGTGCAGTGCACTGACTGTGCCGGCCGGCTACAGTCTATGATCTAGTCTGTGACACGATCGAGGGCATGCCGGCATCTCGCTCTCATCCAGGGTTCAAGAGTTCATAACTGAAACTCACCGAATGAGCTTTCGGTCTATGTTATGTATGTAGCCGGCTAGCCAGACATGTCGGCAAGGGTGCATGACGGGAAGAGTTCAAAGTGTGCTGCAGTGCTTACACATGGATTACAATGACTGTCATGTTCTTTGAATCTGGGTGTGAAATGCCTTCTTTTTCCTGGTTCATGGCGACACTAGCCGCTCAGCACTGCGTGTTTTATTTTTCCAGCCACTGCGTTTGCTATTCCGTATTCGACGCTCTTGACTTTGCATGAACTCAGCAATGGCTGGCAAAGAGACCCCGACCAGTTTGCGTACAGAAGCCATAGATGTATTAGCATATGCAAGGGAGCCAGAGTTTACCACTGAAGAGCTCCAGAGTTTCCGTGACGGTGGCGAGGAGCACGTTGAAAATGAGGAGGAAGCTGCTGCTGCTGCGAGCGTCGAAGAAGCCTGGCCTCCCCACACCAGAGTCGGCAACGTTTCCTGGTGTGAATGTACATGCTGCGTGCAGATGGAGTGTAGACTGGACTGCATATGCTGCCGTGAAGTGGGTGCCGTGTTGCAGTTCCTCTCAGGCACCGCACAACGGTGCGTGTCTGAGACGGAAGAGTTCCAGACAGGATGCCTAAATAAACACGTTTTGACCATCGCCTTGCGCGGATACCTGGACATGACCAAGCAGCTGTGCAACCAGCCGCCGACAAATTTTGACAATAGGTGAGTGAGTTCAACTAACTAATTACTTCAACTTTTATCTTGCCTTAGCTGTGGGGACAGGTGTGTAGATCAAACTATAAAAAAGGTCTTGGGAGGACTGGGGCGAACTCGGTGCCTGTTCACAACTCACAAGTTCTCAGTAACAGTCTACCGTGAGTGGCACTAACAGCGCGGCCGGATAAACCTGTCCCCAACAGGTGTCTATTTTCTTAGATGGGACTGGACTCAGTGAAAGTGTGCTGTGCTGTTCAGTCCACTTTCATGAAGTCATGATGGATTGAATATTGTGTACTTCCTTGCCCAGATCATTCAGATATGCTGCCTACCGACAGGTAACGTGGATGATCCATGGGAAAATGGGTCGTGGTGTAAGATGTCGTATTCCAGCATGCCTTGTGGGAGCAATACGCCAGTGCTTTCCAAACCCTCCGGGTAAGCAGTGATTTCTTATGGAGTGAATATAAATACGAGTGAAATGTGGCAACTCCATTGCTTGGAAGTCTTATGAACTTGGAGATGTCAACTTATAAAGATAAATGAATGAACGCTTCGGGTGCGGATCTGCCTGCCTGCGTGCATGTGTGTGTGTGCGTGTGCGTGTGTGTGATGACAATTGTCTGTGAAGGTGTACCGTACCATGGGTTTGAAGAAGCCAGGGATGAGGCGGATACTCAGTGGCCCGAAGATTGACATCATAACTTTTAGAGGTAAGCAATGACTTGCCTTCTCTAATACTTCAATGTAAAGAATAAGCTATTTAGGATTCCTGAACGATAGGCATTGAGGACTGGCAACAAAATCAGATACATGTGCACAGGCATAATCTCCGAACATGCAAATTGGACAACACACCATTTGTTCTTGTTGGTCATTACTCCTTGCAAAACACTTCCACCACAACTAAAACGAAAAGAAGGGAAAAAGGCCAGCAAAGGCACAGCATGCTCGCACCATCACATATACGTACACGTGACACAAAAGGTATCATAGTGCGAGCATGACTCATACTCATAGTCACAGCACATACAGCCCGGCGCAGTTGTACAAGCGAATGATCGCGGGCACAAACGGCTTTAAAAAACAAATAATTTATCATGAGAGCAGCTCAAACAACTACAGGTTTGAAGCGGAAATAAAAATAGAGCTGTGTTGCCGTGTGTTCATATTTGGGTGGGAACATCGCATTGAACAACGCACTGCTGTTGTCCTTCATCTTCGCTGTCCTGGTCTTCCTCCTGCACATACCCTGCATCATCCTCTAACGTTACTTCATACTCTTGTTCCTCTTCCTCCTCTGGTGCAACTGATGGTGATGCTTCTGCTGTTGCTGCCATTGCCAATCTCGTTTGCAGATTGGCGACAACTGCTGCCTTGACTGGAGCCCCGCGTCGCGACACGTTGACAGGCTTACACTTCTGGATGGGTGGCACTGTCAGCCTCTTCGTGGCCACATCACTGACCTGCTG
The DNA here is from genome assembly GCF_964019385.1 of Sycon ciliatum. Lineage (NCBI taxonomy): Eukaryota > Metazoa > Porifera > Calcarea > Leucosolenida > Sycettidae > Sycon > Sycon ciliatum. The sequence goes on from NC_088644.1 coordinate 43,485,213, forward strand.
CATCATGCTGTGCATGCATCCGTATTTCTTTTCACTGTAGATTTTTTTGGCCACGAAATCACCCTTCACTCGAGAAAACTGGACCTTGTACTGTGGCTGACCTTTTGATGTTGCCTGTTCTCTGCCAGCATTGAAGTTATGGTCAAGAGCAGCAAGCTGGGTGCGGGCCTCCATTCCCTCTCTACTGAATTGAATTCGCTTCGGCATGTACTTCGTCATCATGCTATGGTACACCTGCATGCACATGACGAACAAGAAAGTTATTCAGGTCACTGATACCTGGTTCTGACTGATATGCTCCTTATGTCAATTATTGACAGAACTTACGTATGTTATGGGAACACAGTGCAATGCTGAGTGAGTCAATATTTTAGTACCACTGCCAATATGAGCACGGCGTTCCGATGGTCGGTCTATGTTATGGCTGGTGTAAGGATAACAGACATTCTCCCATTGGACTGTTGGATATTTGTAAGTAAAAGTCATATATCCAGGATCCATTTCCTCCTTACCTCTAAGTTTCCAGTGTGCTGGAAATCTGACAAATGCATCAAATCTGCCAGCAGTCTCTTGTCTTGAACAACTGATTCCAGAACCTTGTAGGCTGGAGACCCTAAAGAAGTGAGAAAGATAAAAGAGTCAGAATCTATACTGCCGGTCTACTGTTAATTTTGTGTGAGTGGGTAAAAGTGTATACGTAAATGTTAGATGCTCAGACATTGTATTGCGCATGCTTGACTTATTGATAGGGGTGTCATCGAGTAGTAGGGTACCCGTGCTACCCGTAATTAGAGCGGATATTTTAGGGTAGCAGTTTACTGAGTACTCCTGAGAACCCGATCGGGTAGTTGCGGTACGGTGTTTTCACAATGGTGCATGTAAAAAGCATGGCTACTTGCTTACTGTACGCTTTCTATGTAGCGCAAGTGCACACGCACTGTACAAACCATGTCCGCAAAAATACCCGATAGGGTGCCCGTGCTACCGGATAGAAATACGATTTATTCCCGTAGCTATGCAGAAGACGTTACTTCAGTAACGTCTGGCGCTAGCCAGGGTCCACACAGCTTTAATTTGGTATTTGTGTGTTTGTTTGTTTGTGTCACGCCTGGCGCTATCCCGTATCTGACGGCAAAAAATCATAGGGATGTTATAAATTTTTCAATTCTATTTTTTTCAGGCATATCCTTGGATTCGAACCCGCACTATCGCCCTACATGCATTCGCCCATACACTTCGCATTCATACCCATTCTTCCAAGTTGCTTCACGTTATGATCTTGCGTTTGAAGGCCCTATTTGAATATTGCGGCCAGCTGTATGTGGCCAGCTGTGTTTGTTGGTACGGTACGGGAGACGGTGTCGTATTACCCTCGATCGTACCTGTCCCGTACCTATCCCTACCGTACCGTACCATCAAAGACGGCTGGCCACAATGCATATTCAAATAGGGCTTTCAAATGCAAGATCATAATGTGAAGCAACTTTGAAGAATTAGTATATATGCGAAGTGTATCGGGGGATGCATGCAGGGCGCGATAGTGCGGGTTCGAATCCCAGGTTATGTCTAAAAAAAAAGGAATTTTTTAAAGAATTTTATAACATCCCTATGCTTTTTTTCGTCTAGGTCATCAAGGCAAAAAAGCATAGCGTAGGGCCCTGAGCTTCCAAGCTCTCTCGTTTTTACCTGATCTCATTACCCGGCCAAACCCCTACCCGTTGCAGCCCTACTTATTGAAATTCAGTGCTGCCAACTTTCCGTATTTTCCGTATTTGTAAGGAAAATCACTCCTTCGTCCGCAGTGCGGAATTGAAAAATGGTATGGAAAATTGAAGAGGATCGATCAGCCACCGATACTTATGTAGAAGCATGGCAAGCGGAAGCTGAGCGATGAATATCCCTGTGCCAAAGTGAGCGCATACCATGCTTCGACTACATGTAGCACAAAATATCATGTCATCACGGGTACAAGTCACACATGTTTTGCACTAGCAAAATCAGCCACCGACAAGCATGTGGGTGTCAAAAAAGCACAATACAAGCAATGCATATGACAGTACTCTGGTAGTACGAAAGGAGACACTGCAACATATGGAAAATCAGTCCGCAAAGAAAGACCCAGTTGGTTGGCAGCACTGGAATTTGATATTGATAGCGACACAACTTTCACGCTTTACTTACCGGGTGTCAGCCACTTTTTCTGTCGCTGCTCATCAGTGGAAAGCGGAGGATGTGCACACTGCGTGAAGAGTGTACCCTCAGTCCAGCTATGTCGGTTGACGATGTGGTAGAGGACTGAGTTCCACTTTTCACGCAGCAGCACAGCATTGCCTCCGCACGACCGGGCGCAGTACCACAAGTGGTTATTGATGGCCGGTAACCACTCGAGCAAGGCCTGCTGGTCTTTCCTCCTGCATCCTGCCCTGATCTTGGAGGCGACACTCTTGGCATAGTGCCATACATCAAACTGATGCTTGATGGAGTGGCGTCCTCGCATCTCCTTCTTTATGCTGGGGCTCCGGTCAGTGACAACAGTGGCAATCTGGAGAAGGGGATGAAGCACGCAAATGTACACATACAAGGAGAGAAATTTGATCCCAGAGGGTGGTGGCGTTCCCACGGCGGATGCGGAAAACTCGGCTTCCAGCCGAGTCTCACGCAAACCGTGAAATTTAAGGAGAGAAATGTAGGATTTGTGGGTGTTTTCCTCAGGGTCATAAATCATCAAAACAAGCAGAACTTCAAAATTAGATTGCAAGTTGCACATTGTTTTAAAATAAGGAAAATATATCCAATCTGTACACACCTTCAACCCTTGCTCCAAACAACGGTCAAGTGTGACAACGAATCCCATCTTCTCCATTGCCACTGAGCTGGTTGTGTCCGTGGACATCGCCAGATGGTAATCAACAATTAGGTCGGATGCAACATCCATGAAAGTGTATGTCCCGAATCGTGCGGAATAGCCAGGGCTGTCACACCTGCCATCTCCAGCTAGAGTGAGTTGTCTGCCTACAGTGCAGCATAACAAAGATAACATATGCAGAAATTTCCTCCTGCCCTTCAACAAAGTGTGGGTACTCCCAAGTGCCAAAATTCTGGATGTGAAAGCAAACAGCTAAACATACTGATGGGTTTTGCTTTTGCAAGTATGCATGGTGTAGTGTACATGTATGTGCTGATGATACACTCATGGACATTTCTTACGTCATCATTATCATCAAACTATTGACGTCACACCATGCGCAGATAATTTTAGTATGTCTGCCTTTTTGTATTGACACACGGGTCTCCTTGTTCTTGTTACGTTGACATAATTTACTTGCAATTGTAGTTGGTCTTCTTCTAGTCTCCATGTAATCGATCATAGAATAAACCGAACCCCGTCTCTAGCTGAGACACTACACATGGCCCATGGAATATTCACTGGTCAAGGCAGTGAGCAGATTCTCCTGTACTGTTCTCCCTCAGCATCACAGACAATCCACCAATGCTGCACTATATACTACATAGCATATACAATCAGCAAAGACCCCTTACCTAACAAAAGTGAATGAACACGCGTACGCTCTGCAAGCCATGCCGCTTGGATAACTGGAAATACAAACTTCTGTTGTATTGAAAAGAAGGTTCGTCTTGACATGAATTGCAAGTGGAAAAATTCAGCAAACTTGCTGAATTTACTGTAGGTGCCGCCGCACAGAAGGATGGCTGCTACGAGCAGAATAGAACCTGCAGTGCAAAGTGCCAACATTCATGAGTACACACAGCTATCACTGTCTTGATCACGATGTGCCGGAGACTTAAACGTCATGTATAATGTTTGCTGGTCTCGATAAGATTTCAGCATGCAGCCCTCAAATCCCAAACATCACTGACACTCCCATGAACCATGGTATTTAAAATTAACAAAACCCTCCTGAATACAGCCCCTCCCAACTAAATGCAGTGCCAAAAACCTCGCCAAGTTTCAGTAATAGGAGAAAAAGGTGATTTAAAGAAATGGAAGCCAGAAAATATTGGAAAAACATGTACTCACACAGTGACTGCTGCTGAGCCTTCCCCGTGGTGGTGTGGGACCGCCAAATGACGTCACAGTCCTGCTCACATATCATCTTCACCACTAGCATAGGACCAACTAAGGTTTTGGTTCGACAGATAACTTTCCCTCCGCACTTGGGGCAGTACTTCATTAGCATAAAGAGGGATGACTCACAGACAAAGTACATGTCTTCAGGTGATGTGTCACTGGCTGGAGGCTGTTCAAGTACTGAGTATACATGTTGTTCTTCTGAAGATACACGGAACACCTTACACAGATCATCCTCAAAGCAAGTGGTCAGATCATGCAAGGGGGCATCGTAAAATTGTATTTATTTGTACTATTTCAAAGTAGACAATCAGCAGAGATGGGCACATACATATGTAGCCTTTGGAAATAACTCCAATACTCCAATACTCAGATAATCGGACTCAGACTCTGCGTTTTGCTGCCACATTTCCCCCATAATCTAAACCTAACAGGAAATTACGTAAACGCATAGCTGTTACCTCCATGTCCTCTTCGCACACCATCTTTGCAGCATCATCATAATCAGCCAACTCTGGAGCCGGACCATGAGTCGCTGTCACTGCAGTAGCATGCACTTGTTGTGTTGAGCTTGGCTCTGCATGTGCAGGACTCGCGGCAAATGTCTGCGTGGCAACAAAAACCATTATGCACCTGTTAGGCATTTTTCACTTCCCTTAGGCCACCCTTTGTTAATTCATTGTTTAACGTCCTTTTTTTCGCGAAAAGGTACGCGGGAGGGCAGAAAAAAAACAAAAGCCCATTCCAAAAACTGGAAACCCCAATCAAACATTTTGACCAGTAAAGCATGTGACTATGGAGGATGCGAAACATCAACAGACCATCGCCTGGTGGTGGCGAGGTTCCTCCTCAATCGGATGTATGGAATATTCGGGCATCATAGGTCAGACGAGCAAACCTCCCTGAAGCCAGTTCGATACAACACAAGTGATCTGCCGACAAGCCCACGGATCCGGGAGAAATACGTTGATACAATCGTCGCAGAGTTGGCAGATGGTGGTTCTGCTGTGGATACTGAGGACGGCGGACCGGCATTGCTGTGGCAGAAAACAGCATCGGCGATAAAGAATGCTGCAGAGAAATCGCTAGGTCTAGAGGCCCGGACAAAGCGTGGTGTGAAGGACAGCCCTGAACTGCGCCGACTGTCTCAGGCTCAAAAAGAACTAAAATTACGTATCGAAAATATCACCAACACCGGTACTCGGGCAGGCCTGAAGAAGGAACGCAACCGCATTCTTCACAGCATCAGAAGAACAGCGCTGAAGGAAGCAGAATTACGGCTGGACGAAAAGGCAAAGGAGGTGGAGAAGTTGCGGGACGGTGCTCGAATGTTCAAAGCTGTTCAGTTAATGCGGAGACGTGGAGCTGTGAAGCCTACAGTTGCTGACAACACCGGAAAAATCATAGTAAACGAGGAGGAAGCAGCTGAGGCAATTGGAAGCCATTTCTCAAGTCAGTTCAGCTCACCAAGCGCCACAGACATCTCACCGTTCCAGGGACAGCCACGTCCTCTGCAAACTCCCATTACATCTTCAGAGATTGCAGGCTGTCTCGGGAAACTGAACAATGGCCGTGCCGCAGGAGACGACAGTATCCCCACAGAACTGATGAAGTATGCAAGTGATGCTTTGGCTCCTGTGTTGACCAGCATTTTCAACGGCATGTTTGAGCAACACGAGGTGGTTGATATAGGCAGTGGCAGTCTGATCCCACTTCAGAAACCCAACAAGCCGCTGGGACCACCATCAAATTTACGTCCGATAGTTCTTCTCAACACGCTGCGGAAGACCCTGTCACTCCTCACTTTAGCTCGAGTCAGACCCAAGGTTGACCAGTACCTAGCCCAGACGCACAGCGGCTTCCGCCCTGGCCGATCCACCGCGGATGTGGTATGGGCGCATCGATGGCTTGTGGCAAAGACCCAGCGCTACCACAGCACCGTTCACCTGTTGGGCATTGATCTGTCGAAGGCTTTTGACACGATCAAGCGAGACACCTTGCTGACTGTTCTGGAGGCGTTTCTGAGTGACGATGACGTTCGCTTGATCAGGGTCTTGATCTCTAACACCAGACTTCGTGTTCAGCTTGGGAGGTGCCAGTCGGAATCATTTGCTACAACGAAGGGGACGCCACAGGGGGATTGCCTTTCCCCCGTTCTCTTCACGGTTTACCTGGAGGCTGCGCTCCGACAACTAAGGCAAGAGGTGCCAGCAAGACCTCTCAGCGACAACGGTCTGCCGCTCGAACTTGTATATGCGGATGATGCAGACTTTGTCAGCACCTCAAAGTCCTGGCTGGCGGACGTGGAGGCGACTGCCAGCACGGTGCTACCACAGTGGTCCCTGATCATGAACCGGGACAAAACTGAGTATACGGACATCTTCAGAAGTGCGGACAGGATCGATGAAGAGTGGAGGACAACGCGCAAGCTGGGTTCGCTGCTGGGCGACGAAGAGGATATTATGCGACGAAAACAGCTGGCGACTGCAGCATTTCAGTCCCTATGGAGCCTCTGGAAGAGGCATCAGCACATCAGCGAGAAGTTGCGTCTGCGGCTGTACAGCACTTTTATTGTTCCAGTACTGACGTACAACTCGGGTACGTGGGGGGTCAGTGTGACCGTTCTGTCCCGCCTGGATTCCTTCCACCGCCGTCAGCTAAGGTCACTCATCGGTGTGAAATGGCCACAAATAATACCGAATGATGCTCTCTATGCCAGATGCGAAGCTGAACCCTTGAGTGTCATGGTCAAGAGATCACGCTGGAGGCTGTTTGGCCACATCCTGCGGATGGCAGATGAATCTCCAGCTGTTATGGCTATGTTCGCGTACTTCGCCAATCAGCAACAGAAATGCTGGAGGGGTAGACCGCGGACGACCCTGCCGCAGGCATTGGTGGGAGATCTGCGCCAAGCCAATGCCGGATTGCTCGGGAACTTAGACGCTCTGCAGAGCCTGCGAGCCATTGCCCATGACCGACCCGCATGGCGAGATCTATGCATGAAGATCTGTGCATCGTGATATTCCGACAGGTCCTGAAACAGTCAAACTCAGGAAATAGCACTATTATTATCACTCAGGCTGCAATATTCAATGACATAATTAAAGACATATTCATAAATGACATATCTTCAATACCCATGAGCTACATTGTATATGATAATTATATCATTGTATCATCGTTCTAGCTCAATTTCTTTCCCCTGTCATAGTCCTGTTTATCATGTTCAGCATAAGCGAAGTTGTGGATCATGCTTGCATGGTTGACTCCAACGCGTACATGCAAGTAATAATAAATAATAATAATAAAGCATGTGATATATACAATATTTCTGGGTCTAACGGCACTTGCAGGCATAGAACAACACTCTTTGATGGTACATTGGAGCACATGCCTGATGAATCCAACAAAACAGGTACATAGCATGGAGTTAGCATGTCATGAATTCATTACATCTGGATTTTTACTAGGACACACACCGTACGATATTTAAAAGCCAACAAAAAAAAGAAAAAGAACACAAGACAAAGGCATGCCCGGGAGGCAAGATTATAAGTTTAAGGTTATGATCGGCACACTGTGAAACTACACAATCATGTATTTACAACTTCGCATATTATTGGTACTACTACTTTCTTGTTTTTTTTTCCGGTCGGAGGCAAAAAGGTACGCGGGCGCGGACGTTAAACAACGAAAAAAGAAAGGGTGGCCTTACAGATAATTGGACTGATTGAGTACTACAGATACTTAGTATGACTGTAATGGTATGATCGCTTACCTTGCCACTGTCCACTGCATATGCCGTCTTGGTAATGCTATCATGGCCATCCAACTCAGAAGTTGGGTATTCCGTGGCTGTGGCAGTTGCAGAGGCTACAGGAGGCTGAACTTGATGTTGCGGAATTGACGGTCCCGTGTCTGCTTGAGGTGATATCTGCAAAGACACGGTAAAGGCAACTGTTGTAATTTTTGCACTTATGTAATAATAATAATAATAATAATACCACAGCACGCGTACAAAGGCCAAAGAACAATGCATGAGAATACACTGAAATTAAGCCAAGTCCGCTTCTGTCTCCAGTCAACAAAAACTCATCCATAAACAATGTCTGATCAGAGTCCATTTCGACTTGTCTGCAGCAAATGCTCGTGCTCCTTCTAGGTCGCTGGCATTCTTCAAAGGGATGTCGTGCCCTGCCAGGTCCTTCATGATGGTGGTAGGGAGAGTAGCCGCGGGACGGCCCCTTCGTCCACGTGACCCCGCTTGAAAATAGCAGGACATCGCAAGGCAAGGGGGTGACTGCTCACTCATCCTCAGCACATGGCCAGTGAGGCTACGTCGTCGCTTGGCAACAAGCTCCGACAGTGGCTGCGAGCCACATCTGGAATACAGATCATCATTCGTAATTCTGTCTTGCACTTATGTACTAAGGCCAAACAATATGCATCAGTCCTAATTAGCCTTTTCGAGCAATTCGCATACAGCATATCTATGAGTTTAGTTTGGCGAAGCTTAGCGTCCTGGCTACTCTGAAAGCACATGTCTGCATACAGGTAGTGGAGTTTTGGTGAAAAGTACACGTTATTCAGAGATTTTTGACCGCATGACTTTATTCAAGTAACAGTGGATCAGGGAGTGTATGTGCCGAACTGAAACACTGTATAACAGTCACAGTGCTTCACTTCTCCTTCACTAAAATAACCTAGAGCGGAAACACATTCCGCATCAGGTGCCGGTATAAAAGCCCGTACCTTATTTGGTTCCCTTTTTTGTTGGTAAGTAGACTTCCGTCGCTTCGGCGGAGGCGGATGGTGTGGCCAAAGTCTCAGGGACGGGACAGCGGTTGGCTTCAGATGTAGCGTTGGCGGAGTATTAGCCGAGGGCACGTCCGCAATAAAGTCGTCTGGATGTACAAAATGAGCAGAGCAGACCGCGCAGGTATCGGGCAGAGTAACCCTCCTCAGTGCTCTCACCCAAGCGGCGCGTCGTTTTGCCTCTGCGGGGAGTCTGTGAAGGGAGATGCCTCCACCGCTACGATTTCCGCAGCCCACAACGGCACAGGCAGGCATAGCCGGTGGTGGAATAAAACAAAAACGAACACAAGGTACAGAGCTGCTAGCGTCACCATGTACCAAGAAAGCGAAAGGACTTCAGACTTGATTAGCAATGTAAAAACAACTTCAAACAAAGACTCAAAGTAGTGGCTAGTGCACGACTGTATTATGCAGTGCAGCACACTTTGAACTCTTCCCGTTGTTGTTGTTGTTGTTGTTGTTGTTGTTGTTGGTGGTGGTGTTTTTATTTGAATTCGCAATACCACCCGTCCCTCCCGTCATGCACCCTTGCCGACATGTCTGGCTAGCCAGGCACAGCGCATTAGTTCTTCCGCCTGTTTCTACGCAATATGGCATGCGTTCTATTTCTTTCCTGGCGGCAGACAGATGGAATGCTCTTCCCACTGACTGCCGTCAGGCCCCGTCTCTTACTCTGTATGTAAACATGGTAAAAATTCACCTAGGGTTCCCAGTAAAAAGGCAACGCCTGTTGGGACTCCCCTACAGTCCATTCAGAAAAAAATGAACTTCTAGCTTTTGGCCATAAATGGGTCAAACGTTGAGTTTTTTTAGAATTTTTTTCTGCAATCCCATATGGAATCCTCTTCCAATTATGTTTCTGAAGTTTTTTTGTCCAAAAAGCAAGCCACAGCAAGAATAGGATTTCGGCCAGGTTTTGCCCCAAAAGCACTGAATTGGGAAAAACCATCAAAATCCAGGCCGTTTGACCCCGCCTGCAACAGTGCATTCTGCGGTTCGAACCCCAGTTCAGGCACCCTTTTTGGACCCTTTTTCAAATTTCAAAGTTCGCAGCACTGCACTGTGTACGATGAAATCACGAAAAATCGCCAAATACGGGAGCTCGCCAGAGCCAGGACCCATCTTTTTATGAATGGACTGTAGTAAAAATAATAAAATCTACTACTACTAGTGTACTAGCCGGCTACATACATAACATAGCTAGACCGAGAGCTCATTCGGTGAGTTACAGTTGTGAACTCTTGAACCCTGGATGAGAGCGAGATGCCGGCATGCCCTCTTTCGTGTCACAGACTAGATCATAGACTGTAGCCGGCCGGCACAGTCAGTGCACTGCACTGCATGCACTGGCACGGTGACCAGGCCAGTGACTTTTGTACGCATCGGTACGGGATCTCGTACGGGACCGTATTTTACCGCGTTCGATTGGGAATTTGGGCTGAACGCTATATCGCAGCCTCCTCGGACCAAGACCATTCGATTTAGCGTCCAAAAGACTACAACATATGGACCGATCGTGGTCACCCGTGCTTTTATAAGAACGAAACGGCGTTTTTAGTGACTTTTTGCATACAAATCCCCATCTAGTAGGGCGCAGTCACCCAGTTTCGGTGGAAGTGCGCGTGTTCGATTGGAAATAAAGAAGGAAGGGAGCGTCTCAGCTTCCTCGGACCAAGACCATTCGACTCAGCACCCCGAAGACTACAACTGGTGAAAATTTGATTTTAGGGTATACTTCCCCTTTAAGGCCGCGGTCACACATGAAAAGCTTGCACCGCTTTTGCGGAGGCGGAAAGCGGAACTACCGCAGCCGCTTTGGCGGACCACACGATGTAGCGGTCACACATACATGTAGACTACTGTGCTCCTCAACGCTCCGCTTTGGCGGAGAGAATGCAAATGCAGCACGTCCTATGAAATTTTAGATGTTCTTGTCCGAGTTGAAGCGACCTTCGTTTGTACAAGTAGAGCTATCGTGGATCGCTGACAGGCTAGGCTGCTGAATGTCTCCTGTCAAGTACACTCGTGGATTTGGGGCGCATTCACTGCGGCCCAGTACAGGTGTATTTTGAATATTACTAGTTTGGTTTACATCAATATCAAATTCAAATAGTTGTATAGTAGGGTGTCGTTGCCTCCTTCTTGTCCGAGTTGAAGCGACCTTCGCTTGTACAAGCCTATCGTGGATCGCTGACAGGCTGCTGAATGTCTCCTGTCAAGTACACTCGTGGATTTGGGGCACATTCACTGCGGCCCAGCACGGGTGTATTTGAATATTTGTTTAGTTTACATCAATATCAAATTCAAATTGTTTTATAGCAGGGTGTCGTTGCCTCCTCCATGATCCATCATCGACCCAGCGACTGCGTGGATGCCGGCAGTTGCAGTGAGGGTGTGGCAGAGTACTCTACTACTCCCTGGTTGCAGTCCTAGTGTTGCATACTCTGGTGGACGTATAGTATTGCTTAGAGAGAGTTGGAGATCGTCCGCGATCGGGGCCAATGAGTTGGGAGACGGATTCCCTCACCAATTATCCACTCATAACGATGCAGTATTGTTTGCGAGATCTCCAGAACGTACAGTTCATTGGCAAAGAAGAACAATATGAAAACTGAATACCAAACGGCAACCAAACAACACCAGAACTCAGTGCAGAAGTAGCACACCAAACTCCAAAGCCATCACCATGCAGGTTCCGCCAAAGCGGATCCGCGAAAGCGGATGGTCCGCTCGCATTTTTTTGGCGTAGCGAAATCCAAACTTTCCGCCAAAGCGTAACTTACGCCTCCGCCGTTGCCGAGGCAACGGCGGAAGCGTAAGTTACGCTTTGGCGGAACCGCCAAAAAAAGTGCATGTGTGACCATGGTGACCGGGGCCTTAGCACGGAAGAAGTAGGCGGCGAGACTGTGTGGAACACAGAGATCCGATGTGTGTCCTCGGATTCCGCGCCCGCCCCGGGTCGAAGCAGTGTACCGGTGACCATGTCGTGTGTGACAGCCCACATCGTCGAGCTTTATGACATTATCGGTTGTGTGTTGTCTGGTCCAGCGTCTGCCCCATGTCGAAGTGGATCGGTGACAGTGTCGTGTGCAACAGTCCACAGCGGCAAGCTTCGCGATGTCGAGTTGTCTGAATTGGTGGGCATTAGTGATATTCTTCCATGGCCACCACCGCAGCAGCAGATGACGCGTAGTAAGCCCCAAATCGTTTGACTTGTGAGTTGTTGTACGGCGGTGAGAAGCCCTTTGGTGGGGAGAATGTTGTGAAACGACAAGTTCTCGAGAGTGAAAGGCCTTCTCGCTTGTGACAGTATGTTCGTTTCAATGCAGCTGTATCCCGACTCCGCCGTACCGCTGATGTTTACGACGTAGTATACGCTACATGCGCTATGTGCGGTTTGCTGAGTGCGCTGTAGTTGTATGTTGTATGTGTATGCTTTTCTCATATACGCTGTCATTTTCACGCTATAACTACCTGGTGGTTTTAGTGTTAGTCATTCAGTTCATTCAGTTGTTCATTCAGTCATTGTTCATTGTTATTAGTCGATGGAAGTGAAATATACTGTTGAGAATAAATAGTTGTCCTCGTGCCGTGTGGGGTCGTTCGTTCCTGATACTTTAGAGAACCAGAGGGTTCACAACATTTGGCGACCACGCCAGGATACGAAGCGAGCATGGCACAGGAACTATGGATCATCGAAGCCAGCTTTATCGCCAACGGAATTCGGTATGGATTTGAAGGCGATAGGTTGAGAGAATACGTGGAGAAGAGGCTCCGACAGAGCGAGGAGTTTGAAGAGCGCAGTGCTAGACAACAAGAGTGTGCGCTCCGCACAGAGTTTAACGAAAAGCTCAAGAAGATGGCCGAGCGCATCGCCGTCGGTACATATTATGAGGAAGCAAAGCGAGATTTGCTTGCCTCGCCCGGAAGGACGCCGGACAAGGCGTGTAAGACTTTGCTTACAGACAAGCAGCGGTCAGAAGAGTATTCGAAGCCAGTGGGAGGATCAGATCCAAGGCCCACTGGGTCGGTGCAGTGCATGGTGACATCGGTCGGAGACGCTCAGAAGCAGCTGGAGTCTCGGCCGAACGACGTAGAGGCGCAAGAGGCGCAAGAGTTAGAGGCGCAAGAGTTAGAGGCGCAAGAGTTAGAGGCGCAAGAGTTAGAGGCGCAAGAGTTAGAGGCGCAAGAGTTAGAGGCGCAAGAGTTAGAGGCGCAAGAGTTGGAGGCGCAAGAGTTGGAGGCGCAAGAGTTAGAGGCGCAAGAGTTAGAGGCGCAAGAGTTAGAGGCGCAAGAGTTAGAGGCGCAAGACATAAAAGCGCAAGGCGTAGAAGATAAGGAAACGAGAAGGGCGATACTACTGGTTAGCACGGAAGAGGTCAACGGCGAGACTGTGTGGAACACAGAGATCGGATGTGTGTTCTCGGGTTCCGCGCCCGCCCCGGATCGAAGCAGTGTACCAGTGACCGTGTCGTGTATGACAGCCCACATCGGCGAGCTTGGTAAAAGTATCGGTTGTGTGTTGTCTGGTTCAGCGTCTACCCCATGTCGAAGTGGATCGGTGACAGTGTCGTGTGCGACAGTCCACAGCGGCAATCTTCGCGATGTCGAGTTTTCTGAATTGGTGGGCATTAGTGATATTCTACCATGGCCACCACCGCAGCAGAGGATGACGCGTTGTAAGCCCCAAATCGTTTGACTTGTGAGTTGTTGTACGGCGGTGAGAAGCCCTTTGGTGGGGAGAATGTTGTGAAACGACAAGTTCTCGAGAGTGAAAGGCCTTCTCGCTTGTGACAGTATGTTCGTTTCAATGCAGCTGTATCCCGACTCCGCCGTACCGCTGATGTTTACGACGTAGTATACGCTACATGCGCTATGTGCGGTTTGCTGAGTGCGCTGTAGTTGTATGTTGTATGTGTATGCTTTTCTCATATACGCTGTCATTTTCACGCTATAACTACCTGGTGGTTTTAGTGTTAGTCATTCAGTTCATTCAGTTGTTCATTCAGTCATTGTTCATTGTTATTAGTCGATGGAAGTGAAATATACTGTTGAGAATAAATAGTTGTCCTCGTGCCGTGTGGGGTCGTTCGTTCCTGATACTTTAGAGAACCAGAGGGTTCACAACACGATTATTCGGTATAATCGTTTCAGCCCTACCTGAGGACGAAGAATCGCGAGGCTTTTCTGATGCTGGGACACAATGGAAACTGAATGACTTCAGAACAGCACTGAAGCGTTATGTTATCATGTAAGACGCCTTTCTGCGCCGCACAAACACATGCGGTACTACAGCAGAAGATGTCACTCACTATTCTGCAGGTGCACTGGGGACAGGCGCATGCAAGTTGACGAGAAGGAAGCGGTCTGATGGTAACGGGAATGCCAGCAGTATGTGAGGATGTGCATTCTGTGGCGGATCTCACCTGGACAAGAGCTGCACGAAGTACACAACAGTAGCACAGTGGAAAGAACTACAAGATAAGACAAAGAAAATTTTTGGTGACAGTTCCCCTTTAAAGGGGAACTGTCACCAAAAATTTTCTTTCTCTTATCTTGTAGTCTTTTGGCTCCTGAGCACGATGGTGTACTTCGTTTTTCTCTGCGATGATCGGAAGTTGGTGAAAACTTGAATTGAAGGTGCTCAAAATTGTCCCGAAGTACCGAGTGACGTCACGCCGGACTTGACCTCCACGCGTATCTTCATCGTCAAAAACGAAGTCAAGCCCGTACCCGGACCCGTGTGCTGTGCTGGCCGCGCGAGCCGTACAATCTACGGTGCGCGTGGGTCTTGTGAACTCGGACGGCAGAGCTGCACTGATGTGTACGTCGTACGCAAGCAGAACGCCAGAAAAGGAGAGACTCACCGTCACCCACGTGGTAACAGTAAGTGTAACTGCACAGAGCTTGCTTTTTTGTAGGACTTCCTCCTCACGACTTTGTTTTATTTGAGTGATTTGTAAGGAGTTTTGTTACCTGTGACTTCGTACTTGTTGTATCAAAAGCTGAAACTATTCACAAGATAACCTTGGCCGCTTCCTGCTAACTGCGCTGATGTGTACGTCGTAAACTGGGAGAATGCCAAAAAGGGAGAGACTCACGTGTAGATGTACAGCTAACCGCTTTTTGTTAGTCTTCCTCCGCAAGGTGCCAAGGCTCTTCGCTTTGGAATGAGAGAAAGAAGTTTTTTTCCTATACATAGTACCTGTATCTTGTATTTTTGCGACTACTAACATGGTAGTACTGTAGTATTCGCAGGATAACCTGGGTCGCTTCCTGCAACCAGCGCTGATGTGTATGTCGTAAACTGGGAGAACGCCAAAAAGGGAGACACCCAGTGTAAACAGCTTTTTGTCACTCTTCCTCCGCGAGGCTCTTCGCTTTGTAATGAGAGGAAGAAGTGTTTCTGCTATACATACGTAGAGGATATAACCCGAGTCAGAGGGTTATACCGGCTGAATATAAATCCCGACTGCGATAGCAGGAGGGATTTATATGAGGGTACGGTATAACCCGACTACGAGGGTCATATCCTACTTATGCCAGGTACCCCTACGCATTTCCAGAACATGACAACGAACCTATTTGGAGATCTCCTACATCATGCAGTACATGAACATCTTCTGATGGTTATCAGTTGTCAATTGAAAGAATGGTCGAGCAAGGTCAGAAGGAGATTCCTCCGTGGATGTTTGGCATAAGATTTCCTTTCAGTTCCAGTGCATATTGTAGCATCTTCATGATCTTGTCTTGAGTCGTGAGCGGTGCGGAAGTCGACTGAATTGCTGCGGTGCTGGAGTTTGTCGTTGAATCAAACTACCGTCACTAGTTAGATTACAGCTTGGACTCTTTGGGAGTAAGTGTTACTATAATTATGGTACAGTGCTGATTTTCACATGCGGCATCTCATAATCAGTTTTGCTTGCAAGTAGATGCATTTGCATAAACTGTTTTGTATCACATTTCAATCCAATCTATTGTAGCCTTTTTCCAATCGGGTTGAAGTACATGTACACTGGTATTATAAACTTATTTACGAAGGAGACAGTCCGTTGATGATCTTCAACTCTTCGAAGTACAATGTACATTGCTGACCCATTCGGGATACTTCGTGGTTATTCGACGTTCTTTATCCTCAGATTCAGTATAATAGAATACTCTGTAGACGAATTCCAGGTCATTCTTCTTTTCCATTGTGTACTGTTCCTCGTCAGTGTGCCGTTCTGTGCGGAGTGTACACGCGCATGTGGTGTCCGTTGTGTCTGTTTATGTATGGTCCGTGCGCTGGAGTACTGCCGCCGTACAAGTTCACTGCCTTTCAGGCAGTGAACATGTACGGTGGCAGTGCCCTAGCGTACGTACCGTGCACCGGGATTTATATTCTATATAAATCCCGCGCGGGATTTATACTGGCCAATATAACCATGGCTAGACGAGCGCTGATTGGCTGAAAACAGGCCCTCCGTACCGTACCATGGTATAATGTAACATAGTACCTGTATCTTGTATCTTTGTGCGACTACTAACATACTAGTACAACATAGCAGCTTGGTCGCTTCCTGCAACCTGCGCTGATGTGTACATCGTACAAGGAGGAGGCCACCGTTTTGCTATTAGTGCTTCCTCCGTGACGCTCTTCGTTTTGTGTTTTGTAGTGAGTTGGAGAGTGTGGAAGGAGTTTTGTTTGCTGTGTCAACATGCCTCGCACTTGTTGTATCGAAGGTTGCGACTACTCACAGGATAGCGCTGGTCGCTTCCTCCTACCCTTCCAGCTGGTCTGGAAGGAAATACCTGGTTGCACACTTCGCTGGTCGAAGGCACAGGACACAGCCGGTTTGAAAATTTGCTCGTCTCATTTCAGTGAGAGTGATTGGGATGAGAGTTCAATTGTCCGGGCCCGTTACATGCCCACGGCTAGATCTCGTCCAGTGCTGAAAGAAATGGCAGCACCCACTAGATTCCCTATTGCGTGTGAGCCAATCGCTAAAGTTTCCCGTACAGATGAACCCGACTCTCCGGAGGTAAGTCATAAAATTCACATGTATAACCAGCACAACATCAATTTTGCACTGATCTGTGATCAATTCAGTTCCTGCTTCTATCAACCTCTACACCACAATTTCTGTTGCATACAATGATAATCATAAATTATTGAAAATAATAGGTACCCTTGTAGAGATGTATTGTAGACTTGACTGAGGTCAAGCGGTGTAACGCATCCTGCCGGCCACAGTCAGAAATGACAATGGGCTACATTTATCTTAGAGGAGTAGATAAATTAGCTGTCTTTACTTTGTTTTCGTACAGCTATCAAACTTCGAACCGCAGGCCACATCATCTCCTGTGCGGAAAGATGACTGTGAGGAGATATCATTCAATAGTTCTATTTGGGAGCCAAGTGTGTTGGATGGTGATAGTGAATCCGAGCTTCTGCCTGAAATGGAAGCAGGTTCACAAGAAAGAAAATTCATTGTGTGCGAATCCAGGCTGGATATTCTATTACGGGACTATCAATGCCCGGAATGTGCTGCCTGTATCTCCAGACGCACGAAAAGCACATGTGGTTCAATGCTGACAGTAACCCTCACGTGTTGCAATGGTCACAAGTCTACCTGGGAATCACAAACAAGGGTGAATAAGATGCCATTGGGAAATCTTCTCATTACGACTGCCATACTCTTGTGTGGGGCAACATTTGAACGCTTCAATTGTTTTGCCAAATTCCTGAACCTGCAGTTCATTTCTGCATCGACTTTTTACAGGACCCAACGAAAATACATTTGGCCTGTAATCAACAAGAAATGGCAGAAGCACCAACATGAGGTGATGAATGAACGAGAGGGGCAGCATCTGCATATATCGGGTGATGGCAGATGTGACTCCCCCGGGTTCAGTAGTAGTAGTAGTAGTATTTATTATTTTACTAGGGCAATCCCCACAGACTGGTTCAGTGCAAAGTATTGCACGTATACTGCAATGTGCCAAGTCACGAGCAAAATTCTTCACTTCGAGGTAGTCCATGTTGCCATGGCTGACGGCAAAAGTACGCAAATGGAAAAGCTAGGCTTGAAGAAGACCTTAGAATTCTTCAAAGCTTCTAAGTGCACAGTCGAAACTTTGGCCACCGACAGGTGCATCAGCATCAAAGCCATGATGGCTAAGGAGTACTCCACGATTAATCACCAATTCGATGTGTGGCATTTCGTGAAGAATGTAATAAAAAAAATCAAGGACAATTCAACAAGAAAATGCAATAAGGTGTTGCTGGAGTGGATTCCATCTATTGCTAATCATCTTTGGTGGTCAATATCTACATGCAAGGGAAATGTGCAAAACCTTCGGGAGAAATGGGATTCCATCCTCTATCATACTTCCAACAGACATACATGGCCTGGCAAAAAGCAATTCCAGAAGTGCGAGCACGACCATCTCTCTGCAGAGGAACAAAAACAAACAAAGTGGCTTCAAGTAGGCTCCAGTCCCCACAAAATTCTTACAGATATTTTCACTGATAAAAAGCTACTGGATGCATTACCGAAGTTGGCCAATTTTTGTCACACTACAAGGCTTGAGGTGTACCATTCACTGCTCACCAAGTACACCCCTAAGCGGCAGCATTTTCCATACCCGGGAATGGTGGCAAGAACCCAGCTGGCTGCCTTGGACCACAACAGCAACTGTGGGAGGAAGCAGGCCATTGATTTGACAGGTAACTTGCGGTACAAAATGGAAAACACCAGAGCAAATGCAAAATGGGTCGCAAAGCCCATTTTGGAGGATAAAAATTACGAGCATTGCTACGATATTATCGAAGACGTCCTTGCCCAGAAAATGGCAACTAGTCCACCAGAGATAGCTCCAGTCCCTGATCTACCTGCAAATATTGCCAAGACCTCAAAGCCTGTAAAACAGGAAGTCATTGACGCCCATGTGTCGAGAATACATAAGGCCATTTGAATGTCTCTTGTACACCACGGTAACGAGTTTCTGGAGCGCTGTAAGTAATATTTGCAATGCACGTAACAACTTTGCAGCATAGTGTGGGCAGGCGTGTATTTACCGCCATATTGCCAGGTGTGCCTTTACCACCATTATGAATCAACCATAATTACAGCTGCAGTGGTGTCTTTGTTCTCTATCAATATCATCTAGTTTCACCATGGTGTCATTCACCTTTTAAAAATCTGACTCAAGTTTCACTTGTACTTACAAATTTAGTATTATTCACTCTCTTCAGCTTGCAAAAAAACGGTGTATTTTCCACTGGCTTCTGGAAATGCCTCGCGAATTTTGCCGACTACACATGCAGGAACGACCCTTCTGACTTTGCGACCAAGTAGACCACAGACAAACCACGTAAATTGTCTGTAGCATGCATATCGATATGACCTACACGCACAGAATAGAAAGCATGACATACATTAGCAGCCTTTCAGCATAAGTATATCCACTCATTGTTGTAGAAAGAGGACGTTTGGACGGACTTGGACCTTCAATATCTCGTTGTACATACGTAGTACATAGTAACATGATGTGCATACTGTGATTGTATACTGTGAGCGACTGAGTGTTTTGATGCTCCAATTTTGTTCACTGCCTTCTGCTGTACGCATGTCCCTGGTCACCTATCGCTTCCCCATAATCAGCAATATCTTTGACTATATTTGATTCAGTCTTGGAAGTAGGCGCACAATTATGCATTGGGTGTGCTGTGCAATTATACTGGCCAGGCACGGAACGATGCAATCATGATTGTGTTGTGGACTAAGCTAAATTGAAACCCACATGTTGCAATAATTATTGGAGTTGAATTTCAGATTCATTGAATGAGAACGATTAGATAATGCACATGGCGTTCAGTTTTATGTTCAAAGTATTCAATATTTACCTGTTTGGGGGAGGATATGGAATGGCTTGGTGAGCCACGTCGTGGAATCCAACCAAAGCAGTGTCCAGTACCGCTTTTGTCAGGCATACAGCGTAGAAATCTGGGTGGTCCACGATGCAGTGTGCTTCCATCTCCACTTCACAACTGCATGATGGGCAATGACCATTTGCCGCTTGTGGACCACCCGAGTCCGAAAGTTTCCCTCGCACATGAGCAAATTCCTGGCAACAGGAACTTTCTTTCGCTGTGGTCATTGGGCAACAATTCCCGCATTTGCACCACTCGGTGTTGCCCATGCGACTCTCAAACGAAAGACGTTCTAATTCTTCATCCGTATCCTCATTTGGTGACTCGTCCTCGCCAGATGATTCGCTTTCTTCCAGAGTTCTTCTCGGCTGGAAGCGATAGGGTTGTATGGTGTCGTCGACGGGTGAATTCATTCTGCTGCTAATCAAATCAAACAATCTAAACTGCGGCCCTTCGTGCTCATAAACTTACTTTACACCCTCACCGAAGATGTATTATTATTATTATTTGTGCTCCCGCGTCAATGGGCTCGCCCAAATTCGCTTGCACCGAACCATGCGAAAAAAGGCCACCAGCAGGCAGGCAGGCAAAGAAAAATAGAAAATGGTGTCACATAAACTAATACAAACAAGAATATCATTATTGATGACATTAATATACTGAATGAATGGCAAAGGCCATGTGAATACGGATAATACGGATAATCAGAGTACCAACAACAAAGAATGTAGCTCAAACCATTGCAGTGCCAACTTCCTTCACCAGTACTCTGCCTTGTACGCATCTGTAACTGCGTTGCACAGATATGTCCATTCACGGCGATCCAGTGCTCGCTGAGCCATCAGCTGCAAGTCCCCTGGAGTCCTCAGACGGCAGCCGACTCGCTCCGCGTCTTGATTCAGCAGGACTGGTAGCGTGATCCGCGGCCGCCCACGGTATCCCGGCACGGAGCAGCCAAAGAATCCACTCATGGCCTCCCTTGCCGGTGTGTGCTCATCTGATCGCAGGATGTGGCCAAACAACCGCCATCTTGCATTCACCAGAATGTTGCCAAGTGGAGCAGCACTGCAGCGCTCGTAAACCAAATCGTTCGACAGTCGGTTGGGCCACCTGATACCCAAGATATGCCGAAGTTGCCGCCGATGATACGATTCCAGCGCTTCAATTGTCTGTCGAGTGATGCCCCATGTGGAGCAGTTGTAAAGCAAGACAGGTAACACGAAGCAGTTATACAGCCGGACGCGCACCTCCAGACTCACTTGGTCTCTTCTCTTCCATAACTGGCAGAGGGACTTAAACGCTATCGCCGCAAGCTGCTTTCTGCGGGTGACATCCTCTGCATCACCAAGGAGAGAGCCGAGTTTCTTGACCATACGCCATGGCTCATCAGCACGATCGGCCTCTCGCTGGATGGCTGTGAATTCTGTCTTGGTCTGGTTGACGGTAAGGGACCATGTACCCAAGATGGTGGCAACTTGTGGCTCTAACATCCGAAGCCAATCACTAGAGATACTGATGAAGTCCACATCATCGGCGTACTCCACATCGTACGGAAGATGCCGGGCCACAGGTGCAGCCATTCGCTGTCGCACATCCTGCAGGGCAGCTTCCAGGTAGATCACGAATAGAATTGGCGACAAGGAGTCGCCTTGCGGGGTACCAATGTTAGTGGAGAAAGAGCTTGATGTTTCCGTGCCCAGTCTGACTGCCAAATTCGTATCTGAGATCAGGTAACGGATCAAGCGTACCTCGTCTTCTTCCAAGAATCGCTGAACCACGTCCATCAACTGTCCTCGCCTGATCGTGTCAAAGGCACGTGACATGTCGATGCCCAGTATGCTGAATGACCAGTGGTACCGCTGGGTCGTAGCTGCTAACCACCGATGGCACCAGACCACATCAGCTGTTGACCTTCCTGCACGAAAACCACTTTGGTTCAGTGATAGGAAATCGTTTACGGCTGGCGAGATGCGCTTGAGGACTACCAGCGACATGACTTTGCGTAGAGTTGTCAGGAGGATGATCGGTCGCAGACTGGTTAAAGCACCCACCGGCTTTCCGGGCTTCTGGAGAGGTATTAGTGTGCCATGACCGATGAATGGCTCTACCCGGTGTTGCTGAAATAGGCTGTTGATGCATCGGCTTATGACGGGAGCAGTGGCATCGGCTGAGTACTTCAACAGCTCACCCGGGATGTTGTCGGGTCCTGCAGCTCTACCGTTGTTGAGTCTTGCTAGTGCTGTTTTCACTTCCTCCGTTGAAACGGGATGCTGCAGCGGTCGAGGTTCCCCAGTGAAGGATCCAAATTGCTGAATTGCAGAGTCACTGAGCTGCGATGAGAAATGATTCTTAATCTCCAAGCTTGCTTGCTTATCATTACATATGATCTTGCCCTGGCTGTCCTTAACGACGACTTTCTGCGATGGCTTTCGCCGGAGCAAGTGTACAGCTTGGAACATCTGGGCCCCATCCTTGAGCCTCTCTATCTCCTCTGCTCGCGATATTAGTTCATTTTCTCTGTTTGTGATGGATCTGTTCCTGATATCATGCAGGATTCGATTCCGGTCAGTCCTCAACATTTCTCGATGTCAACATTTGAAATCTGTATGCAGCTACACGTGGCTATCTCTTTTTCTGGCGTTCTGCTTGCGTAGACATCTACGACGTACACATCAGTGCAGCTCTGCCGTCCGAGTTCACAAGACCCAAGCGCACCGTATACGCGTAGATTGTACGGCTCGCGCGGCCAGCACAGCACACGGGCTTGACTTCGTTTTTGACGCTGAAGATACGCGTAGGTCAAGTCCGGCGTGACGTCACTCGGTACTTCGGGACAATTTTGAGCACCTTCAATTCAAGTTTTCACCAACTTCCGATCATCGCAGAGAAAAACGAAGTACACCATCGTGCTCAGGAGCCAAAAGACTACAAGATAAGAGAAAGAAAATTTTTGGTGACAGTTCCCCTTTAAGACAAACTCACAGAATAAATACCATCGGTCCCTTGGTGTTCGTCCTAAAGAGGTTCGACTGGATATCATTCATACTCGCGCCAAAAAGATGTGTAACATTTTATTATTATGGAGTGCCTTGTTTATCTCTCAGTACCTCCAGGGTACCCTGTAAGAAGGCCTTAGGCCTGCGGGATTGCCCTATCAAAAATTTGACAATTAATTTTTGATAATAATGACCTCCAACCTCCAATGGCCTTGCCCCTGTTATCCCCAGGATCAGTGTAGTTGTTGGAACGAGGTACCGGACTCAACAATGTATTTGTTTACATTTTAATACATGTTTATTGTTCCTCCTTTGCTGTGTTGTTTTAGAAAATCGTGGACTAACAGTTTGAAGTCATTGAACTACTTCCAAAAGTTGTATCGACATCAACAGGATTACGATTTCAGTGCAATATGATGCAGGATGACCTTATCACGATAACCCATGATTATTATTATTATTATGAAATGACCCAAAGGCAATATGCCTATCGAAGGGTTCATTTGATTGAAAGAACAGTACTACTACTAGTATGTACAAAGACAAGTAGGGATTGATGAGGAGAGAAATGGGGAAAATCAACTGCAAGGTGGCGGAATCCCGTTGATTGCATAAGCATGGTTAGCTGTAAATAAACAATTATAAACACAGAATCAACAAAAACATCTGCGACACGCACCTGGCTACATTTCACAAGTAAATCTGATCGAGGGTGGGGAAATCTGAAATATCTGGAAGGCAAGACAATTTTGTGACGGTCATGAAATGCTGCAACAGCAACATGCACAGAATGACCTGCGTATAAAAAAAAGTATCACCACCACTAACCACATGTTTCCCCAGCAGAATTATAATGCTACAATAGTGCCATTTTCTGCAAGAAAAGGCTTGCACATCAATGCGTATAATACGGTATTGATATGATATGAAGGCCATCATTTACATAAGGGCATTCCATTGATTGGTGACAGAAAAAACAAAAGAAATTATAGCAATAAAAACTGCTTTATGGCAGCTTTCTAAAAAAAGTTATTGTGTTCTAGTCCTGGGTCCGGCATAGGCTATAGAAAATTTATAAAATTGCTTCTAAGTAAGAAATTAACGAAATGTGATTGCCGAAAATTAAAATTTCACACAAAACCTCACAATAATCACACACAGGATGAAAAGCTAGAAGACCTTTTCCCTTCGTGATCCTCTTTCCCATGCATGCGTGTTGGTGCAGTACAAGTACAGTGTCAGTTTAAACAAGTGTTGAAAGCAGTATTTAATAATAATAATATCTTTATTAGGATGACCCAGAGGCTTGTCGCCTATTTGATTGTCAAGTGTTGTGATTATTGTGAGGTTTTGTGTGAAATTTTAATTTTCGGCAATCACATTTCGTTAATTTCTTACTTTTTAGACGGAGTCCAATCCAGTTTGGAAGCAATTTTAGAAGCAATTTTATAAATTTTCTATAGCCTATGCCGGACCCAGGACTAGAACACAATAACTTTTTTTAGAAAGCTGCCATAAGGCCAAACTAAAGAAGGTGTGTGGTTCGACTCACCCGACCGACCGTACAATTTCAGCCCGACCGTAACTTTTTTTCGGCGGGCTGTCGTGTGACTGACGTACGTGGACTGAACACGTCCACGTCTACGTGCTGTGCGGCGTGAGTCTGCGGACGCAGGCGGCTCCTTTTGGACTTGGCTTGTAGTTGTACTGCAGTGCAGTGCAGTGAGTGGTACGACTGCTGCCTTGTGCTGGTAGTAGAGTCTACTCGATACGCGTATACCATGGTATACAGTGTATTTACATGTACTAAAAAATATATTAAAAAAAAAAAATCCGCCCGCCCGCCCGTAAAAAAAATGTCCATGTTAGTCGAACCACACACCTTCTTTAGTTTGGCCTAAAGCAGTTTTTATTGCTATAATCATGTTTGCATTATGTACCATGCATGATGTACGCGCTATCCAGCCATGTGGCGTACGCGTGAACAGATTGCTTGACGTGAAAGGTAGCGCGACGTACTCACGGGTGTTTCGCAGTGGCCACTCGTCAAGATGGCGGCAAATCCGAGAGTACAAAAATTTCGACTCTGCCTATGTGCGCGGCGGATGCGAATCTCGCACGTGCATGCAAAATCTAGCCTTCTGCAGAGCTGGGTAGAGCAAGTGTGTAGCCAGTGCAGGAACGATGACCTTTTCCGAGAGAGAATGTGGCTCTTTTCATCCCAACATTTTACTCGCCACGCTCTCCCCCCCAGCTTATTGATACGAGTATGTGCTACCGAGTAGAAGTCTCCATCCTCAGAGAAGGCCTGGCAGAATCGCAAGGTTGAAATACTTGCTCACTTGGTTTTTTGGTCCTTTGAGGTGTTGATGTGATTGTTGTGTACAACTCGAAGTGACAAACTTGAGACCCCCGCGCCACAAAAAACTAAGGCGCGCCACAAAGTTTCGTTTGGCTGTTCAATGAAAGGACGTATGGAAGCAGGGATAAAAACTATCGTGGCTGCCGGCAAAACTCTTAGTAATGTAATAAACGGGGGTGTGACTTTGGTAATTCCAAGGAGAATGTACGCACGGCCATTCCACAACGAAGACGAACTACGAGCTCAAAAACACGCCGATTTTCAAACAAACGACGCAGGAAAGAAGACATGGCCGCAGTGTTCCCGTGTGGCCTTCAAAACACCTAATTTTACTTCGATAGCGGCTGGTTCAGGGCAAATTCAGGCCCAATTCGACAGCGTCGTACCGCTCAGATTCGCCCAAAACACGAGGAAATGTACGGTAAATACAAAATTAATGGGTACGCATTTTGCGTACGGGGACGACTGGCCAGAGTTCATGAAGGAGCCGTACTCCGTGACGATGGCATGGCTTCGCTGCAAGCTAAGCTTTGCATTAGTCCGAGCTAGCGTGATGTGCCTTCGTGGGGCAAGATCATCCGCACACCGTGTCACCAGGGACCCCGCGTCTGTAGTGGTAGCCGAGGCACGTGTTTCCTTGCAGGACTGTTGAACTAAAGTCAGACATGTAGAGGGGACGGTTTCAAATAGGACACCGGTTGCAAACCGGAACGGACTCAATATTCACATTCTCTCTTGGTATTTTGATTAGAAAACATATGTCACAGTGAGACTACGATGTGTTATACTCCGAGCCAAAATTTCATGGCTCTGCGATGACCAGAAGCGCCATATCAAGCAGGTGAGTTTTTGACGTGTTGCTTCGCACTGCGACTTGAGTTTTACGACTTTCGAAAAATCAACTTCTTGTCGCAGGTAAACAGCGGCTCGCCTCTCGCCAATAAAGCACCGCATACCAATCAAAACTAATGGAAGCACACACAAGGCTTATTGTTACTCTGTACTGGCCGTCGTGGAGCGATAGCAATTACCTAATTTCAGACCCAGAGTGAATTTGACGGGCACTCTAAAACGTGTCCGGTTTGGAGCCACCTCTGATTTGAACTTTTTTGAAGCGAAAAATTGGGCAACTTGGAGGCAATGGGTCAACACAAAGGAGTGGCTCAGTTCGATTGACTCCGGCCCCAGAGCAAACTTCAACATGCCAGTTTCCTTCCACAAACATATTTCGAGTGAAAAATCAACGCTGATGATCGGTTTGGGTCTATACAAATTGGGCTGTCAAAACGTCCCGGTATCGAGCCGTCTCCTCTACATTTTTGTCTAGAGGTCTAGTCATGTACTTGTCATGATTCTTTTCTATTTTTATTCTTTTTACCAGGCGTGGGCCATCCCCTGGATTATCAAAATGGGTGCCTTATTATTTTCTTTTTTTCTTTTTCTTTTTCTGTTTATTCTTTTTACCAGGCGTGGGCCATCCCCTGGACTATCAAAATGGGTGCCTTATTATTTTTCTGAGTGCAATAAAGAGTTGTGACTGGCCAGAGTTCATGCACTGCAAACACCCGTGTACTACAAAGTAGTCGTACGCGCTCGAGCTCGCGGACGTGTCTGACACGTGAAGCGAAAAGGTTTTTTGGGGGGGTAGTCGGCAAAAATTAAAGGGGAAGTTAAAGGGGGAGGCAGGCACAGTGGGTTGGTCAAAGACCATGATTGAGATACGAGAGGTACCTGGTTCAAGTCCTGCCTGGGAGCGGTTTTTCCAGCCGTGCTGCTACCCACAGTCAACTGGGAACTTGTGGCCAGGCACAAGGGGTACATGGATGCAGCTAATGGGGTCGCTTTCGGCACTTGTGCCAGTGGTTGTGAGACTTACCCACTCACCCCCACCGTTAGGCGCTGCATCTGCCGCTAGGGTTTATCGGGTGTTAGCGGCCGTCGTGAGTTCCCTTCGGGAACGGATACGATAATTTACTTCTTTTTTTTTTAAAGGGGAAGTTAAGGCAAAAATTAAAATTTCACCAGTTAAGTAGTTGTAGTCTTCGGGGTGCTGAGTCGAATGGTCGTGGTCCGAGGAAGCTGAGACGCTCCCTTCCTACTTGAATCCCAATCGAACTCGCGTACTTCCACCGAAACTGGGTGACTGCGCCCTACGAGATGGGGATTTGTATGCAAAATGTCACTAAAAGCGCCATTTCGTTCTTATAAAAGCACGGATGACCGCGATTGGCCCATATGTTGTAGTCTTTTGGACGAGTTGAACCTTGGTGTGAAAGTTGTCACCTGCTGGCGTGGTGACCAGGTGATTTGGGCACCCAGGACCAGGCGACAACTTTCACACCAAGGTTCAACTCGAGTTCAACTCGAGTGACAGGACTGCACCCAAAAAAGGTCAAACAGGCTAGTAAGTTGTACCCTGCAGGCACGGTGACCAGGTGACTGGTGTACGCAGGAGCACGTGACCGCTTGTTCAACCATGTTCGATTGGGAATAAAGGAGGAACGCTGCATCGCAGCCTTTTCGGACCAAAACCAGTCGACTCAGCGTCCAAAAGACTACAACATATGGGCCAATCGCGGTCATCCGTGCTTTTATAAGAACGAAATGGCGCTTTTAGTGACATTTTGCATACAAATCCCCATCTAGTAGGGCGCAGTCACCCAGTTTCGGTGGAAGTGCGCGAGTTCGATTGGGATTCAAGTAGGAAGGGAGCGTCTCAGCTT
This sequence comes from Sycon ciliatum, assembly GCF_964019385.1. Classification (NCBI taxonomy): domain Eukaryota; kingdom Metazoa; phylum Porifera; class Calcarea; order Leucosolenida; family Sycettidae; genus Sycon; species Sycon ciliatum. Next base: position 43,513,114 of record NC_088644.1, read on the forward strand.
CCTCGGACCAAGACCATTCGACTCAGCACCCCGAAGACTACAACTGGTGAAAATTTGAAATCACGCGCGCCATTCTGCTCTGTTCCTGTGGCAACGACGTCGATCCATAATCACGTCTCGCTAAAGCTATAATAAAGGCTAGCCAAGTATGCAAAACACGTATCGCGCACCCCGATCGACGTGATCAAGTACGTCAACGACTCAAAAGGCCTACGTTGTAACGTGGTGCTAAAGGTCCCTAACTGGCCTAAGACCATGAAGACAAGGACGTGAAGAGGCGTTCTTGTACCACAAGAAAAAATACCTTTCCCGGCGTAGGAGCTTGACGGAGCCCTGACATGATTGTATTCTCCTCCACTGGCCATTGCCTGAATGGAGGGAGTTTGAGCAGTGAAAATATCCGATCAGTATCACAGTCATAATCTACAGGCAACGGGATTAGGAGGATTGAGGAAATATTATTATGTCACGGGCCGCAGCTACCGGCGGGGAGGAGAAGGTCTTCAATGCCGAAGATAGGAGGGTTCGAGTCCTGAATCCTAGGAAGACTGCCGCCGGGGGTCACACAGTTCACGCCTCCATTTTCCAAGTACGTTCAGCGTGCGTAGCTTGCAACGTGGGAGCGACCGCCACGTGCTTCATGGTCGAACAGCTCAACAAAGGCGCTCATCCCTGCTACTATTTCACGACTGCCGCACAAGTTATTTTTTGCAGCGATTGTGGAGAGTATCGTTGGGTTCAGATTGTGTACGAATGGGATCCCAAGGATTCCATACCCAGTAGCACGTTCCTGCCGGATGAAACCTTTGTCGAGGAAAACAATGACCGAGGATGGCTGCGGGTGCCCGAAGACTACATAATGAACTGCAGAGAAGGCAAGGGAGAGTGGGATCGCTATCCGTATGATTATGGTATTATTGCTCTGCGCAAGGACAACTTGGAACAGAGACTAAAGAATGAGCTTGACAAGCTGAGCGGTGAAAATGCAATGGTGCGCGTCCCAATGGCCCAACAGCCGCGTATGGAGTCTGTTGACCAGGCGTTCCTGTGCGGGTTTCCTGCAGAGGTCAAGAACGAGAAGGTACTAGGTCACATGTACTGGGTGCCCGTTGATAAATCCAAGAAAGCTGAACCGCTACAGGATGACATCGGCTTTAAAAAGCGCAGAAGCCAGGAGAGAGGGACCTCTGCACTGTTCGCCATGCCGCAACGTCATATGAATGACGGCGATGGCGATGGAAAGAACAGAAGCAGCAGCA
>NC_088644.1:43519372-43591872 GCF_964019385.1 Sycon ciliatum
CTCCGCGAAACATACTTTTTGAAATTCTCTTCATAGTATATCTTCCACCATTGAAATTTCGAATTTCTTCAAAAAAAGTGCTGAGAGGGGTGGCTTGCAACCTCGATATGGCTTGTTCCAGGCATGCTTTGGAGCCATCTTCTGTTGAAGTAGTGGCGGGGATCTGCCCTGCAACTGCTACAACAAAAAATGATTCGATCTGAGAAAGGGTGAGTCCGCGAATCTCGGTTGAATATTGAGTATTTCAAGCCTTTTCACGACGAAGATTGAGTTCTTTTTGGAGATGGACGTCGCGGCAAAAGACATGGTGTCCGACTTCTGGCGTCAGGTGAAGCCAGGGATCATTTGTCCAGTCAGGTCGGCAGCCTAACCGTCGGTAAGCTTGTGTTTGGATCTCGTTCTGCTCGATGTGGTAGATCACAAACAATTTGATATCGCACAAATTGATCTCAGCATCGTGCGTACGGTATTTTATATTCAGAAAATCCCAAAGTGTCTCTGTGTGGCCGTCCTATGCCACGAGAAACTCCAATCAGGCTCCTATGTCCTCTGCCTTCATGATTGAATGTCCACTTCGTTTGAACAACGAACACAACAATCGAGGACGGCTTTGCAATGAAAAATACAGCTACTAGTATACTGGAGCTGAAAAAAAGAAGAAAAAAACATGCTCAGGATGAGACTCGAGTACACGCATACTCTCCCAGCAGGTGAAACGCAAATTTTTGTGAAAAATGCGTGTCGCCGACTGACCAGTTATTTCGCCTGACGAAAGGTGGCAGGTACAACATTACACCTTCAAGCAGCCAAGCCTGTTGGCAACATACCCAACACAATCAGGCATAAGTGTACCTACCAACCGAACTAGCTGGCACACAAACACACACACACACACACACCACTAATGGCACTATTGGGCGAATTGTTTTATTCCAATCCTAATTAGCAACAGTACATGAAGGCATGGATGCAAGAAACACCCAATTTCCTAAAAAGAAGAAGAAAATAAAGAGAAAAAGAGTGAATGAAGTCTCACACACTGAAAAGCATAGAATAGAAACCACTGAAAAGCGATCAAATAGACCCACTCAAACATGGATAAAACACAGTCTGCACGTTTCCGCAGCAAATCAAAGCAAAACTTTCAACATACAACAAATCAACAACAAGAATGGATCCGGTTTGAATAGTGAGGTAATACATAAAGTCAGTCCATGTTAAACTTGAAGAACATTGACGGTCACAGTCAGGTCAAAAGATGAGCACGGGCCCGGCACTCCATGACGAAGCTATGAGCACCGCCACCAGCATGCCTCCTGACATAGGACGCACGGGCGCCACAAAGGCAGGTAATTTGCCACCGCACAAGGCACAAACTGATCCTCGAGCGCAAATGCCGCACAACCAGGGAATACGACAGGTCACAGTGATGGTCGTGAATTCCTGCAGCCAAAGTACGCAGGAAAATGGTGGCCTCTGTTGCACATGCCATTCGTGGCAAACACCAGGGGCGTGAACGATCCGTGATCAACCTTGTTGATACGTTCGGTGTAATGGTGCTTCTTCTGACGCTTGTGATCCGCCAATTGGCTCATTACTTGTGATCACGACAGCAAAAAGATGGCCTTGGGTGAGTAACCCTAACATCAAAAAGCGTTTTGCTGCCGCGACCAGAAGCCACAAGCCCGGACATCCACACGAGCGCCATTGGCAGTGTTGCCTGACAAAAGCCTCATCCTGCAATGGAGTAAGTGGGGGCTCAGTCTCCACCGGCGTCACACACCACCTCCGCCAGCGTGTCGGCAAAGAGGTCCCGTAACTGGTTATGGTGCTGAGTAGGATACCCTCCGCCAGGGCACGTGAATTCGTGATGAGTCGTCATGTCACGGCCACAGACGCACGATGAAGGCACACTACTCAGAGCTAAACCATAGCGCAGACACAAAGTGTCAAGAAAGCCGTTTTGTTGAGTACATTGTAACTTAATACGCTGCTTGTGGTTAAACCATGGGCGGTGTACCCAACCAAGTAGATACGCCACCGTCTTCATTCATGTTTCGACTTGAGAGCCTGAGTACATAAGGACTGGGCGGCACGAGCTAGAGCTGAACACAAAGTATTGGATGGTGCCTTGAACGTGGAGGCCATGCGTCGCCAGGCAACTGAATCCAGGCCAGAGGGACCTGCTGTGCCATTTGTTTATCAAGGCAATGCATGCAGGGTGATAGTGCAGTTTCAAATCTAATGTTATGTGTTGAAGAAAATAGGAAAAGTTACACATTTATAAACTAGCTCAATAGCGTAATAATTATAATAACTACAATAGACACTGTGAAGAAGAGGTTGGTGCGACTTCGGCGATAATAGGGGAAGAGTGTGTTGCTCCCTACATGGGAGCTTGTAGTTTTCCTAATTCTTGACTTTAATGGTTTGGAGGCAACAGCGTTGTGAATGGCGAACGGTCCTCAGCGCTTGTTCAGCACCTCCATGAGCGACACTGACTCATGCTGCTATCTGGTGTTCATGTGGTGTTTGTCGCGCTGGAAACGGAGCGTCTCTGTAGGTTTGTATCCCTGGTGATGTTTGTGCCTGGAGCCGAGCACTATAATTATAAGTGGTGCTCTTCAGGCACAATCTTCCTCAGCCTACTCAAGCTCAACTGATGAGGGGTGAATTTCCCGAAACACTGTGTATTGAGCAGGAAGTGGTGCTTTCTTGCAGGTTTGCCGAGTGGACGGCTCGATGGACTTCTCGTGTGCTCTGGATGGCAGTCGTGAGTCAGTCAAGTGAGAATTCAAGTCGCCAGGAAAACCGCGAGCTCCCATGTAGGGATCAACACACTCTTCCCCTACAATCGACACCCTTAGCAAAAAACGTTATGTTGTAACGGTATTACCGTAAGGGGAAAATAGCGAGATTTGGGTTCTAGTCTAAGGTCCAAGGTGGTATTTTCTAGAAACTCGTAACCTTTAGGAGCTCACACATTTTTTAGAGCTGTTTCTGACTAAGTTGTGGCTGCTGAAGACGATAAAAGTATCGGCAAGTCTGTACAGTTGTCCGTTTGTTAGATATAGCGATCTTCCGCTGCATACGGAAATTGTACATGTACTCGAACCCAGTCATTCTAGAGTATAGTGGGTTTCTGCATACAGAGTCCGTTTTAGTCTCCAGTTGGTGGCAGTCAGGGATCAGGAGGGTACGACTCCCTGGTGGCAATAAAACATCATTCAGCTGAATACATTTCATGCGAGTCTGTGGCATGGCTGTCAAACTTCGAGTTGTGTAATGTGGCGCTCAGTCCCTGATACAAATATAGTGTTTGTGCTACAAATAATGAAAAGTACATTGGCTGTGCCATGTACTCAAGCGCAGCAGCAACTACGTAGAATACAGTAGCACTGACTCTGAGCCGACATAATTAAAATACAAGTGAAAAGATAACCCGAAGCTATTTTCATGTCTGTCTCAAGCGGCGCAGCAGCAAAGAATAGCAAAGAGCAACCAAAATGATATACAAGTGACACAACCAAATTATTTACATATTCAGCAGTTTGCAAGCTTTGAAGTATTTACATATAGCAAAACAAAAAAACTCGGTTCATGACGCAGTAAACACATGCATCAGAGTTTTGCTCGCAATCCACAAGACAGCAGGATGAAGTAGGTCAATGCAGCTGTTGGATTTTAGTCGGTTGATGTCGTCATCATCATTGCAACAATCACTGTCAGCTCCATAGGAAAAGCCACTTGTACGGGCAAGTCAACATGCATATCATCAAACTAAAGTGATTGGGGAAATAATATCAAAATAAACAATTAAACACAAAAGCAATAAAACATTGGTCTTACTGTTTTGACCAGGTGGTGATCAGGGAAATCAACTCAAACTCTTCTCAAAATCAATTTGTGAATGATTGAACACACCAGCCTCAAATCGAGCACCTCATTATGGCGCGCTATCATAATTATAGCCACCAGTTGTGTGGGTGAGCGCATGCCGTGCGGTGAGTTCTGCTCCGCAAACACATGTATCCGGAGGGCCCACCAAACGGCGGCCGTATCGAATGCAGAGTGCATCCCTGAAGTAAGTCTTCTTCAGAACTGTTCCGTCCTGGAACCTGGGCACTACCGTAAGCCAAGATGAGAGTCCCTTCTCATCGCGGACCTCAACCAGAAGCTGCTGCTCCGGGTTTAGACTTGCCTTAATCTCCTGCTGGCAGCCATATTGTCCGTACTTAAGCTGACCGCGCAAGTTGTCGAGTGGCGCCAATGGCATCCAGCACCGGGTCTCTGCCAGTCAGCTGCAACTGCCAGCCGCATGTGCAATTGGCAGTGTGGATAAGCCATCATGAACTATGGACGACACTGGACCAGGGGACAACGCTGCACGAGTGCCATCTGCTGGGTCGCCCGCCACAGCCGGCACCGAACCAGGCAATAACGCGGCACACCGTAAGCCAACCGGGTCCCCCGCAGCATGCACACCATCCACCAGCCCTTGATGCAGATCCGGAGGGCTCTCATAGGTTCCCGTGAGCAGGAGCTGCACGAGTGGTTCGGTCGCTCGGATAGATGCAGCCAGTTCTCCCGGCGCGGTGCTCTCGATAACCGGGATAGCCAGACCACCAAATCGGAGGTTGAACACCATCCCTCAGCATGACCGGCAATAGGCACTCGTTCAGCTTCCTATCGAGCTCAGTCAACAGCCCAGGCGCGCACGGTGAGCAGCGCAGGTGATAAGCCCAGATCCCAGCCAAGCCTTTGGTGAATACAGCAAAGGCTGCCTGCAGTTGGGTCAGTGTCATACCAGAAAGGTCATGACTCATCTGAGGCCTTCTTCCACAGTTCTGGTTCTCTGCGGGATGCAGGCCGATGGAACTGCAACCGGTCGCCGAAGTGTTCCATGAGGCGTTGCTTCACCGCGAAGGAATTCTGAACATGACCAGTCAATCCTAGTTCGTTCAGGAATCGACGGTAACGTTTACATACTTCAGTCATATCTGTTGCGGAGTTACTCTGAGTCAGGGCACTAATTTCAATCCACTCACACAATTTCATGAATGCCTGCGCCTTCACATCACCAATCTGGGCCAGATCAGAATCCACTGCATCATTAGCAAGACGTTCTTTTTTACGTACAGTGAAAAACAGCTACGGTGATACTTGATCTCATTCGCTATACCATCCTGATTCAAGTTAGTTCGTTCAATATTCTAGCGTGGCTGCGTGTACCGGTACGAGCAGCAATCAGCAGACTAAACTCTGCCTCGTATGTGGCGCACTGAGTAAATTTCTCTGCCAAGCGCCTGTTCTGCACGTCAGGTTTATAATCCTGGCACACCACATACTTGCTCAGATCGTGCCTGTCCCCCTTCGGGTCTGCCTGCCTGATTCGGCTCCAAAACACTCTAGAGCAAGCTATTCTTCAAACGACTTACGTCAACATGGTCAAAGGTTTCTTGACGGACTCTGTATGCAGAAACCCACTACTAAAGTATACCCTAGAATGACTGGGTTCGAGTACATGTGCAATTTCCGTATGCAGCGGAAGATCGCCATACCTAACAAACGGACAACAGGCGATACTTTTATCGTCTTCAGTAGCCACAACTTAGTCAGAAACAGCTCTAAAAATTTGTGAGCTCCTACTTGCCACCAAACTTCTAAACTATGACTCTTTTTTCGAAATGGGACCGCGCACTATTCGACCTTTGGCAAGATGAACGCTAATTTTAGTACGCTGTTGCCAAAACGTATCGTTTGTCACAACGATAAATCAGCCCCCGTGTCGCGAAGCGATACTCTATGTCCTGCAACCGTACAAACACTTAAAGGGGAAGTATACCCTAAAATCAAATTTTCACCAGTTGTGGTCTTCGGGGTGCTGAGTCGAATGGTCTTGGTCCGAGGAAGCTGAGACGCTCCCTTCCTCCTTTATTCCCAATCGAACTCACGTACTTCCACCGAAACTGGGTGACTGCGCCCTACTAGATGGGAATTTGTATGCAAAATGTCACTAAAAGCGCCATTTCGTTCTTATAAAAGCACGGATGACCGCGATTGGCCCATATGTTGTAGTCTTTTGGACGCTGAGTCGACTGGTTTTGGTCCGAAAAGGCTGCGATGCAGCGTTCCTCCTGTATTCCCAATCGAACATGGTTGAACAAGCGGTCACGTGCTCCTGCGTACACCAGTCACCTGGTCACCGTGCCTGCAGGGTACAACTTACTAGTCTGTTTGACCTTTTTTGGGTGCAGTCCTGTCACTCGAGTTGAACTCGAGTTGAACCTTGGTGTGAAAGTTGTCGCCTGCTGGCGTGGTGACCAGGTGATTTGGGCACCCAGGAGCACGTGACCGCTTCTTCAACCATGTTCGTTTGGGAATAAAGGAGGAACGCTGCATCGCAGCCTTTTCGGACCAAAACCAGTCGACTCAGCGTCCAAAAGACTACAACATATGGGCCAATCGCGGTCATCCGTGCTTTTATAAGAACGACATAGCACTTTCAGTGAGATTTTGCATACAAATCCCCATCGAGTAGGGCGCAGTCACCCAGTTTCGGTGGAAGTGCGCGGGTTCGATTGGGAAAAAAGGAGGAAGGGAGCGTCGCAGCTTCCTCGGACCAAGACCATTCGACTCAGCACCCAGAAGACTACAACTGGTGAAAATTTGATTTTAGGGTATACTTCCCCTTTAAGCTGTGTTCACAACTGGCACGTGTACGCGTGAAACCACGCGTTTGTGCGTATTTTTGCTGGCTTTTGGGGCGCCATGCGTACGGAAACGCGCCGAAATGGAAATTCCAACAAGTTGGAATTTTCAGCGCGTATTTTCAGCGCGAATTGCGGGTTTTTTTGTGAACGCCTGAACGCGCGTTCAGGCACGCATGACCCGCAAGCGTACCGCGTCCACGCGCCAGTTGTGAACACAGATTTATGCTTACACTCCCAGCCTGTGTGTTGTTTACAGCCAGCTCGTGCATGTTTGTCCCCTGCATGCTGCATATATTGGCTGCATCCTCTTTAGACTTCTAGATTTGCACCCTTGCTGCATGCGCTGCAGGACCCTCCGATCCAGCTCTGACCTATTGTACTGTCCATACATAGCACCATCCGTGTTTAGCATGCATTTCCCATGCATGGATTGCACGTGCCAGAAGTGGTGCGCGCTTGACACCTGTCTTGTCTCTCCTGGTCTTTTACTTTACTTTTAGAACAGACAGAAGAGAAGAAACAAGTAGTATCTATTCTAGGCTCTCTCCCCCCCCCCCCCCTCTCTCTCTCTAACGAAGTTTACTGTTGATATCTCTACAAGTACAAGATTGCAAACAAAGTATTTACGTCTATTGAATCTGAGTGCAGTATTTATTGAAGTCAAGAACCAAGTGTTTCTTTCGAAGTATCTACTATTCTTGTGGGTCGACCGGCAGCCCACACCCCATATCGTTTTTACGCTGCAGCTTTAACGCTATTTGGGTGATCAAGGTACGAGTACTGTAAAAAATAGCGTTACCGTTGTTTGCTAAGGGTGTCTATTGTAGCTTGGTAGAATGCACTTGTATCTGTCTGGGAGTAAGCTATTTCCGTTATGTATCTATTTGTGTTTATGAGCTAAAGTTTCTTTGTTTTCTTAGCCTTTACGGATGGCACACACTTTTATCGACCACTATCGATCGATAAGTTCTACATTTTCAAATAATTTCAAACTATCGTAACTTGGTCAATTCTCAGTCATTTGGAGAGAACAAAACATGTAGGAAGAAGAGAAATCTCTTAGCTGTCGTCTCGAACAATCCTTGTAGCGATAACTAAAAGAATTAGAAACAAGACAGGACCCCTCGCTATGCTTTGTTTTTACTGAGGTCGTCATGTGACCGATAATCGTTTTTGCAAAGACGTTTCTATCAGTTCGAATAACACACTTGATGACTTCGGTAAAAACAAAGCATAACGAGGGCTCTAGGGCTTTCAAGCCATCTCGTTGAAAGCATAGACCAATAATAATAATATGTTATTATTATCACTACCCCTCACATGGTCGCAGGTACCCATATGTCCGTTCGCACAACAATCACACATTTGTTTGGAGACAGCATGTTTCTTGCCGAACTTGGACACTCTGTGTACTGCTTGACCCTGCTGAGTCCCTAACTACATCTTAGCGCAATTCGAAATTGCTCTAGCATCCAGACGTGCGTGGTTGAAGGGAAAGGAAGGTCAGGGAGAATAATAATAATAATAATACACAATTTTATAACCGCAATCAATAAAACTAGCTGAACCGACATTTGTGTACTTTATTCATGCAATGTAAAAAACGGTGGAGACGATGTGCAATGAAACGATGAAAATATGAAGAAATGGTGTAGGGAAAAAAATATGGATTCAAACAAGTTTATTATTTTTTTCCCTACACCATTTCTTCATATTTTCATCGTTTCATTGCACATCGTCTCCACCGTTTTTTACATTGCATGAATAAAGTACACAAATGTCGGTTCAGCTAGTTTTATTGATTGCGGTTATAAAATTGTGTTCTCCTCGCCGTGTGTTTAAATACTACACAAGAGAGAGATTGGAAGCTTTGTTACAACTCTGAGTTTCACGTATTACTACGATCATTGTAGGCATGCAAGAAACCATACTAAGCACACGGAAAGAATAGACAACCAGCCATTGTGTCTCTCAGATTCTTCATCTGTAAAACCAGCTCAACAGCAGCATATGGCCAAGAGCATTACGCAATGCCCTGTTGCGCTGACTGTGCACATCAGTACTACAGCCGTGATGTACAATGCATGACTACCACATTACCCCCTTCCCTAAGAAAAAAAAATGTCTGCAAATGCAAACCTGTTTGAGAAAAAAAGGAGAGAAAAAAAAGAAAAAAGGAGAAAATTGCAGACAAGAAAAGAACAATAAAATCGCAAAGGAAACGAGCAAGAATCAATTCAAAGCAACAAATTCGATACACCCTGGCACTGACGGGGTCAACTCACTGAAGATACATCAAACGTGTACCACGATACAAGCAAAACAAACCAAACCAGCAACTAAATCGCAAATTGGCGTAGTTATGCAACATGGTCAGTCAAAATGAAGATATTACATCAACGCACCAGCAGCTTTCTCAGTGAGCTTGACAGTGCGGCCAGCGCGGGTTACATAGCCCTCGCGATAGAGCGAGCCAGACTGGGCATCGGGCCGTGGTAGGCGTGATTGATGACGTGATTGGTCACTGGACTCGGGATGAATCTGAGCATCAGCCTCTTTAATCTCAGATTCCACTCCTGCTTCACACGGAGCAGTAGGCGTAGCAGGTGGCACATCTGCATTAGGTGCCGAGGATTTCACTTCTGACTCTGTAGCTGGCTGGGGATCTGGCGTCGGAACTGGCTGGAGATCCAAAGACCGAGAAGAGGTGGCAGTTGATGACGCAGGTGAAGCATGTTCTCGCACATGCTGCCGATTTCGTAGCAGTATCCGCCTGCCATCAGTGACGCCGACTTGTCTGCCATATTTCTCCACAACACGCCAAGGGGTAGTTGGGTCGGAATAGCCATCCTGCAACACTACCATTGTGCCGGGACGCAGCATAGGCAACTGGCGGACACCGCGGCGACTATCATGCGAGACTGCCATGTCAGCTTTGGCGCGAATCTGATGAGAAGCATTCACAATGCGTGGGGTAGAATGGTGAGGTAGATGGGTGCGAACCATGCGACCAAAGAAAGCCTCATTGGGTGACATGCCCAGCATTCGGTGCACTGAGTTGCGAATATCAAAGAGAACTTGTTGCAAACGGCGTTGCAAAGACAGGGACGGTCGTAGAGATTGAATTCTCTCTTTGACGACTCGATGAAGACGTTCCACCATACCATTAGATATGGGGTAGCGTGGGCTTGATCGATTGTGCTGGATACCCAACCGCTGCAGGAACTGGGCCATTTCGGTTGAGGCAAACTGGGGGCCATTGTCGGACACCAACACGCTAGGCAGGCCGAACCTCGCGAACACTTCCATTAGCCGGTCAATGACAGCTGCGGTTGTGGTAGCTGACAAGGGAAGTAGTTCCGGATAGCGTGAACCGTAGTCAACGATGGATAATACTTGTTGACCCTCAATACACACCAGATCAACCGCCAGTTTCTGCCACAATTCTTCAATTTCTGATGGCAACAGCTCTTGTGCGGGGTTTGTATGACGGCGCCAACACTCCGAACACTGCTCGGCGAACTTGTCGGCATCTTTAGACATGCCGGTCCACCATACTCGTCGTCGCAAAGCATCCTTGAATATGTCCCGACCTGGATGACCTTCATGGGCCAACTGCAGTACGGCATGTCGGAGAGCCTCTGGTATTACACAGCGGTTACCGAAAAGCAGGATGCCGTCAGTGGTCGTGAGCTGATATCGGATAAGGTAGTATGGCTCTTCAGCGGGTGTGACTTGTGACCATGATTGCATCAAGAAGCGCTGCTGTATGCTGCGCAACAGTGGGTCATCACTAACTTGTTAGTCGCCTTGGCGATATCGTCGATATTGACTGGGCACTCTTCCAAGACCAGGCCAATGAACTCAGCCATTGAGCGGGCTTCTTCAAGTGAGGCAGTTGAGTCTTGGACAGGCGCTCTTGAAAATGTGTCTTCACACACCAACTGCTTCCCAGGTGCATGTGACAACGTGTACTGGTATGGCATGAGCGACCATCCAGCGCCGCAGCCGTGGTGGTACTTCGTCAAACGGCTTCTGGACGATTGAGATCAGGGGCTTGTGGTCGGTCACAACTTGAACAGATCTCCCCAGGACGTACTGTCAGAATCGAGTCAGAGAGAATACGATACCAAGCATCTCGCGCTCCAACTGGGAATAGCGGGATTCAACATCGGACAATGAACGGCTGGCGCAGGTGACAGGTAACCAAGTGCCTCTCTTGTCTTGCTGCCACAGAATAGCACCCAGATCAAGTGGAGATGCGACACATGTTACCTTGGTTGGGACGTCCAAGGATGGCTTAAAGTACGCTAAGCACTCTAGCGACGAGGCCACGGCTGTCTTCGCATCGGTGAATGCGGCTGTCAGCTCATCATCAACGACGAACGGTTGTCGCTGAGCCAGTTTACTCAGCGGCTCAGTTGTCTGTGAGAGCTGCGGTATAAATTTACCAAGGTACGTCACCATACCAAGGAAACGACGTACATCTGTCAACGTCTGCGGCAGCTGCAACTGTTGGATTGCCAGCAGCTTGTCACCGTCAGGACGCGCACCATCCTTGCTCAGCCAGTGTCCCAAGTACTTGATTTCTGACTGGCGTACGGGACACTTCTCCCAGTTTAAAGGGGAAAAAAATTCACGGTTCGCGTGAGACTCGGCCAAAGGCCCAGTTTTCCGCATCCGCAGGAACGCCACCAACCTCTTGGATCAAGGCGCAGATGCAGCTCCTAAGCGGTGGGAGGTGAGTAGATCAGACCCACCACAAAGTGGTCAAAGACCGAAATCCCATTCACTGCATCCATGTTTCCCTCGTGCCAGGCCACGAGTTCCCAATTAACTGTGGGTCGCAGCACGGCTGGAAAAAATCCTTCCGCTTCCAAGCAGGACTTGAACCTGGTACACTCTGTTTCTCAATCATGGTCTTAGACCATCCCACTATGCCTGCCTGCTTAAAGGGGAAGTATACCCTAAAATCAAATTTTCACCAGTTGTAGTCTTCTGGGTCCTGAGTCGAATGGTCTTGGTCCGAGGAAGCTGAGACGCTCCCTTCCTACTTGAATCCCAATCGAACTCACGCACTTCCACCGAAACTGGGTGACTGCGCCCTACTAGATGGGGATTTGTATGCAAAATGTCACTAAAAGCGCCATTTCGTTCTTATAAAAGCACGGATGACCGCGATTGGCCCATATGTTGTAGTCTTTTGGACGCTGAGTCGACTGGTTTTGGTCCGAAAAGGCTGCGATGCAGCGTTCCTCCTTTATTCCCAATCGAACATGGTTGAACAAGCGGTCACGTGCTCCTGGGTGCCCAAATCACCTGGTCACCGCGCCAGCAGGCGACAACTTTCACACCAAGGTTCAACTCGAGTTCAACTCGAGTGACAGGACTGCACCCAAAAAAGGTCAAACAGGCTAGTAAGTTGTACCCTGCAGGCACGGTGACCAGGTGACTGGTGTACGCAGGAGCACGTGACCGCTTGTTCAACCATGTTCGATTGGGAATAAAGGAGGAACGCTGCATCGCAGCCTTTTCGGACCAAAACCAGTCGACTCAGCGTCCAAAAGACTACAACATATGGGCCAATCGCGGTCATCCGTGCTTTTATAAGAACGAAATGGCGCTTTTAGTGACATTTTGCATACAAATCCCCATCTAGTAGGGCGCAGCCACCCAGTTTCGGTGGAAGTGCACGAGTTCGATTGGGATTCAAGTAGGAAGGGAGCATCTCAGCTTCCTCGGACCAAGACCATTCGACTCAGCACCCCGAAGACTACAACTGGTGAAAATTTGATTTTAGGGTATACTTCCCCTTTAAGCGCAGGTTGGCTTCGCTCAAACGACGGAGTACGGCAGCCATGCGCTCGTCGTGTTCCTGTCGGTTGCGGGCATAGATGAGAATGTCATCAATATACACAACGACTCCAGGCAGGCCGGCAAGGATGTCAGACACCACGCGTTGAAATATCTCCTGTGCGCAAGCAATGCCAAACGGGAGTCTCTTGAATCTGAAGAGGCGTTTATGGCCAGCTCTCTGTCTGGCTCGCTTTACTGGATTCTACTATTTCTAGACTGTATTCTTCAGGCTCACTTCAGGCTCAACTCGCATTGCAAACTTCCTTGTTATTGTGTTTCCAACTAACTAACTACTACAGAAGAAGACTACTGAAGACTAGCCGAAAGGGAAAGGCACCTGCGTCTTATAACAGCAGGGCAACATAAAGGCACAGTAGGCCGAGCAGGGCGGCATAAAAGGCACAGCAGGCCGAGCAGGGCGGCATAAAAGGCACATGTGAAACCAGAGACCCGGACCCGTCGAGCATGCAAATGAGGGCCGCTCTATCGCCTGACATGAATGCATACAAACCAGTATACATGACCATGCGTGCACAGCTTGTGAGTGGCGAAAGTGGTGGACGGACGAGATTCATCGGCCAAAGGGAGCTGGTGAAAGCCAGATTCAGCATCCAGGACGGAGAACACTGTTGCACCGTCCAGCTGCGCATTGATTTCGTCAACGGTGGGAAGTAGGTGACGCTCCCGGACTACGCCCTTGTTTAGCACGCGGTAGTCCACGCAGAGACGCAAAGCACCGCTCGATTTCCTGACCGGCACCAACGGTGAGACCCACGGAGTAGCTTCTCGCACTGGCTCGATTATGTCATGCTTCACCAGACGATCCAACTCCTTGGCAATTTCATCCCGGATGCTGAAAGCGTGCCGACGGGGTGGGAGTGCTGTTGGAGTCGTGTCAGGGTCCACTGTGATAGAGATGGGCGTCACGTTCACCACATTGACTTCAGCAGAGGTCAGCAACTCCAGTTCGGAGATGATGTCCTGGCCATACAGGATTTGGCGGCCAGACGCGACTGGGACAACAAAACAACTACATATGATGCTGCGTGATCCAACAGAGACCGTCACACCAGCCATACCGAGTGTCGAGATAACGCCACCATTGTACGCTTTCAAGATTCGATCACTCTTTCGCGTTGGCTGGACAACATCATCGGTTAGCACTGATCGGGTAGCACCTGTATCCAGTAGTCCTTCACAGGGACGGCCGTTGACGATCAGCGTCTTACGAAACAATTGCTGGTGCTGAGAAGTATCTACTGAGAATGCGTAATCACAGAAATAGTTGGCGTCATCCTCCTCCACCTGTTCGGATGTCATGCGCGCATTATCAGACTTGCGCGACAGGCATACTGTTGTAAAGTGGCCGACTTTCGAGCAGTTGCCACAAGTAGAATCCGCTGCAGGGCAATGCTGCTTGCCTCTTGGATGCGAGCGGCCACAGTACTTGCACTTCCCAAACTTCTTGTGCGCAGAGGCAGGCTGGGAGTGTGAAACACGGTGAATTTGAGAGAATGAATTCGACAATGGAGTAGCTGCAGCGTCACCATAAAGCTTGCTGTCCGTGATAGAGGACTCGAGTGCCACAGCTTTGCTCACAGCATTGGCTAGTGTCAACTTTGACTCTTTGAGTGAAGCAGTGAAGTCGACAATGGAGCGCTTCTTAGTCACACATAAATTGAGGGACACACGCCGGCCCTTCCCGTTGGCGGTACTGAGCTCCAAGGGCTCGGACCCTGCGCCCACATTCTCCGGGAGGAGATCCTCCAGCTCAATATATTCGCCGCGTGTGATCTTTTCAAGCAACTTACGCGGGACCGTGGGAACAACAGAGCTGGACTCACGAGTGTTCGCCATGGGCGCTGCGATTGGAGGCAGCGCGGGTTGCATGAGGGAAATGTCCATGGGGTCGGAGTCGACCTGCGGCGGGTGATGGGTGACGGTGTTGGACGCGGTTTGGACCACATCTGCCACTGAGGGGACCGCCGCCCGATCATGGCCGTCCGGATCCTGGCGAGCTGAAATTCGTTCCTCAAGGCGCTCGACTCGAGCCAGCAGGGGGTGCAGGGTCGTCGACACGGCCGCCGTAACGGAACGTGAATTTAGGCCAGTTGTGAATAAGCTGGGCGGCTGGGGAACGGCGGACGGGATATCGTCCTGCTCCGCACGGGCATTGCCGGAACGATCCGCACGGGCATTGCCGGATTGATCGGCCGCATGGTACGCAGGGGCTCAATTTGGAGTGTCGGCATACGGGGACGACGAGGCGCGCCTGCGACTGGAACGCCTGGGTCCGGGCGCGGGAGCCGACTGCTTACGTGCACGGGGCATCTCCGTGAGCTATGGTAAACCTTGAGATTGAGGTTGAGAAAGAAATCCACTGCCAATGCGGACACAGCAAGAACTGAAATCAGGAACAGTGGACTTCGGAGAACAATGAGCGCGTGAGAGTTTGTTGGGAACAGAGCATGCGCCTTCTGTGTTAACATATTTTCGCGAGTGCGCAAAAAATCATATAATAATAATAATAATATTTTTTCTTCAGACTTTTCCCGTTTGTCTCTTTCCCTCAAACCAGTTAATATTTTATGACTTGGGGCTCCCCGCGTGCTAGTTTGTACGTGAAGTGTGTGGGTTACAGTGAGGGCTGCGTCCCACCCGCCTGTGTGGATTCACAGGAAGTGTGAGTTACGAAGTCTGAAGAAAATGTTGAACGGCCTCTGCTGGGATGACGACTACACCATAGCTCAGTGGTTAGAGCATCGCTGGCTTCAAGCGAAGGTCCCTGGTTCGAGTCCTGGTGGTGACAGTCAATTTTTTCTTCAGACTTTTCCCGTTTGTCTCTTTCCCTCAAACCAGTTAATATTTTATGACTTGGGGCTCCCCGCGTGCTAGTTTGTACGTGAAGTGTGTGGGTTACAGTGAGGGCTGCGTCCCACCTGCCTGTGTGGATTCACAGGAAGTGTGAGTTACGAAGTCTGAAGAAAATGTTGAACGGCCTCTGCTGGGATGACGACTACACCATAGCTCAGTGGTTAGAGCATCGCTGGCTTCAAGCGAAGGTCCCTGGTTCGAGTCCTGGTGGTGACAGTCAATTTTTTCTTCAGACTTTTCCCGTTTGTCTCTTTCCCTCAAACCAGTTAATATTTTATGACTTGGGGCTCCCCGCGTGCTAGTTTGTACGTGAAGTGTGTGGGTTACAGTGAGGGCTGCGTCCCACCCGCCTGTGTGGATTCACAGGAAGTGTGAGTCACGAAGTCTGAAGAAAATGTTGAACGGCCTCTGCTGGGATGACGACTACACCATAGCTCAGTGGTTAGAGCATCGCTGGCTTCAAGCGAAGGTCCCTGGTTCGAGTCCTGGTGGTGACAGTCAATTTTTTCTTCAGACTTTTCCCGTTTGTCTCTTTCCCTCAAACCAGTTAATATTTTATGACTTGGGGCTCCCCGCGTGCTAGTTTGTACGTGAAGTGTGTGGGTTACAGTGAGGGCTGCGTCCCACCCACCTGTGTGGATTCACAGGAAGTGTGAGTTACGAAGTCTGAAGAAAATGTTGAACGGCCTCTGCTGGGATGACGACTACACCATAGCTCAGTGGTTAGAGCATCGCTGGCTTCAAGCGAAGGTCCCTGGTTCGAGTCCTGGTGGTGACAGTCAATTTTTTCTTCAGACTTTTCCCGTTTGTCTCTTTCCCTCAAACCAGTTAAAATAATAATAATAACAATAATACAACCCGGCGTCTTTGCCAGCTAAAAAGAGGTGAGTGATGGATACTACACGACCACGAGGTCGGCCAAATGCCAGTGAGGCTCCAGAGTCCATCTTGTCTTGCAGAGATGCAGGCGCCTGACATACATGTATATGGTAGCAAACGCATGCACATACCTATATATGGTAGACCAACAGGACACCTGAACCCCAGATGCCTCCCTAGCCCTCATACATGCCAACCGTCCAGGGTTTCCCGGGACAGTCCAGGGAATAGGGTGTTTGTCCCGGGGTCCAGGAAAGTCCAGGGACTGAGATGGAACTTTTGAAATCGAAGTTCTCCTTCTTTATGACGCTTTTTCAGTGTTTCCTCGAACTTGTAGATCCATTGTAAGTGCACACAGCACGTAGTAGACAACAAACCCCATGTGGAACTGCAACTGATCGTCGGTATAACGGTAGTCAACAGAAAGTTTACTTGTGCAGTTACAGCTCAATGCAATGACATCCCTTTTGATTGTGCAGCAGTCATGAAAAATACATCTGCTAATGATGGATGCGCTAAAAAAATTGGTGTCGAGGGAAACGGACCAAATCAAGGGAATTCAGCCTCATTGTCCAGGGAATTCAAGCCTCCAGGTTGGCATGTCTGGGGGTACGTAGCCCCAGGGAAGCCTCTGGGGTTCAGGTGTCCTCTTGGCCCAACCCAATGCACCTTAGAATAGATACAGTCGAATGGGCTTGCATATCTATATGTAACCATTCTAACTGTTCATATTGTGTTTGTGTGTGTGACTATGCACAGCTGAACTGGATGACATCATTTCAACATGCTATGTTAAACTCCGTCGACTGAGAATCTTCTTCTGCGGCAAGTACGGTACTGGAAAGTCCAATCTGATTCGAGTTATTCTTGGCGACGAGTTCCAATCTAATAAAGACAGCACAGAAGGCGTGGACGTCAGGCGAACCCTTGCTACTCTGCCAGCCAACGACAGTCAGGAAGATGTCGCACTGCTACCCGTGTTCAGTTGCATCCAAGAAAATGAATTGTCTGCACAGCTCATGACTGCAGTAATTCAGCAGCAGCAGCAGCAGCGGCAGCAGCAACTTGTTGGTGGCAATAAACCAGGGGACGAAGCAGCAATGAGCACGTCACAAGATCCCGGAGCCTTTGGTGGATCGTCAGCTGTGGGTTTAGAAGCAGCCGCGGGTGAAGCCAGCAACTCCAGCACCACAGAGGAAGACATCAATGCGCCCGTTATCAAGAGCAGCAATGACAGCAGTCATACTCATGATGGTGACTCTCGCATGGACATGTCCCACAATCAGGAAGAGAGAACTAACAAGTTGCCATGGTCACCAGTCATTCTTGATGGCATTGCTGACGATATCATGGAAGAACTGCAACAAATACGGACCGGAGAGGATCAAACCGAACGAACCAGTGTTGAGTTTTGGGACTGTGGTGGTCAGCTAGCAATGGCAACGCAACAGAGCATCTGCCTTGCTTCAGAGCGTGCAATGTTCGTGATCACGTTCGATGCCAGCAAAGACCTGCGCGACAAAGTGGACACTGAAGTTTTCCGCTATGACAAAGGAAAGACTGTCTCCATCGAGCCATTGTTTCCCGGAATGACTCATGAAGATTTCCTGCTGATGTGGCTATCCACTGTGTCTTTGCGCATGCAGCAGAGTCCAGCCAGCACCAACCCAAACCCGGAGGCAGCAAAACCCACAAGCGTGCACACCGCACAGCAGTCAAGAACTGGAACGGATCTACGGAAGACAAAGCCAAAGGTGTACCTCGTTGCAACCCACATAGATTTGGTCGACGATGTCGAGGAGAAAAAGAAGGAAATAAATAAGGTTGTCAACGGCATTTCAACGCGTTTGAATTCCGCTCACCTTCAACTGGTTGGACCATACTTTGTAAGCAACAAACGACCCACAGATCCGGGGATGATCCAATTCCTCAAGAAGTTGACTGAAGACATCCGCCTGCTTGAGCCTGACATGATTCCCCTCAACCAGATGAAGCTGGAGAAAGCAATTACCAGGCTTCAAGTAGCAGCTACAGCAAAGCAGCAGCAAACACCAACCGTTGCAGAGCTCAAGGAGCTGGCAAAGTTCATGTCAAATGGGTCTATGTCAGACGAGGAGTTCCGTGCTGCTTTGTCTTACTATCACCACATTGGCGTTGTGATTTGCAGCGACTGGCAAGATCCTACTGCTGAAAGTCTTGTCTTTCTCAACGTGGACTGGTTGCTACAGCTATTCGTGCAACTGGTTGTCCTCTCCTATAATCGGGACAACAGCAACCCTTGTCTCCTGGATAATGCAGCAGAAATCAACGCTCTGCGGAGAAAGGGACGGATGTCAACTTCACTTCTGAAGGCAGTCTGGGAACTGGATCAATCCGTTCAACAGTCACTCATGGAAATCATGTGTCATTTTGGCCTAGCTGCTAAGATATCTAAACCCGCCGAGCCAACCGAGTATCTTCTTCCATTTTGCATCAGTGAGAGAGGTGGAGCAAAGACTCTTCCAGCCAATTTGCAGTACAGTCCACCTCTTCTGGTGATGAAGTTTGCATGTGCTTTCTTCCCACCGGCCGTCTTCAGTCGCATGGTAATCTACTGTGTTTCAAACGAGCCGCATGAGGGCATCCGTAATCCTGTTGTTGAATACGCAGCTATCACGTTCAAGTTTGGCCGTCAGCACCATGTCCGTATATCCTGGTTTCCTATTGGACTGCTGGTGGAAGTGAAGTCATCGTCCAAATCAAAGGAGAAGGTGATTGACGCCACCCATCAGCTGCTCGACGTGATCAATGATTCCCTGAGCAGCCTGAAAGACCAGGGCTTTGTTGGTCTTGAGTGGACGCAATGCTTCCAATGCCAGCGCTGCATATCCAATGTCGTCGATGGAGATGATGATGCCGGAGAATCTGGGCACAGTAGTCGACCATCAACGCCTGAGCGAACCACAACCTCATCTCGTCAGTTACGCAGAGACATCGGCTTGATCGAGTTGTCTGAAGACGACCTGCTGGACTATGCTGAAATGGAAGACGACGACACTGAGGAGTTGCATGAATGCAAACGCTGTAAAGAGCATACGTCATTGCCTTGTGACTACGTTCATTACTGGATCCCTCCGATCAGAAGCAAAAGCAGCAGTTCCAGCCATGCCGCTGGCCATAGCAGCACCACCACCAGAAGCCACAGCAGCAGCAGCAGCAGCAGACGCCACAGCGGCAACAGCAGACGCCACAGCAGCAGCAGACGCCACAGCAGCAGCAGCAGACGCCACAGCAGCAGACGCCACAGCAGCAGACGCCACAGCAGCAGGTGCCACAGCAGCAGCCACGGCAGCAGAAGCAGCAGAAGCAGCAAGTATAACAGCCGTGCTGCCGAGAGTGTGAGCACTGATGCGGTCGCCTGTGATTTATCAGAATTGGTACGTGTGGTTGTACACACTTTACTTTCTTAGAATGTGTGTATGCACATCCTTTATGCGATACCTATACAAATCCGGGTAATTCTGCTTGCAATAAGTGCACAATCCAACCTATGAGTTGAAACAATTAAAAGTTCACTAAAGGCATGATCCTGTGCTGTTCGCATGCCCACTAGGGTTGGATAGACAATCACGGTGTACACATACTGCAATCTAGTGCAAAGCATCTCCATGGTGTCAGTATGACCTGGAATTAGGGAAGGACAAACGCGGAACCCTTTGCTAGAACTTAAGCCGTGCTTCTCAAATCCCCCCCCCCCCCCCCCATCCCTCACCTCACACCCAGCCATCTCACGTCTCACACCTCACACCCAGCCATCTCACACCTAAGGCTAACGGATACCTCCAGCGTGACGTGCACGGTGAACGTACTTTCTACCAACGTATGACATCACGTTATGACTGAATTGCCATGGCAGGAGTGACTGTGGTTGTACTGATGGGATGGGTATTGACAGTGTGAATGCAGGATGAATAGTTACACACAGACCACTGGTACAGACACTCACATCATCCAATCACTCAATGACATCATCACCCTGAATATGCTCGGTTTGCCACACATTGCTCACAGCTAGGTTAAGAACAAAGTAGTTTACATTTTAGCTCATTGTGTTTTCTTGTGTGTGTGTGTGTGTGTGTGTGTGTGTGTGTGTGTGTGTGTGTGTGTGTGTGTGTGTGTGTGTGTGTGTGTGTGCATGTGTGCATGTGTGTGTGTGTGTGTGTGTGTGTGTGTGTGTGTGTGTGTGTGCATGTGTGTGTGTGTGTGTGTGTGTGTGTGTATGTGTGTGTGCTTGTGCGTGCGTGTGTGTGTGTGTGTCTGGGTGTGTGTGTGTGTGTGTCTGGGTGTGTGTCTGTGTGTGTCTGTGTCTGTGTGTCTGTGTGTGTACATGTGTGTTTGCTTTGTAGAGCCATACTCGTGGCGGTGAAGCTAGGCCAGGAGGATCAGATGGTAAATGTAAGTACGCGTCTGCCGATTGCTCGAGTGCCCGCTCCGAAAAGTGTTTTAGAAACTTGCATCTTGATGCAGTTTGTGCTAGTAGACTCCCTCTCACATTCAGGGCGAGCAGAGGGGAAAACAACTCGGTGTTTATATGCCTCACGTTTTATTTATTTATTTTATTCCAAGCAATACATGGCTGGGGTAGCCAATGACCACTTTGCGTGGCGATTGCAGGGGTTTTATAGCCAACCATGGCTAACAAGGAAAAGAGTAAGAAGTCAAAAGGAAAAGGAAAAGAAGAAAGAAGCAAATACGGACTCAAATTGTGGTCTACTGGTAAAGCAAGGCGTTCCTGAATGCTGTTAAAGTAGAACGGCCCTTTGTCTCCTGGTGCCGGAAGAACCACTGCAAATAGCCATTGAAATAGCCATTGAAAAGGGGGGGGGGTGTAGCAATGCAGAAGAGCGGGCTGAAATTGTCGAGGTTGAAGTACCGAATCTCGCGCATATAAGACCATGGTCTTATAATCGAAAAGTCGCTGTTTTCGGTCCTTTTGTAATAGCTGGCCCTTCCAGTCTCTCCGGAGGTGTGGGTTCGAATCCCACCGCTGCCACCAATGTATTAGCTGGCCCCGGAGGCAATCACACTCACTCCAGTCAAACACTCACGGCGTAGTTTACCAGTAGTTAGCAGGAAAGAAATATTATACACACTTGGAATGCAAAGAGAATAGAAAGGCAACAAGAAAGAAGAAAGCAAGGGAACAAAAGTCCGGCAACCGGCAGCCATGTTTTAGGTCATTAACCAATAAGCAATCGACGAAAACCGGTTGCCGACGAAATTCTAGAAACTTCTGGAACATTACCATAATTAGCCAATCACAGTTCGCAGCTCTGGAACATTCCGGAACATTAATACTAGCAGCCAATCACAGTTCACAACTGACAGTCATACGGGTAAAGTGGGGAAATACGGGTTTAGCTATACACGACTCATACACGACTCACGAGCGACTCACGGAAAGGGTAATAACATGCAGATACAAAATACACAAGGAGAGAAAAAATGTAACTAACTGCCCATCTTGGGGTTTGAACCTAGGAATCTGTATCAACACAAGCTCTACAAATAAATACTCTTTTACTGCGAAAAATATACTTTATATCAAAATGCAACTCCTACACTTTCGCAAGTGCATTTTCGTTCGATTATAAGACTATGGTCTTATATGCAAGAGACAGACATTGCATCGGCATGTACATGTGCAAGTACACATATTATTGGTGAATGCCAGTACTGTACAGGGGAACCATGATGAACCTCGTGTGATTTTATGATTTTCATTCACTTATAAGTGCATGTCCTTATAAGCGAGTGTGCTCTTACAATAAAACCTGGTGTAAGCGACCTCCGTGTTTAGCGACCACCTGCTCTTAAAGACCGTTTTCCATGCACGGACAGTTCTACACGTACACAGACCCTGTGGGACCTACCTGGTTCTAAAGACCACCTGGCTTTAACGACCGCTTTTCCTTGCACCGAGGGGTTGTCGCTTAAACCAGGTTTTACTGTGTATTCGAAAATAAGAACATGTGCCTAAATGCGTGAGATTACGGTACATACAGTACTTTCTGGAATGTTATCCGCATTCTGAAATCCCTTTAAAAAAATCAATAACCTTCCCTGTGGCTTAGACTCCACATGCTGAAGGCGAACAAGAAATATTTTGTTATTCGGGTGGTGTATAAAGCAGGGGCGTAGCACCCGCTACGACTGGTACGACCATGGCCGTACCACTTTTCGAAAAGTGTGGTCCGTCCGGAACGTGCAAAACCGTAATAAAAAAATCAGGATCCATCGATGCATATGCGCATCAGACTTTGACCCTTTTCTAGACTCGTAGATCTACTCGTAGATCTGTTATGCATCTGCAGTCGGACTGAGTCTACTGTATACATGTACTCGACTCGACTGCATGCACACTGCGCCAGAACTTGGCAGAAGTTCCCAGAACGCAGGATTTTGTGTCTTTTTTACAAAAAAATTCCTGGAGGAGGTCCCCTGGACCCCCCTCCCACACAGCCTTCCGCCGCGCCGACCTTTGGTCGTACCACTTCCAAAACCCCTCCTACGCCCCTGTAAAGTAAAAGTAAATTATCGTGTCCGTTCCCGAAGGGAACTCACGACGGCCGCTAACACCCGATAAACCCTAGCGGCAGATGCAGCGCCTAACGGTGTATGCCTTGACCATATTTGAAAAACCCATAAAAAGGTTAGGCCAGGGATTGTGCTGGGTTGTACATGACTCCCTACGATTCCCAAAGCATTTGGCTCTGGCCCATCAGTGCAAGCTTTGCAGAAGTTTGATGTTGGATTCATTTTCTGTGAAGTACAAGTAGGAAAACATTTGAAATTGCAGCACTTGAATTCAGGATTTCAACTCAAGCTCTATTTTCCTACTTCACAGAAAATGAATCCAACATTGAACTTCCACGAAGTTTGCACTGATGGGAGCCTTGTACTTTAGGACTGACCGGAGCTTGAGTCGCACAACCCCGAGCACAATCCCTGGCCGGTGGCTAGGCTCAGCAAGTCAATCTCAACCATGCAAAGAAAAATTGAAACGTTTGTGTCTCCCTATCTACACACACCAGATTGGTTCAAGTCGCCTAAGTATGTCAGCGATATCCGTCCCTGGCTGTGTGACCTGCCAGCGGAGGACTTGAGACGTACTCTTCAGCGTGGTAGACTGTTGGCATTGTCTCACGTGGACCAGCTGACAGAGACTGCGACGCAACATGGGGAGAAAAGGCATAATCACGATATGTTGTCGAAGTATGTAGAGTCAGCAGGAAAAGATGGCTTTGTCGCCCTCTATAAAGCAATCGAGAAGAGCACATCCTTGAGCCAATTTATCATACAAATTGGCTTGAAGCAATTGCGTGAAGCGATGCCTGATGAGTAATGCCGGTAGGATCGAGGTCTATGCAAGCCATCAGCACAATAGCACCATCACCCTGCGGTATTTACTGGCTGTTAGCAGTTCCATGTCTACATGTGGTTGTGCGTGGGTGTATCTGTGTGCAACTGGGTTTCATTACCTGTTTGCTAGTGTGTGTGTGTGTGTGTGTGTGTGTGTGTGTGTGTGTGTGTGTGTGTATGTGTGTGTGTGTGTATGTGTGTGTGTGTGTGTGTGTGTGCGTGCGTGCGTGCGTGTGTGGTGTGTGTGTGTGTGTGTGTGAGTGCGTGCGTGCGTGGTGTGTGTCTGTGTGTGTGTCTCTGTGTGTGTGTGTGTGTGTGTGCGTGTGTGTGTGTGTATGTGTGTGTGCGCGTGTGTGTGTGTGTGTGTGTGTGTGTGGTGTGTGTGTGTGTGGTGTGTGTGTGGTGTGTGTGTGTGTGCGTCCGTGGTGTGTGGTGTGTGTGTGTGTGTGTGTGTGTGTGTGTGTGTGTGTGTGTGTGTGTGTGT
The DNA here is from genome assembly GCF_964019385.1 of Sycon ciliatum. NCBI lineage: Eukaryota > Metazoa > Porifera > Calcarea > Leucosolenida > Sycettidae > Sycon > Sycon ciliatum. The sequence continues at coordinate 43,543,580 of NC_088644.1, forward strand.
GTGTGTGTGTGTGGTGTGTGTGTGTGTGTGCGTGCGTGCGTGTGTGTGTATATGTTTGTATGTGTGTGTATATGTGTGTATATGTTTGTGTGTGTGTGTACGTATATGTGTGTGTGTGTACGTGTGTGTGTATGTGTATATGTTTGTGTGTGTGTATGTGTGTATGTGTGTGTGTGTGTGTGTGTGTGCGTGTGTGTACGTGTGTGCATGTGTGTGTATATGTTTGTGTGTGTGTGTATGTGTGTGTGTGTGTTTGTGTGTACGTGTGCTTGTGTGTGTGTGTGTGTGTGTGTGTGTGTGTGTGTGTGTGTGTGTGTGCGTGCGCGTGTGTATGTGTATAGGTGTGTGCACCTATGCACATGTACCGATCCAGCAATTTCAGTATGTTTGGTCTGTGATTTCATTTAGAATCGTTGATCTATTTCCATTACACATGTATTTGCATCCTTGAGTCCTTGGTGCTACATTCCCACCTCTACCCCCCCCCCCCCCTGTGATGCATGGTGTTTGCAGGGTTTTTCTCAGGCTCCTGAGTGTTGACCTCCGAATCAAACCAAGTCATTATTGCCTCATTACCCGCATGGCAAGTGTGCATAATCTTGATTAGATACGGCCATCCTTTGCTTTTTTAAGTTTGTTTCCCTTTGGTTTCGTTACGCTATGACTGTAACAAATTTGGATGACCAATCTGCAGCATAAACTAAATCATTTTGTTACAGAAAGCACCAAAACCTCCATGATTAGAAGCAGACGGTTTTGGTTCCGACTGCTAGTACATGATTACTTTTTTCTACTTTTTTTTTACATTGCCGGTCACGGCTGCCGTGCAAGAGGAGAGTGCATCCAGTTCGTGATGTTGCCTCTGTCGCCACCGCTGCCACTGCTGCTGCATTCGCTCTATCTGAATGTCATTTTCTGAAATTCTGTTGCCGGTGTAATAGGTGTATTTATAATAGGAACGTACATACTCCCTATTCGTATTTCCCGCTCGTTCCCCTTGGCAATGAGAGACAAGAAGAGCGCATGCTCCAGTGAATCTCTAGTCTTGAGTTGTTCTTGTCCTGTTCACCTTCTCACTCTTATCTACTCTCTTGTCGAAATACTTATTCCATATTCAATACTATAACACCCTTGTGTTCGGGAAGAGTGAGGGCACTTTGTTTAGCCGGGAGCTAACACCGGTTCGGCTTCACACTTCTCTATTTCTAGCAGGGAGTAGTAAAATACCGGTATTGTACTACTCCCTGATTTCTAGTGTACATGTACTTCGAAGTAGTAGTCTTACTACAACCTACCGATTAGTGTATGCGCTGCAGAGCTCAGCAAGCTTGCTTCATGCATCTCTACGCAGTCACACACAGGTCAGTGATCAGTGTGTTCTTGTCTTCTTGAGCACTGAGCCCGAGGCCTGTGACCATGGTGACTTGGTTTCGGTGATGATTGCTCACCCAGGTTCCTATGTATATCAGACAGCAAATCTCAGTCGCATTTCAAATTATTGTTCTTGAAGAAATTTTTTTGGAAAGAATTGCCCGTCATAAGGTTTGTATGGTTCTGCCAATTTCACTGCTTTTCGAGCAGAATCTGCCACCTTTTCGAGCAGAATCCGCCGGTGCCTATATCGGGAAGGGGAATCATCTCTACCCATTTGGAAAAATAGTCACCCACCACCTGAATGTACATGTGTTTATAACCACGAGCTGTTAGAGCAAGGGATCCCATAATGTCCATTCCCATTACTTCAATTATAGCTATCAATAGTATTTTTAAAGCAGCTGCAGACATCTCCACGCTATAATTATGACACTTGTTCGAGTTTAGACGTGTAAATTTCCAGAATCGATGTTCTCGCTCCTATCATCAGTGGAATTCATACGGAGCTAAGGATCAACAACGAATGCAACTAAGGTTGAGTAATAGAAAGGTGCTATAATGACACATACATCATGATACAAGCGCAATAAAACTACCGCACATAGATGGTAACGCAAAATGGTAACAAATGTACATAACTAAAGGTGAGGAGGAACTGAACGAAGTGTCAACTTTTGACTATACGGAGCCTTGTAGGTGCAACAACATGCTCTTTCTGCTTACATGAAACCGGTTTATGTACATGTATTCAAACTGCCTCAATGATCCTCAACGGCTGGACATATACCAGGCACAACACTGTCACACAGTGCAGAGAAATGAGAGTCATCGTACACACTAAGACAGTCAGGACGAGAAGACTGTAAGCATGATATAAAGATATTGAGAAGGCATTATGCTGAACACCCACTCATGCTCATGTACACACACACATGCACACACACACAAACACACACACACACACAAACATGCATACACACGCGCGCGCGCACACACACACACACACACACACACACAAACATGCATACACACGCGCGCGCGCGCACACACACACACACACACACACACAAACATGCATACACACGCGCGCGCGCACACACACACACACACACACACACATCACTACTACTATTGACAGCTGCCAGAAATGGCCACGCCGCTCACCGAAGGGAGGTACTGTCAGAGAGGTTAGGGGAGAGGTAGGTGGTGCCTCAAATAGCGCTCCAGGTCCTGTCGCCTCCTAAACTGGCGTCGATTACAGACTCGGCAATGATGTTCAAAGTGCTGGCGATCAGTCACTGTAGGGCGATTCGGGCAGGGTCCACAGCGATGGCGCACACACACACACACACACACACACACACACACACACACACACACACACACACATACATACATACGCGCACCACGCACATGAACACACACACACACACACACACACACACACACACACACACATGTATGTGTCCACCAATACTGTTCAGTGCTCATGGTATGGCGGCTGCGGCGGTGGCAGCATGACAGCTTTCAGCTGCAGCTGGATGTTCAAGGCTCACTCCCGAGGTACTGCCTTCCTGCAATGAAAATATCCATGCATGCACAACGCACATAGACACACACTTGATTAGATCTCGACGCAAGTTGTCTTGGTAGGTTACAGATCAGGGGAGAGGGGTGGGAGAGGTTGAGGGGCAGCACTTCTAACAATGCACTGGATGTTTGTGTAGTCGAAACTTCCTGCGGCACCGGCGCTGGAATGGGAAGTCGCCCTTTCTGATTTTGTCCTACGTTTTGTGCGTGACATTTGTGTCTGGTCAAGCCGCTGCTGGACTTTTAAAACTGCGATGACAGGTGTTGCACTGCAGAGTGACTGAATTTGTGAGATGCCCGGTGTTGAGAGAATGTCCGTGATCGCACCGATGCGGCGATGGGTGGTCACTCCACCAGGATTGCGGGGCCAATGTTGGAAAAGACGACATAGTCATTAGCAAGCGCTAGCTTGGCCACATACCGGTTTCTGCCACTCCTCAAAGCATTTGTGACGTTTCTCATCTGCTGGATGAGAACAGTGCCGATCACTTACATTACAATGACCACTGACATGTACACTTTGGTGACTTTCAAGCCGGCTGGTTGTTTTTCAGCCCCCAATTTTATAGTGCACATGTAGATCATGACTTGTGGGCATGTGTGTGTGTGTGTGTGTGTGTGTGTGTGTGTGTGCGAGTGTGTGTTTCTGCGTGTGTTCCCGGCTACCGTAGGGTAGTAACACAAAGCAGCGGGATGTTTGCATGGTGACCTGCTCACTTACCAGATCAGCAATCAGCACCTTCAACAGCTTAGCGGCATCACCAACATTCTTCCTCTGACCACGCAAGAGCAGACAGCTGGCTCCTCGCTCACTTTCCTCGGCTGTCAGGCTGCAGTGTATCTTCAATTCCATGAGCAGTTCTTTCCAGCTCATCACAACTAAACGTCGCGGGCATCCAGTCCTTTGCATTCATGCCGTTGAATGATCAGTTCGTCGCGGAGCGTCTGCTGCAGACATGCCTCCCCCGTTTTCAAGTCATCATAAGACTCGGCGACAAGCAGGAAAGATGCCGACGGTGGACAGCATTCAACGGGTGGTGCTGGTGTCTCCACCTTCTGAAACGAGAAGAGAACATTGCCGATGCCTTTGCGTGCAGTCGGTACGTTCTCCTCCATCAGAGCGGACAGAGCGAATTGCAAATCACCAGTCGGGTTACTGGAAGACTGGGTGTGATAGTTGAAGAGGATCCTCTCCAAGCTTGTGCCGCTACGCAGACATTCCATGGCTCCTTGGCCGATAAGCTGGAACCATTATCTAGCCTTCAGATGGTCTGGTCCTGGCTTTGGGAGAAATGGAATGGCGATGGATTTTGCCTGGACGTCTGATGCAGTCTGGAAGATGAGCTTGAGTTGCTTTGAGAAAGCGGTCTTGAACACCTGCCCTTCTCGCATATTTCCGCCCTTGATACAGTTCGGGTTGGAGTGGATGAGAACCGGGGCAGGCAGCTTTCCGCTGCTCAGAGCTTGTGCAGTTGTAAATACGTCGCCATTGCTCTCAACCCAAGCTTGTGAATCATCGGCAATGCCAGTACCGCCGTGGTTGATAACGTCACGTGCCATATGCCGTCAGCAAGAAGCAGTGTTGAGTTGGAGAAGAGCACCATTGCATCTACATCAGCCATTGCAAATTGGTCGTTGTACGGGCTTGTTGAGCTGCAAAGTCAGGGTCTGTTCCTGTCTCTCCCCTCTGGTGAACTGATGCAACTTTGCAAAGCAGAGTGGAACTTGGTCTGCAATTGCTCTGGTGCGGGGCTTCACAATTCGAGCAGTTTCTTTGTCTTGCATCAGCTTTGTTTTAGCAAGTCTCATAACGGTGTTGAGCTCGGGCGGCTTAATGACTAGTCTCTTGTAGACGCGATGCTGCAGTATATCGTGGGCCAGTAGTTCCAGTGCTGCCTTGCCATTCGCTGCTTCTTCCTCTGTGTCAGCTTCGAGCACAGCCAGCTGGTAAGCAAAGGAGTTGTTCTGATACTTTCCACGACGCTCCCGGAAGCGGCAGTTTGAACTCTCCAGCAATGCCTCTGCCTCGGCCCGGTGCGTTGTGAGTAAGAAGTTGCATACGTCGCGCCCTGGCATACTCACCATCTTACTATGGTATCGGCGGCGGCGATCACGGTCGTCCCTGGCGACGGCAGGTATAGGAGAAAACCTGATGTTGTCCATGTCACATCTACCAACCAACAAGCACCAACACCAGAAAAAGAAAACTCCCGAAAATGAAGATAGAGGCGGACTACAGCATGGCCATAATTATATGGCTCAGTGGTTGGAACATTGCTGCTGGTATATAGCCAAGGTCCTTGGTTTGAATCCTGGCAGTGGAACTTGTCAATTTGTGTCTTCTACTTTTCGCTACTTTTCATTTCCTCACTTGAAGCTGAGGAATATCACCTGGTAATCGAAATAATTATTGTCATTGGAAATCTTACTAGTACTCTAAATTCAGAAATTTATGGTACTCAATATTTTCGGTATGAGGGCAAAAGGCCAGGTTAGGTGAACAGAAATTTTAGGCATAGAGGAGCAATTCCCTATTGGATTATGTGTGTTAGTGTTTATTCGGTGTATTGAAATTTTAGATATGAAACATATGCACCGAAAGTACCGAAAATAAAAGTACATCGAAAAATTAGTGAAATTACAGTCAGTAGTTGATGTAGCCGCATGGCAGTATCAGTGTACTAGCACATATGCCTCACCTCTTGCAAACACCGTTAGCAGAACACACAGACACACACACACACACACACACACACACACACACACACACACACACACACACACACACACACACACACTCACACACACACACACACACACACACACACACACACACACACACACAAGAAATTCCTTTCGTAACTAAAGCCGTTTAGGAAAGTTCCCTTTAATATGGACAAGCAGTGACTTTTCCTTCACTCACCCTATGGTCCACTTGTCTTGCGATTGTATCTGGAAGATTAGTCTCATGTGAGTGCGGCGGGTAGCCTTCGTCCGGACCGTGACCGGTGCTGTTAGAATCTCCCGATCCCCATCCACCTGTAGGTAGTTTGTGAGGCATACATCTTGCACGGCACATAGCGCGGACAGCTCCTTCTCCTCCTCCTTCACGGACACAACAGAAAAGTAGTGGTAGTCCTTCAGGTTTTTAGCTAGCTTCTTTAAGTAGTCTACACTGTATTTGTCGAGAATGTAGACTGTAGCTTTCGTTGAGGATGATCCGACCTTGGCGGGTGAGAAGTGGGCAATTGCCACCATCTTGGAGAAGGCTTGGAAGTGCCGTTGCAGCAACACTGGGTTGCGAGCAATCTCGTCATCAAACACGTCGACAGCCACAGCCCACACATGTAGAGTCAGTGGTCGGGGAACATCAAAGTAGCTGAACGGTTCGGTGAAGTGAGGGCTGCAGTGAATGAAAGAGAGGGAAAAAACAGCAGAAAGAGACCATTAGCCTCAGTGCGAAGAAACTTGGAATGTCCCTCAAGACAGCATTGCAAAGAAGCAAAGTCAACCACAGTTAGAACTTTGAAAGTGGTCCAAAAAACGGAAATATATTCAAGACACAAAGAGTCAAATTCCCTGCTACAGGACACAGCAGTGCATCATAATAAGTGAATACTGAACACTGCTTCAGGTTAGCGATAGAGAGCTCGACAGAAGTATCACTTCTTTCCACACAGTTCTAAGCCAAACAACCTTGGCAAAACCAAATAGTGGAATTTTGCATATGGTAACCGTTCACAGCTCTCTGTGGTCCATGGTCCTCGACCACGCACTGGCTGAAGTCAGATACTAGAGAGGTTAAGATGCGTGTTATTTCCGACTTGAAGCGCAATTTCACGTCAAATTTGGCGTAAAACTCCAAATTTCGACGTGAGCAGCAGGTCACTCGCGTTGATTTTTCGACGTGCGAGCAAATAACGCGAGCTGAACTTTCGCGTCACATCAGAAATAGCGTGCATCTTAGCCTCTCTAGTACTAGCTGTTTCAACCTTGTCACTGAGGTCTCCTCAACAGAGCTCACAGTCAATGGTTATACTTGGTCATACCTGGCAAAGATCTCGGGAACCGGAGGACACACGACTCTCTGAGAGCCATAGTCCTCGACCACACACTGGCTGAAGTCCAAATCGCCAGAGATGGTGTTTAGAACCTTCTTGACTTTCCTCTTCTGCAGGCCCTTCAGGTAGTCTAGAGCTTTGCGTTGCTCTTCGTCAGTAGCAAAACCCAGCAACAGACAGGAGCAGGCACGGCTCTCCTTACTGCCCAGAAGTATACCCGGTGATATTCCCTCGGCAAACGCGTCAGCAACAGCGAGACCACGCCTGACATTCTCCGGGACATTGCCGAATAGCACCAGATGCAGCGTCATCTTCACCTGTATCGGCCATGTTTGAAATCTGCTGTCCTGCATCAAAAAAGAAAGCATATCACAAGCAACAGAGTGTTCATAAAAATAAAAGGGCCAAGGAACTACAAGTTACGCTATAATGTCCACTAACACCACCAGTTACTTGTAGTTCCTTGGTCCTTTTATTTTGTATAAATTAATCATTGGCTCTCCATCCGAGTCCATTCTAAGAGAGTGTTCATTCAACATGGAGTTAAAACACTTTTTTCATCCTCTTATTATTGTTTAAACTAGCTCTGCCTTTCGGTATTCAGCTCTCTATCGGACAGCCTGGAACCTCTCTGTTTATAGCTGAGTACAGACGATTACCGGTGACACGAACGCAAAGCGCCTGCACTATTGCCAGCTGTTATGGTTAAAAGTGGCAGAAGACAACCGTTCGCGCTAACGTCTTGCACCCATCCATGTCAAGAAGACTTGATGTCCATCATTCAACTGCAAACATGAGCATGTAGCCTACGCAATGCTTATTAGGGTTCTAGCCAAATTTGGTATGGGGGGGGGGGGGGGGGAGGGGCTGCGCCCCCCCCCCCCACCCCGTGAAAAAGTGGCACCCCCTACTCATTTTCCGATTTTCGTTTTTTTATGCAATTCAACGAATATGCAGTCGAACGTCACTATTAGATGGTTCATAAAGGCACATTTGTCTGGGGCAAAGTCGGGGATTCGCCACATACGCTGCATTTAGCGTTGCAAGACAATATTGGAAAGTGGAAAATAGGTATACGGGGTAGCTGTTTCCCATACCCGCCCCCTACTATTTTGACCTGCTTAGAACCCTGCCAAACACGATTATCATTCTGCCACTTAATTAAAGCAGGCAATGTTTAAAACGTTTTAAAGTAAAAATCAAGAGTACACAAGCCCCAGGAGTGTGCAACTCCACTGCGCGTACTTTTCGGACAGAATTTCAAGTTGACGTCAATTTTACAATGCAATGTGAACTGTAAACAGTGTGTCCATTGTTATTAGGCATTATGCCTTATAAGGCATTATGCCTGTTTTGATTTCCACTATAAATAAAGTATACAACAACGACAACAACAACAACAAACGCATTATCAGACATACCCTGGACCTGTTGTGGACAAATCCCTATTTTGATCATGTACAAACAAGGTGTGCTGTGTGTAGTGGCTGAAGTTATACAATTACACTAGATACTCCAACAATTTTATCAACAATTATGATAATTAAGAAATGTTTTGCTCCCCACAGGCCACACCGGAGCTCGCGCTATTCCGCCAACTTTACTTGACACTTGACTGACTCACGACTGCCATCCAGAGCACACGAGAAGTCCATCGAACCTTCGACTCGGCAAACCTGCAAGAAAGCACCACTCCCTGCTCAATACACAGTGTTTCGGGGAATTCACCCCTCATCAGTTGAGCTTGAGTAGGCTGAGGAAGATTGTGCCTGAAGAGCACCACTTATATAGTGCTCTCCAGGCACAAACATCACCAGGGATACAAACTTACAGAGACGCTCCGTTTCCAGCGCGACAAACACCACGTGAACACCAGATAGCAGCGTGAGTCAGTGTCGCTCCTGGACGGTGAGACAGACGTCGAGGACCCTCGGTCATTCGCAACGCTGTCACCTCCAAACCAACTAGTCGCAAGCCCGCGCTGGGCACAACAGTACGAAGTAGTGGTTGCGACTTCGGCGATGATTTGTAAGAAATGGTTTGCTCCCCACACCGGAGCTCGCGCTATTCCGCCGACTTTACTTGACACTTGACTGACTCACGACTGCCATCCAGAGCACACGAGAAGTCCATCGAACCTTCGACTCGGCAAACCTGCAAGAAAGCACCACTCCCTGCTCAATACACAGTGTTTCGGGGAATTCACCCCTCATCAGTTGAGCTTGATTAGGCTGAGGAAGATTGTGCCTGAAGAGCACCACTTATATAGTGCTCTCCAGGCACAAACATCACCAGGGATACAAACTTACAGAGACGCTCCGTTTCCAGCGCGACAATTATGATAATTATGATAATTATTAACACAATTTGTCATATCAAATACTGCAGAGATCTATCCAGAATCGGCAATATGCTGGCCATGGCCTGGAGATCTGCAACTACAATCAGTTTCTACTTTGCAATATTAACGGATTAGTCCCCTTTGTCGATTGCTGGATCAATCGGTACCAACGCATTCTTAATTCCGATTAGTAACTTCGGGTTTTGTTGTTGTTTGTTTTTCATGTTTTGAACTGTATGTTTAACTCATTGGATTTCTTTGTATGCTGCATCTCGTTATCGTTTATCTTTTCCTCTAGCCCTCTCGCTTAGGATGAGCTTTCTTTTTTTATGGCAGCTTAAGCGAAGGCTAAATACCTGCTTTATGCAGGTTGATGCCAACGCGAACAAGCAAAAATAATAAAATAATAACAAACAAGGACAAGGACACCGCGTTGATACCTTGACACCCAGTACAAACGTCGTTGAAAGCACTCGTGCGAGGAGTATTACAACATAAAATGCTCTCGGCTTGAAATTCTGTAGGGACATCACTGTAGGACATCACTGTATGACATCACTGTATGACATCACTGTATGACATCACTGTATGACATCACTGTATGATATTGCTGTACAGTCAGACCTCACTGAACCGCACACATCCGTTTTCCACAAAAGTATCCGGATAGGCGACGGAACTGGATAATCGAACACCGGTTTTGTTGGATGCATCACGTATGTTGTACATCTGTAACCAGCTATTTTCTTCCGGGTGGCGAGGGATCCGGATAAAAGAGGACCGGATAAGCGAGGTCTGACTGTATGGGGGAGTTGCACACTCTTGGTACAGCTGTAGCACAAACATGTACTTGCAGTATGGTGCTACGATATACCGGTAGACCATGCATAGATGAATGGCTGTGTTGCGAGACATTGTTCATGCGCATTGTGTGAGCAGGCAAATTCGGTGAAGATATCGCAAAGGCGGTGGTAAGCATCAGATAAACTGACTCCTAGATTTGCACAGCGAATTGGACTGGAGCAACCATCGCGAAATTGCCATCCTGGGCACTCAATCACCTAGGGTTCCCTGTAACAAGGCAATGCCTGTTGTGACTCCCCTAGTCAAATAATACTACTACTGACTCTACAGTACTGCTGCCTTGCTGGCTACATACTTTGTCCAGTTTTCCACTTCTACTCGGAGGTATTATGTCGCTTGTAGTATTACTACTTGTCATGTGCATGACTGTACAGTCAGTGAGTTGTTTATCACTGCATGCTGGTGCTCATGTATCTTTAAACTTTAGTCATACTCTGCTCATAGTCATCGAACTACTACTACTAGTACTAGTATCTATCGAATGGCTTTTTCCTCTCTTTTTTGTTGTTGTCGTTGACTGTGTTGTTATTAGGGCTGAAACGATCATCCATTTAGCCCAATCGATTACTCTCTATCATAACGATCGATTATTCGATTATAATCATTAAGAGGCCGCACCTGGAATATGTACGTGGAATGGCCAAAAGTGGAAATATGTACAACATTTTGCACAAAAAAAAGTGTTATGTATGTAGACCGGACGCGACCTTGACCTTCGAGCTTCACGCTCCAGCTTCGCTGTACTACACTAGGCCCACTGTACTCGATGTTTGAACTCGCGCTGCATGCACTGCGCGTTCTACGTCCTGAGCGGCTGCGATGCAGCGCGTGCAGTGTGTAGTACTGTGTACTATATATACTCTGCGCTGCATGCATGCACTGCGCGTATAAGAAATTTAAAATTTAAAAAACGCAAAATAATCGTAATTGGTAATCTAAACGATTGCTCGATCGTTAGAATTATCAAACGAGTACTCGATTATTCGGTATAATCGTTTCAGCACTAGTTGTTATTCAATTTATGCTGTTGCTTTGTAATAATAAATTTGAAGACACCACTGCAGCTGTACTTATGGTTGATAAATATGGTGGTAAAGACACACCTGGCAATATGGCGGTAAACACACGCCTGCCCACACACGCTCTCTAGGCTGCAAAGTTCTGGCACAGAGCTCTCCTTCTCACCACCACCACCATCAGTTCGCGCCTGGCGCCTGGTCGATGCATGGTTGGCGGTATCCGGCATAGCATGCTGGTACATCAAGTAGTGCATGGCACATAGCAGATGACACAGCAATGACATAGCTCGATTGCGACGTACGTTTCGTCCCCGCTGGACTTTCTCTTGTTATGGTTTCTGGCTGTCATTGTGTTGGTGGGAGGTTTGTTGGAGTTTTACTTGGATCCTTTTGAAATTTGTACAAATACACGACCTCATAAAGGCTCATTGAGCCTATGCTAGGGATTGAGTTCATTTTTGCCTCCTGGGTGCAATGCTTGAGTTCTCTTGGTCGGGTTTCTTTTCTTCTCTTCTTCTTTCAAATCCAGCATCATATTTCCGGTGTCCTTACCGTTCTTTGCATCATCATGTTCATTATGCGGTCAATAAAAACATGCTTCCAAGTACTGTACTAGCGGACGACACAAGCAACTACTTCAAACCGCATGCAAATAATGCCTTCTCAACACCGCTATTCTGATGTGCTCACCTTTTCGATTTCCTCGCGTAGTTTTGCGTTCAAACTCTTCGGCTACTCCTGGGCGGCTTTAGCCCGTGTCGACGCCATTGTGGGAGCCGCCGCCGCAATTCTTGAGGTCCTTGAAATCCCGGGTCAGCCCAAAGGGCAAGAACGTCGCAAGGGTTGAAGGACACGAGACCTGGACCGTTGCGTGGTTGCTTTAGACTAGTGTCACCGTGGCTACCGCCGTACCGGGCAATACTTATTACCGGTATGATACACCATAGCTAGAAGTTATAGTCATGAGAGAAAGACAAGAAAAATCTAAAACACTGATAACCATCGCCTTTCGTCTTCAACGGTTTCCCCCACCAATACAAGTGCCAGCTTCGCAGGCAGAAGTAACTTTTCAAAGCAGTTGTGGCTGCGGTCACATGTCATCAGTGCCAGTGGGACACGTAACAGCATGGATTTGCCCGTATTAATAAATCAACCAGTTACCCGACTACGTCTCTCTTTGACTTGTCTCGCAAACAATGAAATCGAAACTGTTCTGGTCTTGAATCACGAATGGCTGTGAACACGACACGGTAGACCGGGTCGGTTCATGTCGATACTATTAGGCGTACATGTACATGTACGTGGCTGTCACAGTCTCTCCGCAACTGGGGTAATTTTTAGGGGGAGTCCCGCATTGATTACATGCACAGGATTTGTTTTCCTTTCATCACCACCGCGACGACTATCTTACGGTCGATGGCGATACTGGTTGATGCTGCACTGGCTGCTGTTGTACTAGATGCTGGTACCTCGTCACCCACAGGCTGATCAGCTACTATGTTGGTACTGCTGTCAGATTTCTGTTGAGATTCGGGGCAGATAGTGACATGATGGTGACTCTGATTGGTGACCCATGCGAGAACACACATTACACTTGCGGGTGGCCATGCACTGAGTTGACCGGTGCCCTGTGCGCTAACACACAAACCAACGCTTCTGTTCAAACAGTTATTCTTTCCGCTGTGCTACTGTTGTGTACTTCGTGCAGCTCTTGTCCAGGTGAGATCCGCCGCAGAATGCACATCATCTCATACTGCTGGCATTTCAGTTACCATCAGACCGCTTCCTTCTCGTGACCTTGCATGCGCCTGTCACCAGTGCACCTGCAGAATAGTGAGCGACATATTCTGCTGTAGTACCGCATGTGTCTGTGCGGCGCAGAAAGGCGTCTTACATGATAACATAACGCTTCATTGCTGTTCTGAAGTCGTTCAGTTTCCATTGTGTCCTAGCATCTGAAAAGCCTCGCGATTCTTCGTCGTCAGGTTGCGATTCGTCCAGTTGAATCAGCGTTCGTCATGATCCGTATCCTGATCACAGCACCATGTGACGATCTGGTGACATCGAACGGATATAATACACAAGAGACAATTGTGATATTTCTACGTTGTGTTTACTTCAGATACATAATCTAAATAAAAGGGGGTTTGTCAACTGACAACCGCTCTATTTAGTTGCTATTCACTCTTTACATGAAAATTCTTTTATTAATGTCGAAAAATTATGCGGTTGTCAGTTGACAAACCCTCTTTCATTTACAATGCAGTTGCGTGATGTCCACCACTTTCTGTACATAATCTAAGAGTCCTAAAACAGCCACTTACTTCCAACTACCAAGCGAAAGGAAGCCCAAGCACAGGAGAACCGTGCGCGCGCGGGTACGTGACATATAATATCGTAGTAGAGCTGGCAGACAGGGCATGATCAGGGGTTCAAGCCCTGCCTGTTGAAGCGCTCTGAATGGCTCAAACTCTGGCAACAATCAGTCGGCATGTCTGAAAGTACAAGTAGTTGCGATTTATGCTGAAGTTCAAACTGACGGAAAACGTGCAGTGCTACACCGTGAACCATGTGGAAACAAAAAGAAGTAGAGGAGACACGGGATAACAGACATGAACTCAGGGTCAAACTGATAACTGTGAAACGTGAATGCATGCAGTATATGGAGACAAAACAAAGTCACAGAATTCAGTACGTGACAAGTACTACACACTAACCTCGTACATGTGAATGTCACGACACCATATGAATTAGCTCTTACACCCCACTTATGTTTCAGTCAGTAAGAGTACACATGCGTACTTACGTTGACTCTATTTTATCTCACCTGTCCAACACTATCGTTGTGAGCCTTCGACACTTGGGAATACACAAGACAGATAAGATAGCGGCGAGAGCATCTCGCCGCTCTGTGAGCACAGCTCAGACGCCATGCTTCATGGTGGTGTGTTCATGGAATACAAGGACACAATAGACTTAGTGCAGCTAACGAAATGGATGAACGGTCGACGGCCTGAGTGTTCTCCTTCCTCGATCAACACTGACAGTCACCATATACCATGCTTGATGTTTCAAGCACCATCGGCGCAGGCCACGTTTTTTGGCACCGACGATTTGTTCGTCCACCAACAGTCGAAACAAATGTTTCTCACTTGCACACCCCGTAGAGCTGCCGCTGTTGCGCCAAGGCCCATTGGCGCATGGTGTGTACTCCAAATCGACATATATGATGATGGGTCACTGCTGACGTTTCTGCTCTTGGACAGTGCAACGCCGCATGAAGATATGTTGTGGCTCCACAATCGCTGAGAACGCTAGTCTGCGTCTATGGAATACTAAAACACAATAGGCGCAGCTAACGCCCACTTGGATGATTCGGACGACGGTGGTGGTGAGTGCATTCTCCTTCCTCGGTGAACACTGCTGGTCACCCTGTTTGATGATCCACCAAACACCATCGGTGCAGGCCGCGTTTTTCGGAACCAGCCATTTGTTCGTTCACCAACAATTGAAATTAATGTTTCTCACTTGAACACTCTGTAGAGCTGTCGCTGTCGTGACAAGGCCGTGTATACTCCAAATCTATAATTATGTAGGATGAAGAGTAACAGTCACTGCTGATAATGAAGTTTGCGCTCCGTGGACAATACAACGCTGTGTGAAGTAAATTGTGGCTCCACAATCGCTCTGAATGCCAATGTGTGTCTATGGAATACTAAAACACAATAGGCGCGATGCAGCTAACGCCCAACGTGGATGAAACGGACAACAGCAGCGGCTAGAGCGTTCTCCTTCCTCGGTGAACACTGCTACAAGACATTATGCTTGATGATTCACCAAACACCATCGTTGGGGGCCAAGTTTTCCGGCACCAGCGAGTTGTTCGTCCACCAACTAACTTTGAGTCTTTCTTCAACACTTCGTAGAGCAGCCGCGCAAGGCCTTTTCCTTCGCGTTAGGGTAGCGATCCTTCCTAGATGATATCGCTATTCATTGTTACTTTTTACTACAATGAGTAGTGTTTCTCCGAAAATAAAGTCAGCTGCCAAGTGCCATTACTGTAAGTACTGCCTAGGTTACTATACTATAGCTTTATAGGCCTAGCGCTAGCGCCTGGACTTGTAAAAATTTTAAAAATTATTATTTTGCAAGTCTTCAATCATTCAATCATGTTTGCATTATGTACGCGCTATCCAGCCATGTGGCGTGAACAGATTGCTTGACGTGAAAGGTAGCGATAGCGAGTCGAGTCGTACGCGATCGTTCGCGCTCGCGGACGTGTCTGACACGTGGAACGAAAAGATTTTTTTGGCGGGTAGTCGGCAAAAATTAAGTGACGGTCCTGGTCCTTCGAAGGACTAAAATGGACCGTCACTTAAAGGGGCACTCCGGCTTCATTTCCGACGCCGAGTTTTCGATGCCAAGACGAAGGTTGGTGAAAGAGAAGACGCCTCGAACAAGAACGAGTCTCCAGAAGCGATCGAGTCGAGCAGGAAGACGACTTTTGAATTTCGCCGAGCGAGCGCTGATGACGTAATGAGGGATTAGCTTGCCAGTGGAAATGCATCTGCGCACATACATTTCGCATACTTTTTGGCCAATTTTCAATCGAAGAGGAGGTTGTTTTCTATGTTCTCTCAACGTCGTGAGCGATCCCGTCTTCTATATCCTTCCAGTTACCCTGAAGGTCCTCCAGAGGAGAATTTATCTCCAGCAAAGCGTTGTTGATCCGCTAAATTCGTCTTGAGCCATATTCACCCAGTGCAGTGCTGATAAATGTAGAATGTTGAATCTGTGATAATTGTCGACGATGGAGAGAGAGGTTGATAGCCGCTGTCGCAGGGAAAGTGAAGCTGCTGGAAGTAACAACGGGGAGTTTGTTAGCATCACATGAGCATCCAGACTTCAAAGCAGCTTGACGGAATCGGGGAGTACTGACTATTTGTCTCGCCCTCAGTTTAGTGAATTTTATGACCAGGAATTATTTGATCAGGATCCCTTCTACAAGATATGTTGTACAGGTGATTTCTGAACTTGACGATATGGAGACGGACCAGTAGACCTACCAACAACGTGTACCTGCAGGAGATTCACCCAAGGATATTGCTATCCTCTTCAGTGGCTGTTGTTTTTATATGTTCACTTCTCTCAACATACTCCTGCATGGCAGCAAGAAGGTGCGCTATGGAATTCAACGCCACAATCTTCGCCCAGCTGTGGATGAAGCATGGTCAAGTCATGGCAGTACACATACTTGTAACAGATGAGAAATTGAAGTTCATTTGTGATGGGAAGTTTGACAGCCCCAGTGACCGAGTCAAGCGTTGTCTTTTGCCGTGGCACAAATTGCTGAAGAATCCGAGATGGTCTTGGAATTATGCACATGGATACTACCAGAAATAATGGTGGCATGAACCATTGTGGAATGGGACAGCTCACGGAGAATACTGGAATAGCTCAAGTATCTCTAGGTGATTGTAAATCCTGTTCTGGCTGATAGCTTCGGCCTGCTGCGCCCGTCCATGTACAATGATGGTAACATGCATTTCTGTTTTCTACATATTTGCTGGCTACTGTACTGTGGTATTACAGTTGCAGGTCCCTTATATATAGAAATATGTTCAACCCCCCCCCCCCCCCCCCTCCCCCTCCCACATTATAAATATGAACTAACAATTTCACTGTTGGACTTGCCGGCGGCTACAATATATAGAGAGCAAAGGATTAATTTATAGCAAAGAAAAGGACCAGGGGACTACAAGTTACGCTATAATGTCCACGAACAATTTCACTGTATTTGAAATAATTTTGTTTGATACCCTGAGAACTCTGAAACTTTGCAGCACTGTGGATTATATGTGGATACAACATTTATGGAAGGAAAAGTGGAATATTCTAACACATTGTTCAAATAATTATAGCACTGTTGAGATTGTGAGCACATTCCAATCAGCACTCTACATATTTATAAGCGGTGGCAATCGTTAGGAATAGGTCATGAGTTGCCAGAGTGCTCTAGTATATGAGAGAATGTTTTGTTTGTCTAATCGACGGCTCGTTTGAAGCCAGAGTTGTTTAAACTTGTTTCAGTCGACTTGATTCTAGACCGTAGTCGAAGGAGTACTATGAAGTATACACCAGACGTAGTCCAAAAGGTATCTCGTGAGAATTCTGTCGGTACACATCAGGTATCAGCTTGCAAAGATGGCTCCTCTCTGTTTCTTGAAAGCCTGTATAGTTGGACTGTGGCTCCAGCGATTCCCTTCTCAGAGCAGATACCATACCCAATACGGTCAATGCATATTGGACAGACCTGTGTGCACAACAGAAATAGTGGAGAGAAATCTCTCAGCTCATGAACACATCAGTGAAGTTTGAACTGCCGTTGTTTGTGGCCATCAGTATAAACCTATCGACTATAAGAATAATGTGCAAGAAAAACCTCGACCGTAAAATCCCGCCAGAGCGCCCCGTCTCTCCCATCCGCCCCTCCCTGACTTCTTGTCAGGGACGTGATTGATTGTATCCTCGTATGACTTTGTCGCAGTCTGTGATGCCGTACTGCACTGCAGACGTGTGCTCGACCCCGTTGGAAATGTATGCAACAGTGCCCACCCTCCTGACCAGGGATCGCACAAACCCTGCGTTTTGTCGGATCTGTTCGACTCCTGGCTCTCAGTGACCTTTGGTCGGTGTATGAGATGCACGAACAGTTTTCGTAGGGTGAGTACTTTTTCATGTGGCACTGAATGCGGCAAGTAGGACTCGCCCATCCGCCCCTCCCCACCTGAAGCGTCGAGGAGGTAGGGGCGCTCTGGCGGGATTTTACGGTATAACTACAGCTGGGGCCATGGAATTATAAAGCATCTAACTTAGGGAACTGCGATTCTGGTCTGAGTTGCGTTCGAGGCCTGGAATTCATGATGGCTATCGTATGTTGCATTGACCAGAGATCATATAAAACTTCCAAAATGCCACATTGAAACACGCACCACTTTCGAGTACTTTGGTATCCCCCACCAAATGGGCATTCGTTCCCGGGGTGGCAGGCGTCACCATTCGTTATGCCTGGATCAGATTTCATTGACCCCAACTGTCATGAAGAATCATTTTTACTTTGACTGGATTTCAGTACAAGTTGTAGAACTGCAGAATCAATTTTGTTGTATTTGGGCAACCATTTCTCTACATTTCTCTATTTGGAAACTTATGATAGAATTTTTTTATAAAATACATGTCCAAATTCCACATCTACCCAAATCGGAATACTTGATCACGTATTCAGTACTAAACGGAATGTTTAGAAACCGCCAGGGAATAGGAATGTGCTAACGAGAACTCCAGGCCAGGGTACCGTAGCATACGAACAAAACAAGATAAAAACTCACCAGTATACTTGTAGTAATTCATGTCGGTGTAATATTCACGATAAGCAACGAGGCGCCCTCCGATTTGGTCAAGCTGCTTTGAAGTCTGATCTGGTTGTTCAGATGATACAAACGGGCTCCCCATTGTTACTTCCAGCAGCTTCACTCTCCCTGCGACAGCGGCTATCAGCCTCTCTCTCTCCATCGTCAACAATTATCACAGATTCAACATTCTACTAAGTACATTTATCAGCACTGAACATGTCTCGAGACGAATTTAGCGGATCAACAACGCTTTGCTGGAGATAAATTCTCGTCTGGAGGACCTTCAGGGTACCTGGAAGGGTAAAGAAGACGGGATCGCTCGCGACGTTGGGAGAACATAGCAAACAACCTCCTCTTCGATTGAAAATTGGCCAAAAAGTGTGTAAAATGTATGTGCGCAGGTGCATTTCCACTGGCAAGCTAATCCCTCATTACGTCATCAGCGCTCGCTCGTCGAAATTCAAAAGTCGTCTTCCTGCTCGACTCGATCGCTTCTGGAGACTCGTTCTTGTTCGAGGGGTCTTCTCTTTCACCTACCTTTGTCTTGGCATCGAAAACTCGGCGTCGAAAATGAAGCCGGAGTGCCCCTTTAATTTTTGCCGACTACCCGCCAAAAAAACCTTTTCGTTTCACGTGTCAGACACGTCCGCGAGCGCGTACGACTCGCACTACTACCTTTCACTTTTCAGGTCAAGCACAGCAATCTGTTCACGCCACATGGCTGGAGAGTGCTAGTATAGTGGAGAGCGCGTACATGCAAACATGATTGGAGACTTGCAAAATTAATTTTTACAAGTCCAGGTGCTAGGCGCCTAGGCATGCACTAATGCCTAAATGCAGTAATGGCAGCTGACTTTATTTTCGGAGAAACACTACTCATTGTAGTAAAAAGTAACAATGAATAGCAATAATCATCTAGGAAGGATCGCTACCCTAACGCGAAGGAAAGGCCTTGCGCGGCTGCTCTACGAAGTGTTGAAGAAAGACTCAAAGTTAGTTGGTGGACGAACAACTCGCTGGTGCCGGAAAACTTGGCCCCCAACGATGGTGTTTGGTGAATCATCAAGCATAATGTCTTGTAGCAGTGTTCACCGAGGAAGGAGAGCGCTCTAGCTGCTACTGTTGTCCGTTTCATCCACGTTAGGCGTTAGCTGCACCGCGCCTATTGTGTTTTAGTATTCCATGGACACACATTAGCATTCAGAGCGATTGTGGAGCCACAATTTACTTCACACAGCGTTGTATTGTCCACAAGCGCAAACTTCATTATCAGCAGTAACTGTTACTCTTCATCCTACGTGTAGATTTGGAGTATACACGGCCTTGTCATGACAGCGACAGCTCTACAGAGTGTTCAAGTGAGAAACATTAATTTCAATTGTTGGTGGACGAATAAATGGCTGGTTCCGAAAAACGCGGCCTGCACCGATGGTGTTTGGTGGATCATCAAACAGGGTGACCAGCAGTGTTCACCGAGGAAGGAGAATGCAGTCGCCACCACTCCGATTCATCCAAGTGGGCGTTAGCTGCGCCGCGCCTATTGTGTTTTAGTATTCCATGGACGCACACTAGCGATCTCAGCGATTGTGGAGCCACAACATATCTTCATGCGGCGTTGCACTGTCCAAGAGCAGAAACGTCAGCAGTGACCCATCATCATACATGTAGATTTGGAGTATACATACCATGCGCCAATAGGCCTTGGCACAACAGCGGCAGCTCTACGGAGTGTTCAAGTGAGAAACATTTGTTTCGACTTTTGGTGGACGAACAAATCGTCGGTGCCGAAAAACGTGGCCTGCGCCGATGGTGCTTGAAACATCAAGCATGGTATATGGTGACTGTCAGTGTTGATCGAGGAAGGAGAACACTCAGGCCGTCGACCGTTCATCCATTTCGTTAGCTGCACTAAGTCTATTGTGTCCTTGTATTCCATGAACACACCACCATGAAGCATGGCGTCTGAGCTGTGTTCACAGAGCGTGGAGATGCTTTTGCTGCTATCTTATCTGTCCTGTGTATTCCCAAGTGTCGAAGGCTCACAACGATAGTGTTGGAGAAGTCAGATAAAATACAGTCAACGTAAGTACGCATGTGTACTCTTACTGACTGAAACATAAGTGGGGTGTAAGAGCTAATTCATATGGTGTCGTGACATTCACATGTACGAGGTTAGTGTGTAGTACTTGTTACGTACTGAATTCTGTGACTTTGTTTTGTCTCCATATACTGCATGCATTCACGTTTCACAGTTATCAGTTTGACCCTGAGTTGATGTCTGCTATCCCGTGTCTCCTCTACTTCTTTTTGTTTCCACACGGTTCATGGTGAAGCGCTGCACGTGTTCCGTCAGTTTGAACTTCAGCATAAATCGCAACTACTTGTACTTTCAGACATGTCACGTGATTGTTGCCAGGGTTTGAGCCAATCAGAGCGCTTACAGGCAGGGCCTGAACCCCTGATCATGCCCTGCCTGCCAGCTCTACTACGATATTATATGTCACGTACCCGCGCGCGCGCTTGGGCTTGCTTTCCCTTGGTAGTTGGAAGTCAGTGGCTGTTTTAGGACTCTTAGATTATGTACAGAAAGTGGTGGACATCACGCAACTGCATTGTAAATAAAAGGGTGGTTGTCAACTGACAACCGCATAATTTTTCGACATAATTAATAAAAGAATTTTCATCTAAAGAGTGAATAGCAACTAAATAGAGAGGTTGTCGGTTGACAAACCCCCTTTTATTTAGATTATGTATATGAAGTAAACACAACGTAGAAATATCACAATTGTCTCTTGTGTATTATATCTGTCTGATGTCACCAGATCGTCACATGGTGCTGTGACCAAGATACGGATCATGCCGAACGCTGATTCAACTGGACGAATCGCAACCTGACGACGAAGAATCGCGAGGCTTTTCAGATGCAGGGACACAATGGAAACTGAACGACTTCAGAACAGCACTGAAGCGTTATGTTATCATGCAAGACGCCTTTCTGCGCCGCGCAAACACAGGCGGTACTACAGCAGAATATGTCGCTCACTATTCTGCAGGTGCACTGGTGACAGGCGCATGCAAGTTCACGAGAAGGAAGCGGTCTGATGGTAACTGAAATGCCAGCAGTATGAGAGGGTGTGCATTCTGCGGCGGATCTCACCTGGACAAGAGCTGCACGAAATACACAACAGTAGCACAGCGGAAAGAATAACTGATTGAACAGAAGCGTTGCTTTGTGTGTTTGCGCACAGGGCACCGGTCAACTCAGTGCAAGGCCACCCGCATGTGTAATGTGTGTTCTCGCATGGGTCACCAATCAGAGTCACCATCATGTCACTATCTTCCCCGAATCTCAACAGAAAACTGACAGCAGTACCAACATAGTAGCTGATCAGCCTGTGGCTGACGAGGTACCAGCATCTAGCACAACAGCAGCTAGTGCAGCATCAACCAGTATCGCCATTGACCATAAAATAGTCAGTCGTCTTGATCGGTGCAGATTTCCTCTGGGAGTTTATGACGGGGAGCACCAGAGGACTTCCGCCAAGACTACAGTTTCTGCCTACCACAGTCGATTTTGTGGTGACTGGCCGAACACGTCACTCCAAGCACTCAGCTACGCCGATGAGCAGCCATGCCAGCTATCGTTTCTCTAACTGATGCAACTTCCGACTCCTGCACCATCCCAGATCTGTGGGACCTAGACTGCGTTGACATCCAGGATTCAGGCAATCTTACTAACAACGACCTAGCCATTAGGCAATTCATCATTGTTCTACGATTTTGCCTGCCACCAATCGTCATGACCTGCGATACTGAGAAGGCCATTGTACAAATCAGTGCCAACCCAGCATACAGAGATGCGACACGATTTCTGTGGTTCGCCATCTCCGACAGTCCATCAGTCACCCCATCCAGCCTGTTCACGCTCATAAGCAGTCCATTTCTGCTTGGCGCGTCTATACAGCATCATTTGGCACAGCAAGATGACAAAACAGCTAGCAGTGGCTATTGGTGAGAACATTTTCTGCTGTGCCATTGGAGTGCGCACGATACACGAACCCTGCTCTTTTGTTGGCACCGCCTCTGTAACTTACTGCATAGGGTGCAAGGTGACCGTTGTCGGTTTACATGTACTCCAGTTATTACACCGTGCATGCACTGGGTCTGTGCTGTACTGTGCATCCATAGGTGTCCGTTTGCGGTAGCGCAAGGTGACACGCAAGGTTGATGTATTGTGTGGTCCGCTGCTATTCGAAGCTCTCGGAGTCGGAAGCGTTACCTCTGTTTCCCCTGTTCCTCCCTGCGCGGAGTCTGTAGTTTTGGCTTGCAGTCGCTGTTACATGCACGTTGGCAGTGGCATGTGTTTTGGTTTTCAGTTGTCTTTATTTGTTTTGTGTGGACGACAGTTCAATATTCTAGCAGTTGCTACATTCCGTAGTTATCTGCGGTTGGTGTTCGAGAGAGCAAACTGTGTTCTTCTCCAGAGTGGAGTAAACCATTCGCTTGTGTCTGAGGAAAACCCTGTGTGTTGACGAAGTGGGTTGACTTGGCTGGAGAGTGAAAGTACCACATGGTCGCATGGTGTCCCGACATATCACCGAACGACAATTCACCGAGCGACAGTTCACCGACTGACAGCTCACCGAACGACAGCTCACCGAATACCCAGTTCACAGAATGCCCATTTCACCGAATGCACAACCCACAGAATGACAGTTCACCGAGCGGCCAATTCGCCGAACAGACATTTCACCGAAAGAAAGAAAAAATAAAGAAGGACGGAGAGAATTTTGAATTTTTGAATATATTTCAAGGAATACCCAGAGGCCATTAAGCCTATCGAGGCGGTCTCCATTTGTGTACAGAGGTGAGCAGATCAATGAAGAACAATAGACAAGCAGCGAACATGTTGCAATCACTCCACAACCAACGTTGAAGAATTTTGAATTTTCAAATGTACTGATATTTTACACCCAAAACGTACTAAATTGAACCCTTACTGTTGATGTTTCAACCAGCTAACACAGTGTTTTACTCTTACCAGTGGTGATGATTGGAATAAGGGATAAATTCAGTAAAAACTCGCTGCTTTTCAGAGTTATTCTTCCATATTTGCAATTTTTGTGCTTACCATTTTGGTCATTTTGGTCACAACTTAACCGTGGAAATGTAATTTTTGCACGCAAACCTGACACATGCACTGGTTATGCGACGTCTGACTGGACATGTACTGCATTTGCCACATAACGTGCAACCAGCGCAAGTACGTCAGTGCCAGCATTTCAGCCCTGCGAAACTGAACGCCAGTGAAGTAATAGTTAGCCTGACTACGAACCAGTCATTACAATTATTTTACAGTAGAATTTCGGTGACCTGTCTTGTCGGTGATATAGCCATTCGGTGAAATGTCTTTCTGTGAAGTGTCTTTCGGTGAATGGTCCAGTCGGTGGATTGTCCATTCGATGATTTGTCTTTCGGTGAAGTGTCTTTCGGTGAAGTGTCGTTCGGTGAATTGTCATTCGGTGAATGGTCAGTAAACCCATGGTCCACAAAATCTTAGAACTAACTTAGGGGGGGGGAAGTTAGGGTCTTCTGGCGTATGGTATATGGCCCAGTATCTGCGGAAATGGACCTTAGGGTGATTTTTCACAAAATGACTTTTTCTGCTGTTGTCATCTATAGGTATCTAGTGATCACATGGCAAAGTATTAGACCGAACAAAGCAATATTGATGACCCAGAAGCTTCTCAAACAAGGATAGGTACATATCAGAAATACAACAATTTATCACAGTGTTTTCCACATCGGAATACGATGTGTTACAGTGAAATAACTAAAAAAAAGACAGTGTAATAAATCATCCATCCAGTTTTTGTTATAAAACAACTCTTGGGCAACCTCTGGCATAGAGCATGGATGGCCTTGATCCTCATCACTGCATACCAATGAAAACTGTTTGAACGCCATCCCAAGTCTGCTGAAAATCCACAGAAGTGCAGAACAGGAGGGAGGGTGGCTACAACTACACCTGGAGTCCCAGTCTGTGAATCCCACAGGGAATACGACACAGGCACAACTTTCTAACACCCCACACTTCATCTCATACATGATTTAGAGGTAGTCCATCACTGCTGCACCTCTGTGAAATTTGAGCTCTGTGGGAACTGGCGGCATGCGCGTCAGTGCGCCATGATTCCAGCACTGAGCGCAGAGAGAGTTCGTAGCTCATCAATTAATGTTCAGCTCTTGCCCCGTCCAAGGGCCCAAGGCAAGGGGTTTGGTGTTCACCACGTCCAGTGTGGGAGCCTGGGAAAATTCAGATCATGTCACTAGCGGCAGCGCTCTTTCGTCCTGACTCGAGTTGATCCAGGGCGTTTCAGTTCGTCTACCTCTGTTGCCGTCGCCTCACTAGTTTCTCCTCGTTGAGTATTTCTCCTGAGCGGAGCTGTACTAAATTCAGAAGGGCCCTACAAGGATTTTCATATGTCAGAAAGTACTTTTGCCAGCAGAGAGCTCCTTTGGCGGAGCGCCTAAGTCAAGTTGAAATTCTCGTCGCAAATAGGAATTGCGAGTCGACAAAAACATCTTCTGGAAACTGTCGTCGTTCTCTATCAGACGCGAAGATTCCTGCCTAGGAAATCCAATGACTTCTGGCAGAGTTGGACGGCAACTAGCTGGCCATCGTGAGCGAACTCTCCTGCTACTGGGACGATCAAAAGCATTCATTGTTGCGATTAGTTTTTGTTTGAATGTGCAGGGCGCGAAGCAAGAGTTTTTTTGCCGTTCCAGAAAATGACTTATACTGAAACAAATGATTTTCACCCGAATGTCGATTCTCGCTGATACATGTACTGGGCCATATAATATGAGCAGCATGAGAGTGAAGTAAAAGACTATTACTATTACTAGTATTAGCTCAAACATTCAGTCTTTCAAGAGTAGGTGTTTCGTCACGGAATAGGTTCTCAGTTCACTTACACACTGCAACAATGGACCAGCAGTGTCCAGCATACAATAGAGTCATGTGAATATGTACCGTATGCATACTCACAGCTGCAAGGCCAGCGCCCCGTGGCTGCTTGACTTCTCAATCGATATAAATATTCACAACAGTACGACTCTGTGATCAATCAGGGCTCTGTGAGCAGTTATGCTTCGAAGTAGTCACAAATGCCCCATGATCAGTCACAAAACTAAACTTGGCAACCAGTCACAGCTTCCACGGTGCCCCAAGACCAGGCACTAGAGATGACCGTAGTAAATCTGCAGGAAGTTTCATAATCTGTTCATTGCAGAGTCCACTATACTATGATTCAAGAGGGGGTAGCGTTCCTGCGGATGCGGAAAACTTGGCTGGAACCCGAGTGTCACGTGAACCCTGATTTTTAAGACTTTTATTATTTGTTTTACGATGAGCCTATTATACGCGATACAGGCTCAGAACACACTTTTCGCCTAGTTGGCATATCAGGGATGTAGGGCGGAGCAGCCCATATCCCCAATTATGACACGCGAGTAATTATGACACACGAGTAATTATGACACGCGAGTATTAGTGAAATACGATTGGCGTATTGTGCTGGACTGACTGCGGTAATGTAAAGCTAAAATCAAGCAGTCAGTTTGCCCTTAGCATGGCCTTGTCATGAGGGTACCACATCCGTGGAAAGGCAACATGCCGGCTAATCTCCCTGAGAAGTTGAGTGGTTATCAGCAGGCGATGACGCTGTGTCGATGATGACCTGTTGATGCCCGACAGGAACCTTGCGAGGAGAGTCATTGGGCCCGACGGGTAGGTAAAGCCAACTTCCACATGAAGTTTGCGGATGGCCGACATGTAGACATGGACAGATCGAGGCTGAAAAGTTCTGAACAACTCGGCAGCAAAATAACACAAAAAGTAAAAAGTCATCACCTGGCAATGGATTCCAGGCATGCCCTTGACAGAACTAGAAGTAACGGGTATCGGCGGAAAAATATTTCCAGCTGGTGCCAGTGCTGCTAGCTGCAGCACGGAGTCCGTCAACTGAGAGTTGGCAAGACTGGCTGATCTGGCTCAGCTGCTGCTTCCGGAGCCCTCGATGTTTCAAACACCATCGGCGCAGGCCACGTTTTTTGGCACCGACGATTTGTTCGTCCACCAACAGTCGAAACAAATGTTTCTCACTTGCACAACCCGTAGAGCTGCCACTGTTGCGCCAAGGCCCATTGGCGCATGGTGTATATACTCCAAATCTACATATATGATGATGGGTCACTGCTGACGTTTCTGCTCTTGGACAGTGCAAAGCTGCATGAAGATATGTTGTGGCTCCACAATCGCTGAGAACGCTAGTGTGCGTCCATGGAATACTAAAACACAATAGGCACGGCGCAGCTAACGCCCACTTGGATGAATCGGACGACAGTGGTGGCGAGTGCATTCTCCTTCCTCGGTGAGCACTGCCGGTCACCCTGTTTGATGATCCACCAAACACCATCGGTGCAGGCCGCGTTTTTCGGAACCAGCCATTTGTTCGTTCACCAACAATTGAAATTAATGTTTCTCACTTGAACACTCTGTAGAGCTGTCGCTGTCGTGACAAGGCCGTGTATACTCCAAATCTACATGTAGGATGAAGAGTAACAGTTACTGCTGATAATGAAGCTTGCGCTTGTGGACAATACAACGCTGTGTGAAGTAAATTGTGGCTCCACAATCGCTCTGAATGCCAATGTGTGTCTATGGAATACTAAAACACAATAGGCGCGGTGCAGCTAACGCCCAACGTGGATGAAACGGACAACAGCAGCGGCTAGAGCGTTCTCCTTCCTCAGTGAACACTGCTACAAGACATTATGCTTGATGATTCACCAAACACCATCGTTGGGGGCCAAGTTTTCCGGAACCAGCGAGTTGTTCGTCCACCAACTAACTTTGAGTCTTTCTTCAACCACTTCGTAGAGCAGCCGCGCAAGGCCTTTCCTTCGCGTTAGGGTAGCGATCCTTCCTAGATGATATTGCTATTCATTGTTACTTTTTACTACAATGAGTAGAGTTTCTCCGAAAATAAAGTCAGCTGCCATTACCATGATTACTAATACTAGGCATTAGGACTGCCTACTACTAGTAGGGATTTCAGTCACGTGACTTTTTGGCCCGAAAGAGCCTTCATGCAGCTGCATTGATTTGGGGATCTGCGCATGGCACAATTTTTGCGGAGGCGTTCAACTGTCACTGGCTGATGCAGTGACGCTTGGAGACAAAATCGAACGGGTTTACATGAGAGTAGAGGTTTTGAGCTTTCATTAATTTTGGTACCAATCTCGGTGAAATGGCGTAAAAAAGACTGGATTCGTGCGTCTTTCAATGATTTCAAAGTCGATTTTCGATTTGATGCAAGCATTGCACACACTCGCAACATCGATAATCGGATTCTGCACCCTCGATTTAGTTTAGATCAGTTCCTTGTATCTTGCTGACGAGTCGCGGTTGTTCGCGAAATTTAGTAGAACGCCATGGCATGCGAGAAAGACGAGTCTTGGATTGGCCCTCTGTGCAAGAAGCTGTCTCTGACGCGTAAACAGTTGCAATGCGCTCCGTCTTGACTCGCCATCAGGGCGGGTAGCAGTGGATAGTCCTGGCTAGCTGACGAACAGCCTCGTCCTTGAACTTCTGTCGTGGACTACAAACACGCAAATAAATTGGCAGTCGCTGATTTTGCTGTTGTCAGCAGTGGATGGCAAGGAAATAGACAAAGTGAACGCGAAAGCAGTTGGGACGAAAGTCAAGCGGGTGAGATACCGACGGAAGAAGCTGCTGAAGGACAAAGCCGAGGACGCCATCAGCGAACTGCTTTGTCAGCCGTTCGTTCTGCCTGAACTGGATGTCATCCCAGCACAATGTCGGTACTGAATCGTGTGACATTCAAAAAGAAAATGCCAGTAAATTTGAAAAAAATTCTGTTGAAAGCCTGTCAAAGAAAATCGTTGATCTGGAAGAAGAATTAGCAAGAAAAAGGGAAACTGCAGAAATCTGTTGTGTGTTCCACGCGCCGAACCTGACACATCGGCCTTTAGCATTGACTCTCCTCCTCTCCTCTGGTTGCTTTAAACGTTCTCGGCTAAAACGAGATGTCAACCGGCATGTGGCTCGCCAGCATGGACTCTCTTACCCTGACTCTGGCTCCCTGTCACAAGGGAGTGACGTGGCCCTATGCCAGGCTATGGGGCAGTCATGCTATAGTGGTAGTATGTGTGTGTGTGTGTGTGTGTGTGTGTGTGTGTGTGTGTGTGTGTGCGCGCACACACACGTGTGCGTGTGGGTGGGTGTTGGCGCACGGACTGGTGGTGGGTGCGCGTGTTCATGATGAACAGGTCTATATGTATGCTTGAAATGGTGTGTGAGAGTGCTGTTGCTGTTGTTGCTGCTGCTGAGCCTCTGTCTCTCCTTCTGGCATGTGAACATTGCAATGTCGCGTATTAATTGTGAGGCCAGTCGCAACCACTTTTGCTGAGCGCGTCACTTGTAGATACATGTATACTATATTTTTACTTCGGCCGGGAAGCTCATTGTCCTGTTTCTTGTTCAAACATTATTGGTACATGTATGCTATGCCATATCAGTATGTACATTTATCCAACAGGTGAATTTTGATACAATGAGCAGCAGTTTCATAGATTCTAAGCCTGTTGCTAAGGTCGTTGCTATGGACGCCATTGTTGTTATTTCTGTTCAGTTTTTAAAAATTCAAAAAAATATTCAGTGATTTTATACCGGTGGGCTCCACTAATCATGCTGTCCAAGTTTGGTGCGATTTGGAGCACTTTGGGCTGTTGCTAGGGTGTTGCTATGGCCTTCTTGAAACCCGTTTTGTGCCGTGCTTCCCATCCTAATTGTATACTTGCCGATGAAGGGTACCCACCCGTATTCAAATGATCATAACTCTGGTTTCCCTTGGCCGATTGCTCTGATTTTTTGGCTGGTTGATAATCACATCCATATCTTTCATTTGAGCCATAATTGCAGTATGCACTGTTGACAACAAAAAACCGCCTGAAATCCCTACTACTAGTATACCAGGTATACTGCATGCCTAGGCCTAGGCGCCTAGCGCCTGGACTTGTAAAAATTAATTTTGCAAGTATTCAATCATCATCATGTTTGCATTATGTACCATGCATGATGTACGCGCTATCCAGCCTCTCTACTAGGTACACGGGTGTTTCGCAGTGGCCACTCGTCAAGATGGCGGCAAATCCGAGAGTACAAAAATTTCGACTCTGCCTATGTGGGCGGCGGATGCGAATCTCGCACGTGCATGCAAACTCTAGCCTTCTGCAGAGCTGGGTAGAGCAAGTGTGTGGCCAGTGCAGGAACGACGACCTTTTCCAAGAGAGAATGTGGCTCTTTTCATCCCAACATTTTACTCGCCACGCTCTCCCTCCCAGCTTATTGATACGAGTATGTGCTACCGAGTAGAAGTCTCCATCCTCAGAGTAGGCCTGGCAGAATCGCAAGGTTGAAATACTTGCTCACTTGGTTTTTTGGTCCTTTGAGGTGTTGATGTGATTGTTGTGTACAACTCGAAGTGACAAACTTGAGACCCCCGCGCCACAAAAAACTAAGGCGTGCCACAAAGTTTCGTTTGGCTGTTCAATGAAAGGACGTATGGAAGCAGGGATAAAAACTATCGTGGCTGCCGGCAAAACTCTTAGTAATGTAATAAACGGGGGTGAGACTTTGGTAATTCCAAGGAGAATGTACGCACGGCCATTCCCCAACGAAGACGAACTACGAGCTCAAAAACACGCCGATTTTCAAACAAACGACGCAGGAAAGAAGACATGGCCGCAGTGTTCCCGTGTGGCCTTCAAAACACCTAATTTTACTTCGATAGCGGCTGGTTCAGGGCAAATTCAGGCCCAATTCGACAGCGTCGTACCGCTCAGATTCGCCCAAAACACGAGGAAATGTACGGTAAATACAAATGCGTACACATTTGGCGTACGGGGACGACTGGCCAGAGTTCATGCACTGCAAACACCCGTGGGTAGCGAGTCGACGTACTAGTCGTACGCGCTCGAGCTCGCGGACGTGTCTGACACGTGAAACGAAAAGGTTTTTTTGGGGGGTCCGGGCAGTCGGCAAAAATAATAATTTTAAAAAGTGACGTCCTTCGCCTTTGAAATCACGCGCGCCATTCTGCTCTGTTCCTGTGGCAACGACGTCGATCCATAATCACGTCTCGCTAAAGCTATAAAGGCTAGCCAAGTATGCAAAACACGTATCGCGCACCCCGATCGACGTGATCAAGTACGTCAACGACTCAAAAGGCCTACGTTGTAAGTTACGTGGTACCCATGGTGCTAAAGGTCCCTGGCCTAAGACAAGGACGTGAAGAGGCGTTCTTGTACCACAAGAAAAAATACCTTTCCCGGCGTAGGAGCTTGACGGAGCCCTGACATGATTTTTTTTTTTTTTTTTTTTTTTTTTTTTTTTTTCTGTGCCAAGCCTCTTATACGGGCAAAATAAACACAATTACGAGTGCAACCTCACCAGCACCGGCAGAAAAACGAGCAAAAAATGCCTCTTATACGGGCAAAATAAACACAATTACGAGTGCAACCTCACCAGCACCGGCAGAAAAACGAGCAAAAAATGGCTGTGAAGACAGTCGAGAGAGCAAAAAATTAATGGCTGTGAAAACAGTCGAGAGAGCAAAAAAAGGCTGAGAGCAAAAATGGCTGTGAAAACAGTCTAGTACGGAGCCTCGGGAGGGAGCTTTAACCGATGCTGCTCATGGCAACCGCAAATCGGGCCGAGTCATTTGCATCTGAGGGCACGCGGTGCCGATGGCCTCGCAGACTGGCAACAGCCGCACGGATGAGGGCAAAGCTGAGCTTACATCGGATGTAGGACATTGTGGCAGCGTACGGCTCCTGCTTCTTGTCGGCGAGCATCGATGCCAGCCGAGCATAGAGTGCTGTCGCAGCTTTGCCATACCCTCCAGTGCAGGACAAGACAACTGGTGAGAAGGAGGCGTGCTCGACGTTGGTGATCCGTTCCTCGTAGCGGCGACGCTTCTCCTGCTCATGTCGCTTGTACACAGCGGGCAAGGCAAACTTGGCGTTGGTGGGGGCGTGGGGGTTGAAAACCCGGACATCAAAGTACGAACGCTCGTACCGACCTCCCCAGACTCCACTGGCACCGATGTCTAGGCGGGCGTTGTCTTCAGTTGAAGCTGACCGTAGCGTCATCCTCTCACCTGTCAGCGGCTCTAGCAGCGGTTCCACCACAACTTGGTGCGCAACTTCCTTCATGATGGATGCTGTGAGGTCGCGTACCTCGTTGTGGCGGAGGCTAGGGTAGCCGCCGGTTGAGCAGGAGAGAGCATGGGCCACGGTGAATGATTTACCACAGCTGCAAGCAGAGGGCAAACGCTTCAGAGGCCAGCCATATCGCAATGAAACCGCATCGTGAAATGCGCCCTTCGATAGCGTGAAGCCAAACATCTTCAGTGGTTTGCATGTCAGCCACGACGAGGCACCCTTCTCCGCCGCCAGCTCCCTGGACCGCTTTAAGTCCGAAGCGATGCTCTCTTCCACAGCGACTAGGGTCTCCTTCTCCCTTACGGAGTGGATCCTGCGCACCTTCGCCTTCTCTGCCTTCATGGTGTGGTGAACATCACCTAGGTCCGTGTTTTGCACGATGATCCGCTCCACCAATGGCTGCGTGATGGTCCTGGAGTCATCCAACTGGCTGGCGAGATCGCACGGGTTGATTAGACCCATGCCCCCTAGGCGACAAGGCAGAGCGAGGAGAGTGCGGGTGGTCTGATCAGGAGCGGGGTGTCCTGTGAGCGCCGGGATAAACTCGCCGTGGATAATCTCCTCCAGTGGCTGGAAATTCTCCGTCGCTTCTGGCATGGTGCGAGCGAGGAATGTCCACTTGCCCTTCAGCCCTTGCGTGAACGCCGTGTACGCTGCTTGTGGTTGCGATTGGGCGTACCTGGTGAGGACTTTCAGTTCCTTCACCCATTCCATGACCTTCGCTGCAACAAACTGCTTGCAGAAAGTAGCAGTGCCCAGTCCCGCACCCAGGTGACGGCAACCATCTTGCATGATCGCGATGTTAGTCCCATGGAACACTTCCTCCGCGGTTTTGGCAAACTGTGGTTTCACCAGGAGAGTGGACTTGGAACCATTGATGAAGTATCCGTACTTGTGGCCCTCCTCCTCGAGCGTGTTCCACCATACACGCAGCGCACGCATACGGCCTGCTGCTGTGGAATCATCCGCAAACCAGATGTGCTTTGCCGCTGAGCTGCTCGCCGCCTTCTGCATGAGTGGGAGGAGCCCAATGGCATACATGGGCATTGCCATCGGGTCTCCCTGGGTGGTGCCCTCCTCAGAAAGAAGACACTCCCCATCGACGAACAGCCGTGCGGGATGCCGGTAGGTGTTGGTGACGGCACCCGCGATGGCCGGACAGAGGTGACGGATGTTGTGCAAGCACACACTGCGGTTCAGCCTGTTGAACGCATTGCTCGCGTCTGCTAGGAGGACTGCTTCGGTCTCTTCCTCATTCCATAGGTGCCGCATTGCGTGGATTGCTGCTTCCACACCACATTCTTGGCCGCCACACAGCTGAAGCGACCCGACCGCCTGTTGGATCTGCTCTCCGATTATGGTGAGGATGGCTTTGCCTACTATCCTTCTGAGGACTTCACATATGCCGATTGGGCGCACCCCGGGCTTCTTATCCAGAGGTACCAAGCGACATGCCGTGAATGACTCGAGGGAAATTGGGTTGATGATTCCGGTGGCGATGCGCTTGGCGCAGGCGGCGATGCTATCACATAGCTGGTCGGAGGACGCTCCGAATGAGGTGCACAAGCGTTTCCAGCTGGTAGAGTCCATGCCGGAAGGGCCTGCTGCTCCATTTGTCCTTAGCACC
This sequence comes from Sycon ciliatum, assembly GCF_964019385.1. Classification (NCBI taxonomy): domain Eukaryota; kingdom Metazoa; phylum Porifera; class Calcarea; order Leucosolenida; family Sycettidae; genus Sycon; species Sycon ciliatum. The sequence goes on from NC_088644.1 coordinate 43,577,179, forward strand.
GATTGCCGAATGATGTCTCTGTTCAGAGCTTCGAACAGCACCGGGTGCGGCAGTTCAGGGCAGGGGCCGATGATGAGGGCGTCTGCATGCAAGGGTTCCGCCGGCGGGTGCTTCTCTTTCAGCGTTTGCCTCACGGTTTTACCATCAGCGGAGGAGTCCAGATTTAGCAGCCCACCCGAGGGCGTTGCTGTCAGGGACTGGAGAGCTGCGCCCAGTTTACCATTTGTGATGAGGGTAGCGAATCGTCGCGCGTCATCTGGACTTTGGGCCCGTTTCCCGCCACGTTCCTTGGTTAGTTGGCGCTGGATGGTACGTGCTTCCCGTACGAGTTCATCGATGTTTCCCTCGTTCCATAGCTGCATTCGTCGGTTCAGACATTCCACATGCACCTTACGTGTCAAGCAGTTGACCGGTTGTTGCAGTAGAAGACTGTGGCAGACCATAAGTGCCTTCAAGGCTATGCCTTCTCCCGCCGCGTTTGTTCCAAACGTGTTGAGGTAGCGAGCGCTCAAGTCCACCACTGACCTGCCATGTGCACCCGATGGGATGGCGAACAGGTTAGGCCGGAAGTGTACGATTTCCTCGTACGCTGCAGCTATGACCTGTCCTGTGTCCTCGGGGCTCAGTTCACCGAGTCTGAGTCGTTGGTCAGCTGGCGGGATTGGCAGTGTTGCAGCCCCCTGCCCACTAACTGTACCGTGCGCGTTTGTGAGTTCCGGTTCGCTGTTGCTATTGGGCTGCGAGGAGCTCAGGCTCGCTAGGAGGGCGACCTCTTGTGCCGTTGGTTGTCGGTCTTGCCGTGGAGCATTGGCTTCACGTGGCAGTGCATCTTCTCCACAGGAGCCGGTCTCCGAGGGTGTTGGTGTAGAGGCATCGAGAAGGTCCCATGCTACCTTTTGCGAATTGGAAATCGGGTCGGCGAGGTGGCGTTGTTCCAGGGTGTCCCACGCCAGCTGCTGCGAGGCCGACTCGTGGGTAGTGCCATCTAGTCCTTGGCCCTGACCCTGACCGTCGATGCAGAGCTCGGCGACGTGGAGCTGTTCCAGTACGTCCCACGCCAACTGCTGCGAGTCCGACACCTGCTTGGTGCTATCTAATCCTTGGCCCTGACCGTCGGTGTGGAGCTCGTCCAGAGGCGGAGTGTCCCGAGCCGACTGTTGCGACACGTGGGCTTCGCCCTGGGTTGTCGGTCTCCGCGTGGGGGACGCGGCGGCTGGAATGTATCGTATGGTTCGAAAGCCTACGGGACTGGCCTTCGCCGCGACGGTTTGCAAATTTCGGCATCTTGCCCTGTTCCCGGGCCCGCAATCCTCGCATAGCTTGCCAGCTTCTCGGCAACAGCAGCCTTTTCCGCACTTGGAATTGCCAGTGCACTGGCAACACTGGCCGTCGGGGACGCCAGTCGCGGAGTTGCCCTTTGCGGGCATCACTGTTGAGAGAGCTACCAAGTCTACTTGTGCAAAGTTCACGAAACTCGGGGGAAAGCAGGAGCACAAAATTCAAACTCTACGTCATGGGACCTAAAACCAATAAAAAGACATGATTGTATTCTCCTCCACTGGCCTTTGCCTGAATGGAGGGAGTTTGAGCAGTGAAAATATCATCAGTATCACAGTCATAATCTACAGGCAACGGGATTAGGAGGATTGAGTAAATATTATTATGTCAGGGGCCGCAGCTACCGGCGGGGAGGAGAAGGTCTTCAATGCCGAAGATAGGAGGGTTCGAGTCCTGAATCCTAGGAAGACTCCCGCCGGGGGTCACCCAGTTCACGCCTCCATTTTCCAAGTACGTTCAAGGTGCGTAACTTGCTGCAAGATAGGGATCGCCACGTGCTTCATGGTCGAACAGCTCAACAAAGGCCGCGATCATCCCTGCTACTATTTCACGACTGCCGCACACGTTATTTTTTGCAGCGATTGTGGAGAGTATCGTTGGGCTCAGATTGTGTACGAATGGGATCCCAAGGATTACAAACCCAGTAGCACGTTCCCGCCGGATGGAACCGTTGTCGAGGAAAACAATGACCGAGGATGGCTGCGGGTGCCCGAAGACTACATAAAGAACTGCGGCAAGGGAGAGTGGGATCGCTATCCGTATGATTATGGTATTATTGCTCTGCGCAAGGACAACTTGGAACAGAGACTAAAGAATGAGCTTGACAAGCTGAGCGGTGAAAATGCAATGGTGCACGTCCCAATGGCCCAACAGCCGCGTATGGAGTCTGTTGACCAGGCGTTCCTGTGCGGGTTTCCTGCAGAGGTCAAGAACGAGAAGGTACTAGGTCACATGTACTGGGTGCCCGTTGATAAATCCAAGAAAGCTGAACCGCTACAGGATGACATCAGCTTTAAAAAGCGCAGAGTCCAGGAGAGAGAGACCTCTGCACTGTTCGCCATGCCGCAACGTCATATGAATGACGGCGACGGCGATAGAACCAACAAAATCAGCAGCAACCAGGAACTTGTGGTCAAGCGACTCTACCGTCACTACATTGATTCAAGCGCTGGACAGGCCGGCTCACCCGTGTACTGCTACAACGATGAAGACAAGGAGTACGTCGTTTACGGCATTCATACCGGACGCTGGCTCTTTAGCGATGCCAAGTCGAATTTGTACTGCAAAGTAGCAGTGCGGATCCAGGAGGTCTACAAAGACATGAGTAAGTGGATCGAACTGAAGGAGGCCGACGAGCAAACTGCCCCGCCAGCTCAGAAACATTCCACAGAAGGTAAGGTTCATTCCGTGAAACTTGAGACTACTACTAAGTAGTTCAAAAAGCTAGGACCGTTCTACAGTAGAAATCAATTTTTTTTAACACAATTACCACAAAAAACGGCAAGGATGAGTGCGAAAGAGACGGCAGGAACAGTAAAATAGCAACAGAAACAACCACGACGACGACGACAACAACAACAACAACTACAAACCTGGAGCCACAATCTCACCCTCTGACCCAATAATTCCGGATTCCCACTAGGCCAATTTTGCAGCCGACATGGAATTGTATGACAAAATCGTGAAGATCGGTGCGAACATTTCCCCGGTGTAACCAGTGTTGTCGGACAAGGTTCCAACCAGTCTGCGGCGAGTTTCTTAGTGGTTGGAGTGGTGCGAGCCTCTGACCAATCACTATTGGCTTGTCACCATGACAGCAGAGAGTGTCGGTGCAGATCCTGAACTGGTTGCACTGGATTGCTACTTGACGCCAGCCCTTCACGCCGTTGACTTTGCAGCTCGTGTAAAAACGATCTCATTTCCGCTCTGGCGTCTACTACGGTCTAGCATGGCTGCCTACAATGCGTACGTGTGTGCACAGAGCGCCACAGGCCAGCAAAAATAATCGCTTGTCGTTCGTTCTGTGTGAACCGGTAATCCGAATCATCCGACTTAGACAGTCGATTTCATGTTGAAGTCCATATCATGCCTGGTCTCCGCTAGGTCGAGTTTTTGGCCAATCGCGGTTTATCGACTATGGAATCATACAAAAAATCCTCAAGATCGGCGTGAAAATTACCTGGTGATGCCGCAGGCGTTTCCGACAAATTTGCGTGGGTGTGTGTAAAGGTCCAATCCAGTTGGTCGATCTCATGTGGGAGTCGGTATCGGAGCGTCGACCGAAATATCGGACAGTATGGACCAGGCATAAGAGCATCGGCTGAAAATTCAGCCTAGTGGGAACCCGATATCACTCCTTTCCCATTGATATTACAATTATACATGTTTCACACAGTTATACACCACTACTCAAAAACGGTCTATTGGCTACAAATTCTTCCAAAATAATAATTTTTTTATTATTTTTGGAAGAATTTGTAGCCAAGAGACCGTTTTTGTGTAGTGGTGTATAACTGTGTGAAACATGAACTGTGGCTACAGTGGAGTCTGCACACCCTTAGGAATTATACATGTAACAAGCATAAACCATGACTTTCTTCCCAGTGCCTAATATCTAGGCCCGCTCGCGAAACCAATTTAATCGTGAATACCGCTGTTTGAAGATCTCTAGGATGAGTGAAACGTGAACTTACAGCTATGTAATGTAGACAGACCTTAGCCTTCAGTGTTCAGTGTGGGCATATTGCTCTGTACATAATCTGTGCGTGGAGCACTTGACTTGAGCTGCTCTGATTGGCACTGTGTGTGTATATGTGTGTGTGTGTTTGTGTGTGTGCATGTTGTGTGTGTGTGTGTGTCTATATATGTGTGTATGTGTGTGTGTGTGTGTGTGTGTGTGTGTGTGTGTGTGCGTGTATGTTGTGTGTGCGTATGTGTGTGTATGTTGTGTGTGTATGTGTATGTGCGTGTGTGGGCATGTGTGTGTCCAATGTACTGGCTGTGTTGTTTGAAGGATCCGTTGAGAAGAAACAAACTAGCTATCTGTTTGGCACTGGAACGTAAGTGTATGCACTGTGTAATGAGTGTGCATGTGTGTGTGTGTGTGTGTGTGTGTGTGTGTGTGTGTGTGTGTGTGTGTGTGTGTGTGTGTGTGTGTGTGTGTGTGTGTACCGTAAAGTCCGCTGCAAACGCCCACTTCGCAGCAAACGCCCACCCCAGCGGGTCCATACTATTTTCGTCTTTTTCTGTTCAATATAGTTGTAGCAAACTGGCTTGAAGGTCGAATGCGTACGAAAACGGCTGTAATGCCTACAAACTGCCTATGTCTTTCCAGGAGGCTCTGCAAAAGCGATTGTGTGTGCACGTTGCGTGCCAGCACGATTGTGTGTGCACGTTGCGTGCCAGCACGATTGTGTGTGCATTGTGTGCATTGTGAGTGCACGATTGTGTGTGCACGTTGCGTGCCCCCACGTTACTGCGAGGTTTGTGTGTATGTCCTGTTGTGGACATGAAAATCCAGTTGAATGACCGGGGCCGGCACCTTCAATGCGTACAGAACGTTGCGTGCAGTGCACATGTTGATCCGATGCGACCAACGCGCTGCAGTGCATAAATGAATGTGTGAAAACGGGGCAGGCGGGCAGGCATAGTGGGATGGTCTAAGACCATGATTGAGAAACAGAGGGTACCAGGTTCAAGTCCTGGTTGGAAGCGGAAGGACTTTTTCCAGTTGTGCTGCGACCCACTGCTAATTGGGAACTCGTGGCCTGGCACGAGGGTAACATGGATGCAGCTAGTGGGATTTCGGTCTTTGACCACTTGGTGGTGGGTCTGATCTACTCACCTCCCACCGTCTAGGCACTGCATCTGCGCCTTGATCCTAGAGGGTGGTGGTGTTCCCACGCGGCGGATGCGGAAAACCTGGCTTCCAACCGAGTCTCACGCGAACCGTGAATATTTTTTATCATTATGTGAAAACGGTGCTTATCGTCTAAATTTGAGGTTTTTGAGTTACCATGCCCCTGATGTTAGCTAGCCTTAGCTCTAACTTTCATAGAAAAAACCTAGTGGAAATCCATTAACATTTTTTTAAAATAAATTTAAGGCGTGTGTGTGTGTATGTGTGTGTGAGTGTGTGTGTGTGTTTGTGTGTATGTGTGTGTGAGTGTGTGTGTGTGTGTGTGTGTGTGTGTTTGTGCGTGTGTGTGCGCACGTGCCAGTACTTCAGTACTGGTTTTTCCTTCCGTTCTAATTCACGGTTCTTGGTATTTGTCCCACAGACCAACTTCAGATGAGCCTATGGATGAGCAGACAAGTCCCACGATTGACAAAGGTAAATGCGACCTTCACTTCTAGGCAAAACCACTAGGACCCATGATGGGTTCCTGGGCCAGCATGCACCAACACTTCATGATTTTGTATTGCTGAGGATGGTTTACACACATGCACACAGTACTTGTGCAATTATACCTGCCATCACCATCACAATTTCGCGTTTCATTTGTTCACCTAATTCTTAGGCAATGTACAACAGCTCCAGAGCCTACTCTGAGCAGACAGAGAACCTTAGAGCAGGCCAGTAAACTGGTATCAGAAATAAAAATTGCTCCCAAAAAGCACACAGTCAACAACTACACACACACACACATACACACACACACACACACACACACACACACTACTGCTACTACTACTATTGACAGCTGCCAGAAATGGCCACGCCGCTCCCCAAAGGGAGGTACTGTCAGAGAGGTTAGGGGAGAGGTAGGCAGTGCTTCAAATGGCGCTCCAGGTCCTGTCGCCTCCGAAACTGGCGTTGACTACAGACTCGGCAATGATGTTCAAAGTGCTGGCGATCAGTCACTGTAGGGCGCTTCGGGCGGGGTCCACAGCGATGGCGCTTGAGGCCAGCAGTAGACTTGAAAGTACGCTGGCAGGCAGTACACACCGGGACCTCGGCAACAGGAGGAGCATCAAAAGGCGGTCGGTCGTCACAGTTGCCACTCCCCAGGCACTTATGCACTGCAAGCCCACCCCTGCTCCGGAGCCATCTACTGCAGGCAGGACACTGCACCGACCCAGGCTGCTGTGATACGGGGAGCTGTCGGACTGCTGTGCACTTGTGCCGGGCCATGTCGGCTCGCCGACGAAACAGGCGGCCGCAAACGTGGCACACAATCGTCTTCGGGGCAGGCTCCTTCACCCCCGCTGCTGCCGACACTATGTCACGCCACTCTCCGCGGTCGTTGGCTGATTGGAACCAATTGTGCACACCGGCCACAGTCAGATCAGCCTGGACAACGTCCTTCCAGCGATGTCGGGGGCCGCAAAACGGGCGGGTTCGTGGAAGATGAGCGAAGAGCAACTGCTTGGGTAACCGATTGTTATCAAGCCGAGCTAGGTGCCCAAGCCACTCCAAGCGTCTTCGCTGTACCATGCACGACAGTGGAGTAGGGTCACCCCACTGTGTGCGTAGTTGCTCCGATGTAATGTGCTGCTCCCACTGGCGGCCGCGCGAAATGCCAAGGATTGACCGGAGGTTGGCGTGATGGAACCTGTCCAGCTTGTCCAAGTCCGACTTCAATGGGGTCCAACACTCCGAGCCATACAAAACCGTGGTGAGAACACATACCACATACAAATGCCGTCGAGTAGGCAGGTTCAGGCTCTGATCATGCAAAATCCGCCGAAGACAGCCAAAGGCCCTGGCACCCTTCGCAAGGCGGCTCTGGACATCGGCATGAGCTCGCGAATCCGGAGTTATAACAGATCCAAGATAGGGGAAGGAGGTAACAGCTTTAACCCTTTCATTGCCAACTGCCAGATCGGAACAATCAGCGGCAGCGACTCCATAGCCCGCGACCAGTAGATTAGTCTTCGTCATGCTGACCGTGAGGCCAAAGCTGGATGCCACATCGCAGAAGGCGGACAGGGACAGGTCGGCTGCAGCATGAGTTGTTGCGAGTAGGACGGCGTCATCGGCAAACTCAAAATCATCAGCATGACCAGTCTGAGACTGTCGACGTCGCCCAGCTGCACGGGGAAACAACTGTCCACTAATCAAGAAGCTGAAATCCACACTAGACTCGATGCCGCGCTCCCTGAGAACAGACCTCCACCGCTCCATCACCAATCCGAAATACAGGTTGAACAGCACAGGAGCCATGACACACCCCTGCCGTAAACCATTTTGTACAGAGATCGGATCGGTACAACCACCAGCAACACGAACAGACGCCAACATGTCCGTATGGAACGACTTCACGAGAGCCACAGCCTGAGGGGGGACACCGAGCCGAAGCAATGCCTGCCACAGAGCCTCACGAGGCACAGAGTCGTATGCTTTGCGGAGGTCCACAAAGACGCAAAACAGCTTCGATCTATGCTCATATGATTTCTCTACCAGTTGGCGGACAGAGAAGATGGCATCAGCACAACCACGGTTTCGCCGGAACCCACACTGCGACTCCGGTAGCTCATCCTCAGCGAGCACTTGCAGCCGATTCTGCACGACCCTAGCAACTAGCTTCCCCACAACCTCCAGCAACGCAATTCCTCGCCAGTTGTCGCAGCGAGAAAGGTCACCCTTCTTAGGTATGGGGATGAGCACTGCATCACGCCAGTCCTGCGGTACGTAACCCTCCGACCAGACAGATTGAAGCAGGTCCAGAAGGAGTGGGTGGAGGACGGGCACACCAGCCTTCAACAGTTCAGGCACGATCTGCGACATGCCACCAGCCTTGCCGTTCTTCAGATGTCTCAGGGCATGGGTCAACTCCTCTCCCGACGGTGGCTGCATTAGCGAGTGCATGATCTCCCGCTGGGGGATTTGCTGGAATACCTCTGCATCGTAAGTACTGCAGACATTCAAAACACCTGAGAAGTGCCCGTGCCATGTGTCCCTCTGCTCTTGGGGTTGAAAGTCTGTACGATAGACAAAAGAGGTGAGCGTTTACATGAAGACAGTTGACCCGGGTCAAATACTGATATGCCGCTAAAAGTCCACTTCTACAGTCCTGTATGGTCACGTGAATCCGTTCGCGCGAAATTTGCATCTGCAGTGCCGTTCAGAGAACCAACGCATATGGCCGATTGGTTTGCAGGCCTGCCTGCGAATCATGAGGTCCCGAGTTCAAGACCCGCGCTGGTAGCAGGGAGCGTGTAAAAAGACTTTTTACGCGTGCTGAACTGCGCCGACACCCACGGTCAACTGGGTACTCACAGCTCGGAGTGAGAATAACAAGGATGCAGTTTACAGGGTTATGGGCCGTTACACGCCCGATTGGTTGAGAGACTAACCTCCTCTCCCCTGACTCACTTGTGAGGTCTGCATTCGCCACTAAGGTTAATAGGCATAGTGGTGGCCTGCGGATGCGAAGGCTAGTTTGTGTGTTTCCGAACATTCAAGCGATGCCGACGCGGATCCCGCGAATATTATTATTATTAGTGCCGTTCAAACCTGGCGCGAGATACGCACAGAAGTACGTTTGTACGATTTTCTTGACCCCAACCCTCACTCCACATGCTGAAGGCGAACAAGAAATATTTTGATATTCAGGAGGTGTCACTATTTGTGTATACAGTGACCATATTTTTGATTTTTTTTAACATAGAAAGGTTAGCCCAGGGATTGTGCTGGGTTGTATGACTCCCTATAATTCCCCAAAGCATTCCGCTCTGGCCCATCAGTGCAAACTTGCAGAAGTTTGATGTTGGATCTATTTTTTGTGGAGTACAAGTAGGAAAACATTTGAAATTGCAGCACTTGAATTCAGGATTTCAACTCAAGCTCTATTTTCCTACTTCACAGAAAATGAATCCAACATTGAACTTCCGCAAAGTATGCACTGATGGGCTAGAGTCTTGTACTTTGGGACTCACCGGAAGTCGCACAACCCCGAGCACAATCCCTGGCCGGTGGCTAGGCTCAGGAAATCAATCTCAACGACATGCGAAGAAAAATTGAAACGCTTCTGTCTTCCTATCTACACACACCAGATTGGTTCAAGTCGCCTAAGTATGTCAGCGATATCCGTCCCTGGCTGTGTGACCTGCCAGCGGAGGACTTGAGAGGCACACTTCAGATTGGTGGACTGTTGACATTGCCTCAAGTGAACCGGCTGACAGAGACTGCGACGCTACATGGGAAGGAAAGGCATAATCGCGAGATGTTGTCGGAGTATGTATGTTATGTCTGGTCCTAAGGGCCCACACACAGCATTACTCAGGTTCGTACAGTTATTGTAATAATCAAGGAACAGAAAGACAAGGAAAAGAGAGCTCACATTCTCGGACCTAGTCCAGCACAGCAAGCATGCAAAACCAGCCACGAGCCCAGGCGCGCATGCGCGCCTTATCACATCACGTACACAGCAATCGCCCCCCAAGAATTTTTCCCGGGGTAAAATTATAACATAAGCAAAGAGGCACTCAAATTTGGCGCCGACAGATATAGCTGTTGACACTACACGGCCAGATAATACAAAAGCAAAAAAGTTCAAAAACATTGCACACATATACTTATAACAGTTACTGCAGCTTCCAGAATAGTCCATGAGAGCTGAGCTATAGATCGAGGTAGGAATGACAGATAAAGTCAGCCAATATTGCATAGCGTTGGGGAATTAGATCAGATCGGAAAAGGAACCATGCAAATGTTTCAATGAATTAAACGAAAACAATCTTATGTGAAGACTGTTCGTCATGACCTACATGTAGAATATTCATCTGGCCCAGAAATGTCCACTTCCTACACTCAGGCCGCATCAGATCAAAGTAACAGGACAAGCAATACATACTCAAAGGCAATAGTACGGATACTTAGCAGTTCTCAATCAAGCGCTTGGGCGCGGAGACATGTCGGTCGGAGCGACGCAAGGGTGCCGGTGCAACAACACTGGGAGCCGTCTCGACTCCAACGGCGTCTGCTGCTGGTGCTAGCGTATCATCCGGCCTGACAGTGCTACTGTTGCTGCTAGCGTCCGGAAGTGGTAGAGGAGAATCTAGCACTGTCGGCGGGTCACTGGTCGGTGTAGGCAGCTGTGCGACCGCCTGGTCCGCAGAAGACGAAACGGGTACTTGGCCAAACTGCACCGCCCGCGGTCGTAGTTGGTCCCTATGGCGCTTCCAGACGACATCATCCACCTGTACTCCGAAACTGTGAGGGCTGTGGACATGCACTACAGTAGCTGGTACCCAAGTTGCTCCACGACCAAAGTTCAGGGCGAACACAGCGTCACCGGTGTTAAACTTTGGCGTAGTCAAGCTCTCCTGGTACACCTTGACCTGCCGATGACTCTCAGACTGCCGCAATGCACTGAGCCGGATTCTCGGTTGCCGGCCCATTAACAGCTCCGCCGGCGTCTTCCCACTGGTGGTCGGCGTTGTTCGATGCGCTAAGAGAAACCGGTCGAGCCTGACGTTGAGTGGTTCACCAGTATTCGACATTTCTTTCATCTTCTGCTTGAAGACGCCAACGTAGCGTTCGGCGAGGCCATTAGTTGCTGGATGACCTGGTGCCGTTGTTGTGTGTAGAATGCCATTGCCATCCAGGAACGCCTGGAATTCCGCACTCGTGAACTGACTGCCGTTATCTGTAACCAAGTGCTCAGGCAAACCAAACACAGAAAACAGATGGCGTAAAGCAGAAATCGTGGTCGCACTGGTTGCATGAGCCATGGGTATTACATCCAAGTACTTAGAGTAAGCATCTACCACCACCAAGAACATTTTTCCCAGAAATGGCCCGGCAAAATCAATGTGTATCCGTTTCCATGGACCCGTCGGCCATGACCAAACACCGGGTTTTGCCGGTGGGCATTTGGCATTCTCTTGGCATTGCAAACACGCATTGACTTTAGATTCTATATCCTGGTCAATATTGGGCCACCACAAGTAGCGCCGGGCCACTTGCTTCATTTTCACCATGCCAAAATGCTCTGCATGCAGATCTCGTAGCAAGAGCATTCGAAGTGAGTTAGGAATCACCACCCGGTTGTCCCATAACAAGATATCATTCTCCACAGACAATTCCATTCTCTTGCTAGCATATGCCTTGAGGTCTTCCTCAATTTCAGCAGGCCACCCATTAACCGTATAGCGAATTACTTTAGCCAATACAGAATCCTTTGCCGATTCTGCTCTCACCACAGCTGCTTTGATTATTGAGTCGTTCTCGATAAGCAAGACCTGTACCGTGACGGTCTCCTCCTCGCTCGGTGACACAGATTGCATTGGTTGTCGCGAGAGAAAATCCGCATGGACGTTTTCTTTCCCCGCGAGATACTGCATTTCGTAATCATATGCCGCCAGTTGCAATGCCCATTTCTTGATTCGATTAGAGGCGAGAGTGGGGACATCCTCGTGATTTCCCAGTAACTTCAAGAGTGGCCGATGATCAGTGACCACTATGAACTCTCTACCGAGTAGGTACTGGCGAAATTTGGTCACTCCGAACACCACAGCCAATGCTTCTCTTTCAATTTGAGCATAGCGTGACTCTGCTGGGGTCAGCTTACGCGACATGAATGCGATCGGTCGTAATTCACCATTCTCCTGCTTCTGCAGTAGGACTGCGCCAAGGCCCACTCCCGAAGCATCCACTTGCAACACTGTTGGCCTTTGTAAATCATAGTGTGCCAGTAGGGCTTCTGAACACATAGCATCTTTCAATTTGCCAAAAGCTTGCTCGTGAGTGGTCTCCCAGTGCCATTTCCCACCCTTTTTCAAGAGGTCGTACAAAGGAGCTGCAATTTCTGCGAAATGAGGCACAAACTTCCGCACGAAATTTGCAGAACCGATGAAAGATTGCAATTCGGCAACATTCTGTGGTGGTTTGGCCATTTTCAGTGCCTGTATCCTGGCTGTTGAAGGGGAGACGCCCTGCCCACTGATCGTGTGACCTAAGTAAGAGAGTGCTTCAGCCATGTAACAGAATTTCTCAGGATTCAATTTGAAACCTTTCTCATCCAGTCGATGGAGTACCCGGTCCACGTTTTCCTCATGGATTTCATCATTTTCACCGGTACACAGCACATCATCAATGTACCCGCCGCTGCCTGGTAGCGCAACCAAGGTTTCTTCCATTACCCTTTGGAAAATGGATACAGCACTGTGGAAACCAAACGGTAAGCGTTTGTACTGGTACAGGCCCTGAATTGTGTTGATGGTGGTGTATTTCCTGCTTTCCGGTGCTACCTCTAGCTGGTGGTATGCTTGGGACAAGTCGAGTTTGGTAAACTTCCCTCCCGGGCCCAACTTGTGCAACAATTCCTCGAGGGTGGGGAGTGGGTACTGTTCACATTCTGAATGCTTGTTAATAGTCCCACTGTAATCTGCGCAAATCCGTAATCCTCCTCCTGGTTTCTCTACTTGTACCGTTGGTGAGGCCCATTCGGAATGCGTCACTTTCTCAATCACCCCATCAGCCTCGAGTTTGTTCAACGCGTCGATGTACCGCTGTCGAATTGCTAGAGGTACTGGTCTTGCTCGTTTGTAGACCGGTTGTTCATCTGACACGTGCAGCTTTACTTGCACCCCTTGCACCGTACCCACAGTGGAGTTGTCAAACAGATTCGGGTATTTCTTAACGAAATCGGTAGTGGATTGCCCGCCAGTGCCCACTTTGAATATAGATTTCCATGGCAAAGTAAATCTGGACAAGACATCCCGGCCTAAGAGAGAAGGACCACCACATTCAGTAACTCTGACCAGAACATTCTCCTCTACACCACCCAAAGCCATTTTCATTTCGATTTCACCCAGACATTTGATTGGATTTCCTGTGTATGTAGATAGGGTGATGCTGGATGGTACCAGCTCAGACACGGAGCCATTGCATTTCAGAAAATCATTTTTTCCTAGCAGTGTGACGGTGCTACCCGTATCAATTTCCAAGTGCACCTGGACCCCATTTAGCTCGACAGGCGTAGTGTACGGTGCTACAGCTCTGTCACTCATGGTGGCATTCACATTCAACATCGGTACAGAATCATTACAAGGAACAAGCTCACCGGGGTTTGATGTTGTCCCGACATGCTTGACGGACCTGGCCGCTTTCTTCTTTAGGCAGGCTCGTTCGATGTGTCCCAGTTTGCCGCAAGCACGACACTTCGCAGATTTGAAGTGGCACTCATCCGGTCGATGTCCCAGCTTGTCACAGCGGAAACAGGGCTTGTCAGATTTGAACGTGGCGTTGTCGGCGAGCCCCGGCTCTCCGCGTACTGCATGAACCTGCGTTGAAAACTTCTCAGACTCGCGGAAAGCTGTCTCATGAGCCGTGGCCATGTCGACAACCTGCTGAAATGTTGTCGTCTCCTCAGCCTTCGCCAGGATTTCCTTCGTCGTGCTGGTAGAACCGATCGCAGTGATGAACTGGTCACGCAAGGCCCTGTCGAGATAAGCTTCAAACTTGCAGTCCATGGCTGCCCGTTTCAATCGAGCCGCGAACATGATCGCAGACTCGCCCTCCTTCTGCAGGGTTTTCTGAAATTGATAGGTAGCAGCAACTACACTAATCTTGGGCTTGAAATAATCACAGAGGAGCTTCAGCAACTCTTCGAACTTCTTCTGCCCTGGTTTATCTGGGAGGCACAAATTCTTCAGTGTGGAATAAACCTGACCGGATAGTTGACTAATCAGCACGGCGCACTTTTTCTTGTCTGCCGCTGTCTGTACTGTCTCGGTTGCATCGTCTGCAACTTGGCCAATGTCATTAGCCAGAAAATGAAAATTGAGTCTCTCTGCATACTCGTCAAAATCCCCAGTTTCGAAAATTTCTAATCTGGAGTTGCGTCCTGCCATCTTCGTCGCCAATTGTTATGTCTGGCCCTAAGGGCCCACACACAGCATTACTCAGGTTCGTACAGTTATTGTAATAATCAAGGAACAGAAAGACAAGGAAAAGAGAGCTCACATTCTCGGACCTAGTCCAGCACAGCAAGCATGCAAAACCAGCCACGAGCCCAGGCGCGCATGCGCGCCTTATCACATCACGTACACAGCAATGTAGAATCAACAGGAAAAAAGGGCTTCGTCGCCCTCCGTGAAGCAATCGAGAAGAGCACATCCTTCACACAATTTCTTAAAAACCCCGGCTTGAAGCTAATGCGTGAAGCAATGCCTGATGAGTAATGGCATCTACAACAACTTCCCATGGCATCATGCTGCGGTACTTACTGGATGTTGCCAGTTCCATGTCTGCACGTGGTTGTGCGTGGGTGTATCTGTGTGCAAATGGGTTTTCATTACCTGTCTGCAGGGGCGTACATAGGGCGGTTCCCGGGATGCCCGGGAACCAGTAAAATAATTTCGATGTGGGTAGATCTACGGAGAATGTTTTGATCAAGGCCCAGCGTG